>NC_043741.1:133745-437545 GCF_004337985.1 Pyricularia pennisetigena
TTTTCACGACTGACCACGTTCGACTACTTACCCCACGTTCGCGTCCTGAACACGTAGGCAGGTATCTCCTCGGGCAAAAGAACGTATGCTATCAGGTCCGCCGTGGTCTCCTCTTCGTGGTCGCCGGTGGGCAGCTTGTTGCTCAAGTCTAGACGGTCTAAATCCTCTAGACCAATAAGATCCGTCGAGTTTAGCGACTTGCCGCTCTTGCAGGCAGGGCATCTGCAATCCGTAACCCACTCCCTCAGGTCGTCTGAAAGAGGCTCTGGAAGGTTGGGCGACTGGGTCTCGATGTATGCCTCGATGTCGGTCATGACTGAACCTGTAATCTGTGGGCCGAATCAACCATCGGTTACTAGCCCCCCACCCCCACAAAGAACAAAAGAAAATTCAAACGAGGGAGATTTTCCTTTCCGGTTCCATACAGTATTGAAGGGGAAAGTGGCCATTGGTCCATTGTACTCCATGCAGTTCTTGGTCAGGAGCGACCAGTAAGCCCTCCCGGCAGCGAGCATCCGGCCACCGATGGGATCGCCCATCACCTCCTCGGCGGTGACGTGACCGATTTCGGGAAAGAACTTTTCTACGGTGGACTTCTCCCCGTCGAACTTGCTCTCCCAGACGGTGTACAAGACGCGGTCGATGGCAGGGCCTTGAACGAGCTCGAGCCGCCAAGTAGAGTAGTACCAATCCCTCGGCGGGCTCGTCAACGTCCCGCCCCGGACCGAGTGCACGATCTCGGCCGTCCACTTGGTGTCGACGCTGGCTCCAGATCGACCGCCCGACCCGTGCACCGTTCGAAGCATCATGGTCCCGGGCTTGTACCGCAGCCAGGACCACTGCCATCTGTAGAAGCCCCTGGCGTTCCTCTCCTTCTCGGCGCGGACCTCGGTCATCAGGGAGCCGTCGAGGAAGTCGAGCAGGAGACGGATGTGGGCGGGCGCGTCGACCTCGCGCTCGCAGATCATCCCGGACCCTTGCCGAGTCGCCGCACGCTCCTCGCAGCTGGATGCGAACTCGCGCAGCTCGTCGTAGTGGTGCACCAGGATCATGTACGGCTCCTGGATCTCGATGACGTCTCCGCCGAGGTCCTGGTCCGGGTAGTAGCGCACGACGTTCTGGATCGCGTTGCGCAGCTCGGCCGACATGATGCGGACGCTGTGGCTGGACGGCGCGAGCGAGTCCTGCATGATCTGCTCGCGTGCCGCCTCGGCGCCGCCGCCCGCCGACGGCCGCTGAGGGTCTCTCTTGAACGTCTGCACCACCTGGAACGCCGGTCTGTCGTCTTTGCTGCTGCGGGCCGGCGGGCTCTCCGTGTCGTGCGACGATATCAGCTGGTCGCTGCCTCTCCATCTATACTCGGTCACGTAGTGAATACGGGGCGTCTTGCCAGCGCTGCTGGTGATGCTGGGCTGGGGGTTGCCTTCTTGGAGTGGGCTCGCCCGTGAGCGATTCTCGGGTGATCCCATCGCCGCTGCTGTAGGCTGTTCTACTGATGTTTGCGTTGTCATGGATGAATAATGCAGAAGATGTGGGAAAAGTGGCTTGATAGCATTACAGGATTTGCTGGTTTTGCTAATTCACAACTTGAGAGATTCCCGAATGAGGTTCATCCACGAGGAGCTTGAAGCCGAGGGATTTGGTTAAACCTGCAAGTACATGGGGGGAAATTCCCGTCGGACCAAGTCTGCAACAGCTGGATCAAAGATGCGACAAGCAGCTGCACTCTTCATACCCCGCTCCGGAACAAGCTTAGGGTCATGCAGCCGGACTGTAAGCGAGCAAGATGTAGAAACAAGCAGCCGATATGATTGGGCAGTTAAAGCACCACAGTCACCAGGAATAACTCAATAAGTGGGTGCAAGAAAGGCAGCGAGGAAAAGTCAGGAGGCATCGAGGCAACTGTCCAACTCTGCCCGACTGCAGCCTCCAGGGGCAGCCAGGTCAGCCAGGTCAGCCAGGTCAGCCACATACAAACTCGTTAAAAATCGTAGCCCCAAAACAATGACCCCAAGCCAAGAACAAACTTTTCAGATGACACAGCTCGTCCGCTCGTACAGCGACGAGGTCGAAAGCAGGCTCCCGTCCTCCCAGCTCGCGACGGTCATTGCGGCCGAAGCCAGAGTAGAGGACCGAGACTGTCCTCTGTCGTACCCAGGGCACTGGAGAGCCTTTTTCGAGCCGCCCACGTCAGACAGCACAGGCAATGCACTGACGGAGCTCATATCGATCGAGTCGGCGAGGCTGCGCGAGAAATGGACCCGATTCCAAAACAACTGTCCCGCCCAAGACCGCCTCGCGCTCTCCCAGGCCGAACCCACCATGGACGGCGTGATCGACACGGTGACGCAGCTCCAAGCCGCGTGGCAAAAGCAGCGGCACGCGGGCGCGGGCCGCACGGGCAAGGCGCGGCGGCTGTTCCACCGCTTCTGCGGCAGCGTCGACAGGCACGGCGACCTGCTCAAGATGCTGCCCGACGGCAACGAGTACGTGTCGATCCTGGCGGGGGCGCTCAGCGCCGTGGTCAAGGCCAGCGTCAACCACGAGCGCGTGGCCGAGGGCCTGGCCGACTCGCTCTGCCGCATCAACGACGCCGTGGCCGACGTCCAGCCCGACCTGGAGCTGTTCGGGACGGACCGGGTGCGCGGGCTCGTCGCCGACCTGTACGCCCACGTCTTCCTGTTCCTGGGCGGCGTCATGGACTGGATCGCCGAGACCCGCCGCAGGCGCCTGCTGGATTCCTTCAGCTCCAGCCTGGCCGACAGGTTCGACGCCGAAGTGGGCAGGGTCGAGGCCCTGGCCGCGAGGATCGCCCGCCTGGCCGCCCAGGGCGGGCGAGTCGAGGCCCGCGTCGCCAGGGCCACCGTCGAGGCCATCCGGGCCGACCAGCGCGTCGGCCTCAGGAGCATCGAGAGGCGCCAGGCCGAGCTGGCCTGCAGGCTCGAGAGGCAGGCCGCGGACGTGCGGGAGCAGCTGGCCGCCAGGGACGGCGCCGACCCCAAGGAGCTGGCGCGGTGCATCGTGGAGCAGCTGGTGCAGACGGGGCTGGGGTATCTTGAGCAGAACGGATGGGGCACCGTGGAGGAGGGCCAGCAGCAGCAGCAGCACCAGCAGCACCAGCACCAGCAGCAGCGGCAGCACCACCACCAGCAGCTACCAAGCCCGCGGCGGTTGGACCCGGCAAAACTACCCAGGGACGTCACGGCCCCTGCCACCACCACCTGCACCCGCGACTCGGTGGCGCTGCACACGGCGGCTTACGAGGACTACTTCGACCGCGCCCGCGTGCGCCTGCCACGCGACCCGTCCAGCCCGCCCGCGACGGCGCAGGCCTCGACGCTGACTGCGCTGGGGGACTGGACGGCGTCGGCGGGGCGCGGTGCGCTGTGGCTGGCGGGGCGGCCGTTCGTCGGGGCGCGAGACCTGCAGAACCCGCTGAGCGGGCTCGCGGCCGCGTTCGTCGACCTCGCCGCCAAGAGCGGCATCCCCACAGCGTCGTACTTTTGCGAGCTGCGGCGGGGCGGCCGTCCCGAGCACGGCTCCCGCGAGGTGCAGGGCGCGCGGGCGCTGGCGTACGCGCTCATCCGCCAGATGGTGGAGCTGCTGCTGGTCGAGTTCGAGACCGCGGCGGATCTGTCGGCGCGGCGGCTGGCGCGGCTGGACGGGACGACGGAGACGTGGGCCGAGGTCGTGGCGTTGATGGGCGACCTGCTCGGCCTCATGCCCCAGACCTTCTTTTGCGTCGTCGACGGGCTGCAGTGGCTGGACGGGTCGGAAAGCGAGCAGTACCTGGCCGATCTGGTCGGGTTGCTGCACGCGAGAGGTGTCAAGGTGCTTTACACGACTACTGGGCGGTCTGGCGTTTTGCTTAATTTGTTGGAGGCCGGTGAGGCGGTCGAGGTGCAACTGAGAAGGGGAGATGTGAGAATAGCCGAGGAAGACTTGTGGCGGCGAGATCAAGCATAGCAAGGATCCAGTGAATCAAAATCACAATTTGCAGCCAATCAATATGTACAAAGAACTAAAATTAAATGTGTACACCAGGGAAGCCCCTAAGATCAGGATCCCCAGACCAATCCAAGATATCCATATTCTATCACGTTTATATCTGTCATGAATTTGTAAAAAAGCAAACAAAAAAAAATAAAAACCAGGCTTTATGCTCAACCGGTAAATCAAGATGAAATAGAGAGAGAAAAAAAAAAAAAAGAAAGACAAAGGAAACTCAGTTTGTAAGTCTTGTCAAAGTGTTATGTCATTTCTTCTATATCACTCTCCTTCTTTGTCATTTATTTTCCTCAAAGCCAAAAAAGACCCGAGTACTTGGACAAATCGCAAACAGATTGAATCCCTGGATTCTTTTTACAGGAAGAAGACGGCAAAGGCGGCAGCGACAGCCATGCCGAAGCCGGCACCGGCGACGTGGCTGGCACCGGCCGTGGCGACAGGAACCGGGGGCGAGGTGCCTGCCGGGGGCTGGCTGGCGGGCGACGACGGCACGGTGGAGGGCTTGGCCGAGGTGGCGGGGACGGTGCCGTTGTTGGCCGCGGGGTTGGGCTTGGGGATGCTAGCCGAGGGCGCAGCGTTGTTGATGGGCTTGGGGATGGCAGCCGAGGGGGTGCCGACCGGGACGGGGGCCGGCTTGACGAGCGAGTTGGTGGGGACCGGGACGGGCGTGGGCTTGACGACGGAGCCGGTGCCCGAGGGGAAGGTGCCGTTGCCGCCGGCGTACGGAGGCTTGGAGACGACCGGCACACCGGTGGTGGGCTTAGCGATCACGGCGGTGGTCGAGACGGCATAGGTCTCGGTCACGAGCGACGTGGTCTGGTCCTCGGGAGGGCAGTTGGCCGACCCGGCCTTGCACTTCGTCAGGGTGCGGGTCTTGGTGGTGTACAGGGTCGACGTGGCGGTGGTGGTGCCGGAGGCGCTGGTCAGGCCGCCCGAGGGAGTGCCCGAGGGACTGTTGCCGCCGGCAGGACCGGTGGGCACGGGGCCGTTACCGCCGGCAGGACCAGAGCTCTGGGCGCCGCCGGCAGGGCCGGTAGGGACGGGGACGTTGCCGCCGGCAGAGCCTGAGGGCTTAGCGCTGCCAGCAGGGCCGGTGGGGACGGGGACGTTACCGCCAGCGGGACCAGAGCTCTGGGCGCCAGAAGGATGAGCGCCACCGGCGGGACCAGAAGGAACTGGGCCGTTGCCGCCGGCAGAGCCCGAGGGCTTGGCGCTGCCAGCAGGGCCGGTGGGAACGGGGACGTTGCCGCCGGCGGGACCGGTCGGGGCAGGGCCGGTCTCGGTGACGGGGCAGATGGTGGTGTACACCGGGACGACCGAGGTCACGACGGTGACGGTCTTGTCCTTGACGGGGCAGTTGGTGACGGTGGGAGGGCAGGCGGTCACGGTGCGGATGTCGGTGGTGTAGACGGTCGAGGTGGTCAGACGGACCGAGGAGGTCGTGGCGGGGACCGGGGGACGCGAGATGCTGAGGGTCGAGTTGGCGAAGCCAGTGGTGGCCGGGCCAGTGCCTGCGGCGCGGGTGCTGGTCGTCGTGTTGAGGAAGCCAGTGCCGGCAGGGCCAGTGGGTGCAGGGCCAGTGCTTGCGGCGCGGGTGCTGGTCGTAGTGTTGAGGAAGCCAGTACCAGCAGGGCCGGTAGCTGCAGGGCCAGTGCGGGTCGAGTTGAGGAAGCCGGTGCCGGCCGGGCCAGTGACAACAGGGCCGGTGGCCGTGGTCAGAGAGATGATGACCGAGGTGGCAGAGGTGGCCTTGGTGGACGAAGCAACGGCCGAGGTGCTAGACTCGTCCTCGCAGTCCTCATCATCGTCGCCAGTGGCGGTAGGGACAGCGCCCGAGCTGGTCTTGGTCGAGACGGCGGGGCCAGTGACGGCGGGACCAGTCGCGGCGGGGCCGGTGGTCGAAGCAGACGCGGCAGCCGAGGTCTCGGGCTCGTCCTCATCGCAGTCCTCGTCGTCGTCGTCCTCACCAGGGGCGGCGGTGGTGGTGGGCTTGACGCTGGCGCTGGTGACGGTCGCAGAGACCGGGGGCAGGGTCACGGCCGCCGAGGTGGCCGAGGCGGTCTTGGTGGCCGAGTGCAGAACGCAAGAGCAGGCCGAGGAGATGCGCTTGCCGTCAGCCTGGCAGGCGTCTATCCAGACGGCGGGGAGCCCCGAGGGGTTGGGACCCAGCAGGTTCTGGCACAGGCTGGCGGCGACGCCCTCACCGTGCTTGGGGTTGATGACATCGCGGTAGCAGTTGTCGGCGTCGCAGGTGCCGCTGCCCTGGGGGTGGGCAGCCACGAGCGCGGCAGTGCCGGCGAGGATGATGGCGGAGCGCATTTTCGAAAGAACGACTTGGGTGTACTAATATTATTATAGTAGTAGTGAAAGTAATATTATATCCAACAAAAACAAGTTCAAGTCTGACCAGAGAACAAGCTATCTACCAGGCCGTACCGAAAGAGTGAGGTATGGAACTGGGAAGCGAGCCGAAAAGCGAGTGTAGAGACTGAACTGTACTGAGCCGTGTCGGTGAGGAGAGAAAGGACGGGCCGCAGCGTTGTTGGAAAAAAAAAGAGGGTGTGCTAGGCCTTATACTCCATCAGCACCCAAGAAGCCCCCAAGGGCGAATGCAACCTTTGTGCAGCTCGGGAATGAGAAACCCTGATCCGCCATTGATATCATCATCATTGCCGACCCATCTCATATCCCACCCTGGCCCACCGCTCCGAGTGGAGACCAAAGTGTCTGTTTGTTCCTGGTAAAGTGGTGCAAGAGTGCGTGCGCACTTTGATCTGTTTGGCTGCTTGCTTTTTTTTTTTTTTTTTTTTTTTGCCTGGTCTTGGTGCCGGCGACCAGCGAGCCTGGTTATGAAAAGTGGTGCCGAAATCTCCCTTTGGATAACACGAGGGACTTTGCAAAGGGGCAACTTGGGGGTGCGCCGAGTTGGTAATTACCAAGGTACAACTTACAGAGGGATAATTGCCACCGGGGAATTCGACAGGTGGACTACCTACAAGGCCCTGATCATAATAACTAAATGGCCTGAGCAGCTGCGTTTGTTTGCGGTTGTCAGCTGGCTGTTTTGCCAAGCTTCAACGGTTAACGACTTTTTGCTCTTTTTCTTCTTCTTTTTTAATTGTGCGACTTTCCATACGAGGCCTTTTTTTCTCTGTCTTGCTGCAGCTTTCCTTGATTCGCCTTCGTAAACCATCCATCACTCTGCAGCATGCAGCATTCTTTTTCTTTCTTCTTCCTTTTGCTCCTATCCAATCCGCACTCACAACCTGCTCAGGTTACTCTCCCGTGTCTCCACTTGAGCGCTTTTGCAAGCTTTAGCCGTACGGGTACCTGACATAGCTCCGCGAGTTTGCCCCTTGCAGGGTCGGAGGCGGTTCAAGAATTCTTCCACCCTCCCCCTCCCCGCCTTTCCCTCGCTTCTGACTCGTCGGCTCAGCGGGATTTCGAAAGGACCCGCCTCCCACTTATCCCTAGCCAACAATCAAATCACAGCCCAGAGAATATTGAATATTAGCTAGCTCGCACGTACCTCTGCAGCACAAAAGTTCTAGGCTGCCGTGGGCAGCTTGCTTGGCGAAGAAACCATCGAGTGGGATCCAAGGACTGACTGACTGACTGACTGACTATTGGTGAGAGGCGACAACACATCTCCTCATACGTGGTCGACACATCCCGGCTTTGAAAAGCACGCTAGCTATAGTTTTGAAATATGGATAATGCCATCTCAATCTTGCATCGGTTCCTCTGGTGCGCCGCCAGGTAACAGCAGTATCAATGTAGCATACATAGTTCAAAAAAAACCGAGAGTATGATTCGATGGGTGCGACCCTGATCCAGGCCCTACCTTTTATCGACTGGTGGACGGTGGACATAGCACTCGAATGAAGGAAGGTCTTGGCAGGGGAAGCTCACCCGGACCCAGTTGGTCAGTGCTAGCGGGTTCCAGTGCCAAATGGATGTCATCCAAACTTCCTTATCCACAGTGTTACCCCGGTATTGGTAGTGGGCGCATACATCTTGAACGCGGCTTGCTTGGAAAGGGGAAACGAGGATGTTGGCACCTTATTTGCAAAACAACCAAGGTCAACCATCGCAGTTGCAGTACCGATACGAATAAAAAGTTAAAATTTGAGGCTTGTAGCGACATGACTTGTGTATGTTGTTGGTTCACGCACGAGTGGTATTGGGCCCCACGTGTACGGGTAAACTCAATTGCATAGCCCGAAACAGCACTGTTTGCGTGTGCAATACGCGGAGTATCCTGTTGAAATTGGTAGGTGATGCGAAACCGTCGTAGTGCACGTGCTGTTATGACTGATGAAAGGTTTGATTGGAAAATAATTTCTCGGGTTGTGGGAACAACAGTATGTACTTGTTAGGGAGTAGGAGACTACTGAGCGAGGGCAAAGAAACACAAAAGAATAAAAATAAAAATAAAAATACACAGGCAGCAAAAAGAAACAAAGAGAAAAAGCAAGAAACTACCGAGCCAATTTATTACTTGCTGTATGTACTGTCCAGAAAGCTCCTGTGTCCTGAGGGTCAAATCTTGCGCCCACTCATCCGCGCCCGGATTTTCATCCAAAAGTCCCAGGTCTGGCCCTGGAAGAAGCGGGGAGTAGTCCGACAACGTGCCAGGGCCCCAGCAAACTGCGCGATTAGACGAAATGTTTCCCTGGGATAGCGGGTTGCTCTTATGAAAATGAGCGGGAATTATTGATAGTGATACAAGGTGAAAAGTAATTAAGCATTTATAAGTCCACAGTACAGTAAAAAGAATCACAATTACAGTGGAATGTGTGTGCCTCTGATTGATCATGCCCTAACTAAACTTAAAAGCTAAAAAATTGATTTCAGCAAAGGCATGCTTGGCAAGTTGTGGGTTTGAGGTGCTGCTTGTTTGCCTCAGGCAACCAATACAGTGAGTGTATCACGAATGTTCTTCTCTGTCCGTGCGGTCTATTGTGTCGCCGAAAACAGTCTAGCCTCCTACACGTGACAGATAAACAAACAGTTTGTTATCCAGATAAGAAGCTGAAGCTGAGAGCCAAGGCGAGGTCCACCACAATGGAATGACCTCGACGAAGGCGTCTCACTAATTGATTTCTTGATGGTCTCCAGAAACGTGTTCATCATATCCCACCCACATAGTACCGCAATTGCAACACTTGGGTCCTTGCAAATAGAACCGATCAATTAAATCGACACCATTTACCTCAGTGGCTACGCCCAGACAGCAACTGGATGAGTGAGGTTTCTAAATAAAATAGAATCTATCATTAGTCACGATGCATCCTCCCCGATGACTTGCTTGCAGGTGAACATCTAGCCGTGTGCTTTCGTCTGGTCTGTTGGGCCTTATTATTTCTTATTCAGGCAGCTCGCACTTACTACCGGGTATCTCGCTCCTGCGTGCATCGGCCTACTTTTACCGTTTTGCTGTGCCGCTAAGCCCTCGGAGGCTTTCGTCTGGTGTCCAAGACAATGGAATACAAGGCAAACCTGCATCGGGAAACGGCCTGTCCCGTTGTTGCAACTACAGATGATGCAGGAACGACAGAGGCTTAGTTCATCTCAATGCAGGTGTCGGCTCATTACCATGCTGCTTGGGCTGGGCACCTCAGCTGCAAAAGTCCAGGCACGGCTTGTCTTGTCTGCAGGATCCCAATGTATCGTATCATTCACCGTGACACTGGAGAGGACGCTCCCGACTTCACCACTCGCACCAAACAACCAAGGTCAGCACGGCCACAAAGACAAACTTTGCGTCTCAGTCAGTCCGTCAGTCAGTTCTGCTCCTTGTTGCTATTCACACACACACACACACACTCTCCAGATGCCATCCTGCAGAGCCGGTTACGGCCGTTGATGCTGTTCGTGCCATCTGCATACTCCAGGTTGAGCTCCTCATCACTCCACCTTTCCGCGTCAGAGCTATGTGCGAGGCACTTACACCACTCCAGCTCTGTCCGACCTTGGCCGTCGTCTGTTGTGTTGCGAGTTTGATATGTTGCATCAACATGCAGAGGATATGCTGACTAGACATTTGTTGAAGGATGATGGATCAGTAACGGACCGGCATACTGTTTCTACTTTCAGTTCGTGCGGATAGCCACCATCCAATGCAGGGCTTTCACTGTCATTTTGACGCTACCTTCATCATGTATAAAACACCATCTCGTCACCGTCTCAGTCTCACCTTTTTTTTTTCTCTCTCTCCATCATCCAACACCTCAGCCAACGAAGGCAACCTACCCCAGACCAGATCAAAAGTACCTGAGAACACTCGTTTCTTCTCATCTCTTTCGGTCTTCGGTTATTTTGTCTTTCAAGATGCATCCAACTGCCGGATCCCTCCCCGGCGCCCTTGCGGCTCTGCTGCTGGCTCTGCCTGCCACCATCAGCGCCCATGTGGCAGCCACCGCTCCGGGTCCTTCGGCCGGTGCCAACATGCCCCTGCCGGCGGCCGTCCCCGCCGCCTCGGCCACTGCCAAGATCCCTCTGGCTTCCGGTGCCCCCGGCGCCGCCTCGCCCGATGCCCAGTTCCCCAACGGCCAGATCCCGAACGCCCAGATGCCAGGTCAATTCCCCACTGGCCAGATTCCCAACGCTCAGTTCCCCAATGGACAGATGCCCAATGGACAGTTTCCCAATGGACAGTTTCCCAACGGTCAGTTCCCTAACGGCCAGGTTCCCAATGGCCAATTCCCCAACGGCCAGTTCCCCAACAACCAGAACCCGGGCCAGGGCCAGGGCCAGGGCCAGGGCCAGCAGCAACAGCCTCCCGTCAACGTCAACTGCGCCCAAGGTGTTCACATCATCGTTGCTCGCGGTGGTGAGGAGCGCCCCGGCATGGGCATGATCGGCAAGGTCGCCGACAACGTCATGGCGCAGATCCCGGGCTCCAGCATCGAGGCCGTCGACTACCCGGCCTCGCTCTCCGAGTACTCGCGGTCGCAGGGCGTCGGCGTCCAGGTCATGTCGCAGATGGTGGCCAGCTACGTGGCGGCCTGCCCCAGCAGCCGCATCGTGCTCCTGGGCTACAGCCAGGGCGCCCACGTCGCCGCCGACCTGGTCTGCGGCGCCTCCGAGGCCCAGTTCGCCACCCAGGGCATGCCCGCCCTGCCCGCCGAGCTGACCCGCAACATCGCCGCCGTGGTCATGATGGGCGACCCTTCCCGCTCCGCCGACGCCCCCTTCAACCAGGGCAACGCCACAAAGGGCGGCATGTTCCCGCGCCGCGACGCCAAGCAGAACTGCGGCTCCATGGCCGAGCGCATGGTCAGCTTCTGCACCAGCGGCGACCTGTTCTGCGACAGCGGCGACGACCTCGGCGTCCACCTGAGCTATGCCGACAACAACCTCGACTCGGCCACCAAGTTCATCGTCGAGCGCGCCAATGTCTGGGCTGCCAATGGAAACGGCGGCGGCGGCGGTGGTGGTGGTGGTGGCGGTGGTGGCTATCCCGGTTATCCTGGAGGGCCTGGCTACCCTGGCTACCCTGGTTATCCTGGCGGTCCCGGTTACCCTGGCTTCCCCGGCGGCCCTGGCTATCCCGGATTCCCTGGCGGTCCCGGTTACCCTGGCTTCCCCGGCGGCCCTGGCTATCCCGGATTCCCTGGCGGTCCCGGTTACCCTGGCTTCCCCGGCGGCCCTGGTTATCCCGGATTCCCCGGAGGTCCCGGCTACCCTGGATTCCCTGGTGGTCCCGGCTACCCCGGATTCCCTGGCGGCCCTGGCTTCCCTGGCGGGCCCGGTCATCCCGGTGGTCCCGGCTATCCTGGATTCCCTGGCGGCCCCGGCTACCCCGGCTTCCCTGGTGGTCCTGGCTTCCCCGGTTTCCCTGGCGGCCCCGGCTATCCTGGCTTCCCCGGCGGTCCCGGTTATCCTGGCTTCCCTGGTGGTCCTGGCTTCCCCGGCTTCCCTGGTGGCCCCGGCTACCCTGGTTTCCCCGGTGGGTATCCCGGCTACCCTGGCTACCCTTACGGCGGAGGTTTCGGTGGTGGTAGCGGTGGTGGTGGTGGTGGTGGTGGTGGTGGTGGTGGCGGCGGCGGCGGCGGTGGTGGTGGTGGTGCTGGCGGCGGCGGCGGCGGCTTTGGATTCGGCTACCCTGGTTACCCCTATGGCTTCCCCTATGGCTTCCCGTACGGCTATCCCTACGGCTACCCTTACGGCTTCCCTTACGGCGGCTTCCGTCCTGGCTTTGGATTTGGCGGCTACCCCTTCGGCTATGGCGGTGGATTCGGCTATGGCGGCGGATTTGGCTACGGCGGTGGTTTCGGCTACGGCGGTGGTTTCGGCTTTGGCAACGGCTTCGGCTTCGGTGGCTACCCATACGGCTTTGGCTACGGCGGCTTCCGTCCCGGCTTTGGCTTCGGCGGCTACCCGTACGGCTATGGTGGCGGCTTCGGAGGTGGCTTCGGCGGCGGTGGCTACGGGCCTTGGCGCTGGGGAGGCAACTGGGGTCGTCCCTAGATGGCTCTCGCTCCATAAGGGGATCATCTCACCCTCTGTCCCCATTCTTCACCTTCACTCGTGAAGCATTTTCCCCGAGCACTCGGCTATTGGCATAGACCCGGAGTTTTTTTCTTCTTAGTTGGCTTTCCTCATCCCTCACTCTGCAACTTGTTCCACACGCAGAGGGGGGCACCCCACCGGCATTGGCATCAGCATTATCATCAGCATTATCATCAGCATCATCATCAGCATCGGCATCTGCATCGGCATCATTAGCATTAGCATCGACAGCGGGAGGTATTCCCCCGCTCGCCATTTCTCTTCTTTTCTCTCATTGGCACTGTTCTTGGTTTCTAGGCCGAGGAAGGCGCAAAACGGATTTTGTCTACATGGACACATATATATTAATAAAAGCCTCTCTTTTCGTTGTACTCGCAAGACTTTGCTCTGTGACCTTGTGATATGTTTATTTTTTTTTTCTTTTTTTTATTTGCATTCGAACCTGTACTCGGCAAATTTTGATCTGACGTACTTCTCTCATCAACTAACCTAGTCAACCTGCAGCGCCGCGTCTGTAATATAAGCTATGGTTTAGTTCTAACATGATGACAAGCAACTCAAGTCAAACTCTCAGTGTTGCATTTTAGCTCTCGTCCTGCACTGGCATGCTGCAATCCACCTGCAACTGATCTGGTGACATTCAACAGCTTCAACCCAACTGGCTGCTGTCAACCAATATTACCCGCAATTGACTTGCAACTGCCAAATCAAATGTATAATGCATGATGCGAAGCTTGTTGCTGCTCATTTTCAAGGGCTTTAATGGTTTAATGGTCGATTTGGAAGCACTTTCACTGCCAAGATATTATGCTACCCTGCAGTTAATGCTCCACTTGAACCCTGGACCCCCCACATAATGGCACAAGTGACAAGTTGACAGCCCCACATGGACACCTCGATGGCTGTTTGCGGCCAAGATCAGTGGGACCGTGAACCATCTCATCTCCTCTTTCCCAAGCAGATCCCTTTGTCAGCAACTTCGACAGAAACATTTTGCTTACAGTCGCAAACCTTCAAGCCTTGGATGGTCCCCGTACCGTAACACCGCACCGTAACACGGAGACCACCCGAACGCTCGTTACAATATTTTTTTTTTTCTCTATGTTCCTTGCTTGAATTTGGAGCATTCCGCTATTTCATTCCACTTTCGATACGTTGACATACTGGGGGCTAGACGCCCTCCCAAAAGCAAAGATTTGGGGCCAAAGCGTATTGGCTCTACGTCAACGTCAATCGCGTCAGCCACCAAGTTGGTTGGCCTATCGGTCCGTCTGTCAATGCGCCTGACAGCGATGCTTTGATATTCCCGGCGACACTAATTCCAGAGCACACTCCACTCTTCCGGTTATACAACCGCCTTCGCCTTGGCTGGCACTTGACCATGTCGAGCTTCGTCCCACAGGGTATGTTCTCTTTGTCTTGAAGGGCAACATACTGCATGGATTATCCAGATGCCACTATCTGTGCCAATTTTTTTGGGTTTACTCAGATAGCCAGCCTAATTCTCACGCTGACCCTTGACTCGTACGAAAGATTTCTCGTGGACATCAATCCCGACCGAACTTCTCGCCGCCGAACTAGCACGTCGCGATGACGTCGACACAAAGCCCAAGTGCGGCAGTAAAGACAGGGGACACTATGACACGGCTCTACACGTCTTTGCCCTTGGGCTGGTCTTGTTTCTGAGCACATGCTGTAAGTGGAACCTGCCTAGGACGTCAGCATCTGACATCCCGCTCATCGTCGCCCGACTGACACAACCCTGGATCCAGCTTGTGCATTTCCCCTCGTCACGAACCGATCCGGCGGCGGGCGACGACAGACGAAAATAGTATTCATATGCCAACACTTTGGCACCGGAGTGCTCATCGCGACGGCATTTGTCCACCTACTACCGACAGCCTTCCTCTCCTTAACCGACCCTTGTCTGCCCCATGTTTTTAGCAAGGGATATACGGCCATGGCTGGCCTCGTGGCCATGACGGCCGCCCTCGTCGTCGTTTCGGTCGAATCATACCTCACTACCCGCGGCGGTCTGACACACAGCCACAGCCATCACCATGTATGGGACGAGGATGATGCGGAAGAAGAGGAGAACGGCAACAAAACCCATGGCATCAACGGGGCGAGCAATAGCGGTGGGATGGCCGCCCGTCGGGAAAGGCGTCCCTCGAATATCATGCTGGATGACATCAGCGCCTCGGAAGGTCTCATGGCCGGCGCCTCACCGCTCCCCGAGTCTCCACCGCTCTCTGCATCTGCGCCAGTCTTGCCCTCTACGAACGGCAGGAAAAACTTGAACGGGGATGCACACCAACCACAAGAAAGAAGCAAGGACATCTACCAACGACGTGACTCCTCGTCTTCGTCCCGGGAGTCCCTGGACCTAGAACTGAACCTCGACGAGCTCGACCCCGTCCCCGAGCACGACGCTCAGCCCCCAGCCCCACCACGGCAGCAACGCGACCGCATGCTGGGGCAGACATCAGCAGCGCCGCCGGCGGACGAGCAAAAACGGCTCCTGCTGCAGTGCCTGCTCCTCGAGGCCGGCATCCTCTTCCACAGCGTCTTTATCGGCATGGCGCTGTCAGTGGCGACGGGGCCCGCCTTTGTCGTGTTCCTGGTGGCGATATCGTTCCACCAGTCGTTCGAGGGCCTGGCGCTCGGGTCGCGCATCGCGGCGATCCACTTCCCGCGGTCGTCGCTCCGGCCGTGGCTGATGGTGCTGGCGTACGGCACGACGACGCCAATCGGCCAGGCCATCGGGCTGCTGGTGCACAACATGTACGACCCGCGCAGCCAGGCGGGCCTGCTCATGGTCGGCTTCATGAACGCCATCAGCGCGGGCCTGCTGCTCTTTGCCGGACTCGTCCAGCTCCTGGCCGAGGACTTTTTGAGCGAGAAGAGCTACCGTGTCCTGCAGGGGAGGCGGCGAACCGAAGCGTTCCTGGCCGTGTTTGGGGGCGCGGGGTTAATGGCTGTGGTGGGGGCTTTTGCATGAGGGAGGAGGAGACAGTTGTGGTGACTTTTTTTTTCTTTCTTTTTTTTTTCATGTCTCATTCGTTAATTGCCCTTTAATCTCGCGGTCTATTCTTGCATTTCCCTGTTCAGCTACGACAGCGATTCTTTTGATCACTTGGACAAGTTCTTTCCTTTTTCTAGGCTGGATATTGCATCACTCGGTGTTTTGGGGAGCGACGGCATATTGTAGCTTGAGCAGATGATCTGGGGTCGGCCTCGGTTAATTTTAAGAAGCTGGAATCGCAACGAGCAAAAGCTAAGCAAGTTCGTATTTTTAGAAGGCGCTAAATTTATCATGATAGGTCGGTCTGTTTGAGCTGATTGACGGTCAAAAATTCGAGATTGCAGCAAAGTCATCTCTATGTGGAGGATCACCGAGCTATGGCAAGATCTAACTTCGTTGATTCGTTTAGTCTCATTCGATGGCCGCCCAGAATCGGGTTCGTCCCGGGACACGGCACGATGCGACATAGGCTTCTTTTTCGTTTTGAGATGTGGCTTCATCGCCGAAAGGGATTCTGGTCCCTGGCCGATGCGAATGCAGGGGTTCAGGGTCGGTCCAGTTCGGTCTCCACAGCGGGGGGCTTATTGTTAGACAAGGTACCGACTTGCGTTGTGTCCAAAGGTTAGTTGAGCAAGTCACCCTTTAGCAGTTTCTCACCACGCGGTAAAGGGGTTCAGTCTCCACTCTTGTGCTGCGCGGGGAACCTCAAACCAGCCCATTGCAGCTGGCTAGGAGAGCTAAAGCTAAATGTTGACAAGGTTACCGCTGTGGTTGTTGGGTGGGTGGCTGCCGCTGGAAGGTCCAGTCGTTCAAGCTCGACCTGGCGTTTGGTTGTTCGTCCGACACAACCCCATTCATCCTATCCGCCAGATCTGCAATCGACATTCGCTGTCGATACAACGTCTCCAGAGCCCAAAGGAGAAGAGACCAAACTGGCCCGTGGGAATAAGAAACAGAAACTTGTCTAATTGACACCAATTGACCACCGATTGGGGTTCAATTGGGCTACCTGTGTCCCTTGGTCGAGTTGCCAAAGCTAACCGAAGCTGGAAGGGGAAAGCTGCGACACGTGTCCTGTCGGTGACTTCAACCCCCCCCTGCAACCGGCCTTTGCCATCAGAAAGCAGCCTTGTCTGCAATCTTTTTGTTTTTTTTAGGAGTCAACAAATCGCAGGCCAGTCACCTGCTTATTGTTATTTTATATAAAATCACCCACCAGCACATTTCGGCCGAAAATCAATCACCATGGCCGACGCGGAGCAGAAACCTCCGCAAAGCCAGGAGCCCGAGGGCTTCTCGGAGGAGGAAAAGGCCCTCTTTGAGAAGCTCAACATCGGCAAGGAGGGCGGCATGCCCATGCCCGACTTCATCAAGCCGTCCGAGGTGCGCAGCCGGACGGCGGGGCTGGCCGCCAGCATCTTCAAGGCCTACCACTCGCTGCAGCACGTGGTGGGCGAGCACGAGTCGACCCTGGCCAGGCGCTGGGCCGGCATCAAGCAGAAGAAGAAGCGGAAGGAGCTGCTGCTGGCCGCCGCCAAGTCCATCGAGGTGGCCGGCGAGAGCTGGAAGGTGCCCGAGGGTCACCGTCCCGACATTGACATCTGGCGCGACGTGCGCGAGGGCGGCTCCGACGAGAAGCTGTTTGCCGCCAAGGATGCCGCCCGCCGTGCCGCCTTCCTCTGGCCTCACCTCAACCTCGAGGATCTGAGTCGTTCCGAGCCGCTGGTGCTGATGCTGGCGTCGCGTTCCCGCAGCCCACCCGACTCCTTTGCCGCCGCCGACCTGGAGCGCGCCAGGTTCGCCATGGAGTCCCTCGCCCTGATGCCCCACTATCTCAACCGCTACACCATGATGTTTGACAAGCGCACCAAGCCGGAAGAGTACGGCGAGCTGGTCGCTTGGGAGGACCTGCCCGAGGACTCCAACAAGAAGTGGCTGTTTGAGCGCCGCGGCATCCACCCGGGCGAGGGCCTGTGGCTTCTCGAGGTCCAGGACGTCACCTACCGGTTCCTGCTCGAGGTGTGCAAGAAGATCCTGCACGACATCCCCGAGGACCAGCTTCTCGCCAACGGCGACGCCAAGACGCCCGCCCCTCAGGCAGCCAACGAGCCCACCACGGCGGCCGAGTTCTCGTCCCTCATCACCAAGATCGCCGAAGAGCCGTACCGCAGCCCCGCCGGCCTGGACAGGACGCAGCTGCTGGAGCCCGTGCAGGCCCGGCTCCAAGAGGCCAAGGACCACCTGCAGGCGCTCCGCGAGGACCCGGCCTACTTTGAGGCGGTGCTCAACGACTGGGCAACGCACCGACGCGAGCAGCTCGTAGACGCAGCCGGCAACCCGCACCCGATCCTGGCCAAGAGCCCGCAGGTCTTTTGGGGGCGCGTCGTCAACCGCGTCGTCAACTCGGCCCTGCTCGACGTGGTCGAGTGGGGCGTGGTGCTCAGCAAGGTCAAGACGCTGCTGGCGTTGCTGGACGAGCACGAACCCACGCTCGACGAGGGCAAGGACCTGCCGGCCGAGCTGGCGTTTGCCTTTTACACCCTCGACCACCACGTCGAGCAGCTCAAGGCCGGACCCTTTCAAAACATCACCATGGGTCTCGTCGCCAGCCCGCCGATGCGGCCTTACTTCCAGCTCGTCACTCCCGAGAGCGCAGAGGACAAGACGCTGTCCATCGCGGCTGTCGAGGAGGCGCCGGCAGAGGAGTCGACGAGGCTCCTGATCCGCCGCCTAGGTGTCGTGCAGGATGAGAAGCAGCGACAGCTGGTCGGTCTGCCCGCGGCGCTCGACGAGCTCGAGTACCTCCTGACTTCGCAGCACCCGGAGGCCAGGGCCAAGATCACACCCTGGGTGGCGGCACAGCTGTCGTCGCTTGCTGTGTACAGCCGGCTGCTGCGCCAGGTGGAGCTGTTCCAGCCGTGGGCGGCGCGGTTCGGCGCCGACGTGCAGGACAAGGGCGTGCGCGAGGCGCTCGACGGCGACTTCCGCCGGTCCGTACAGGCGGCCAACGTGCCCAAGGTGACGGCGTACGAGGTCAACGAGAGGCTGGTGGGCATGGCGATGCCGGGCAAGAACAAGTTTGCGTACCCGCTCGAGAACGTCGTGGCGCCGGGCAGCGCGGATCAGATCCGCCGGGCCGAGGTCAACCTGGACGGCTTCTGGGGCCGCGTCAAGGTCGAGCTCGAGCGGTCGGGCGCCATGACGGGCGCGCTCAAGGACGTCTTTGCCAAGCCGCTGCGCAGGCTGGGCGGGCCGGCGGCCGAGGCGGCTGCGCTCTCGGGCAGGTCGGGCAAGGCCGGCAAACAGGTCAACGGTGGCGTCGGCGCCAACGGCGAGGCCATGGAGGACTGGGAGATTTACGCGGCCGAGATGGCGGCCAAGGAGGCGGCGCAGACGCAGAAGAAGGCTGCTGCCGCCGCCGCCGCCGCCACCAGCAACGGAACGTCCAAGAACGGGGTCAAGCCCAAGAAGGTGACGACGGACAAGCGGTCCCTCAAGGTCTTCAAGTCGCTGTTCCACGACCCGCTCGCCAACCCCGGCTCCAAGCCGGCCGAGGTTTCGTGGCCCGAGTTCGTGCACGCCATGCACACGGCAGGCTTTTCCGTCATCAAGCTGTACGGATCCGCGTGGCTCTTCATCCCCTCGGCCGAGGTCGGCGGCTCGCCGCTCATGGTGCAGGAACCCTACACTGCCTCGAGCAAGATGTCGCCGACGGCGGCTCGGATCGTCGGCAGGAGGCTGGCGTGGAATTATGGGTGGGACAGGGGGTCGTTTGAGTAGTGACGACGTCCAAGTGGAGGGTTGATTGGTCTTTTGAGTGGGTGTAGTTTTGGGTATAGATGCTGATGTCGGCTGCTGATTTTGGTTTCTATTTTTGGATCTTTTTTTTTCTTTTTCTCGACTACTTTTTTTTTACTTTGCTCATCTTGTCCTTTTTTATCGGATGGTGTCTTGTATACAAAGCAAGTTGGGGTTTTATCTCCCCCGGAAAAAAAGGCTACAGTCCAGCCGTCTTTGGTAACAAAAAGAAAAATTTGGTTTTGCGATGTGCATCTGAACATAGCTACCTGTCTGTTTTCCTGAATCTGGTCGGGCTGCTGCTAGGTTGACGCGATTGGACTGAGCCGTCGCAGTAGGATCTTGCCCCCAAATGTCGGGCGGGCTTATCGCCATTCTAGTTCGGAGGTGCTCCACGTCGAGACCATCTGTTATCTGCTCGTCGACTAGACTAATCGCCCAACCATTCTCGTCGACGCAAGGCAGCTCAAGTCGGAAAGCATGCGAATCCTGCCATGTCGGTCGGCCGCGTTTCATGGTTCTGACGAGATGGGCCGGCAATGTCGACCCGCACCTTGACGATAGAGAACAAAACAAGATAAGAATATGTAAGCACGGAGGGTCCGTCCCGATCGGGGACGTTGACCGGGGGTGGGGAGATGTCGTCGTACAGCCTCAAGGCAGCAGGCGCTAAAGGCGCTTGTCGCAAGTCGTAGAGGGTCGTTTTTCGAGCTGTGTGGCTTTGTTGTGTTTCTTGATTGGCTCATTGTCCAAATTCAAAAATGACCCCCGCCAATTCAGGCCAGGGCTCAGCTTCACACCCATCTTGGGGGCGCGGCACAGCTGGCTGCGGCGCAGGGGTTGTTTGTTTTACGACGGATCATCATGTTTTCCACGGGCCGGCATTTTTTTTCTTTCTTGGTTTTCTTGGGGTCGGCCAGCCTGCTGCCGTGTTTGGTGCATTTTTCTGCATGTGATTTTCTTTTCGTTGATGTTTTCCCAGGTGCAAGTGGTGGGGGTGGTGGGTTCTTTCGGCCGAGAAATTACTGTCTTACTTTTTAATCTGCACCGCTTGTCAAACATCAGCATTTGGATTTTATGTCATTTGGGATCATCGCTGTGTCGCGCCCAAGAATTACGGGCGAAAAAAGATAAGAACAAAGAAAGAAAAAAAAAAGAAAAATAACGTGTAGGTGCCCAATGGGCAAAACGAATGTTAGGTCCCGTCGTGCTGTTTGTTGATGACGTTCTGTTATCTTTGACATCAGTACAAAATATGGAAACAACAACGGCGATATACATCCAATTTCTGCCTGGCAGCCTCCGGAGGAAATCATGGCTGCAAACCCTACCGTGATCGACAAGGCCGTCAAGTGAGATTCGGCCCATTCCCTGCCCCAAGGATTGCTAAGTTAAGAAGTGCGATAGTTTAGCATCGCAACCCCATAGAATCGCGGGTCAACTAATCAACTTCCCACCCCCTGTCAGATTTTGCCAATCGCGATAGGTGGCCGTGCCGCCTGCGCCTGCGACTTTCTGCGGCGGATCCATTGATCGGCTTGGCTACCCACCGCCTGCGCCCTGGGGGCCGCAAACTCCAAATATCCAAATATGGGTGTGAGAGTGGGGTGTGTTGGATGACATGTAAGCGTCTTTGTAAGAGAGCAATTTGGAATCCTAGCGTCTAAGATGAGTTTTTTTTTTTTTTATTATTGTTATTCTTTTTGAGAATATAGAAGAGGTGGAATGTTTATAAGGCACAATTCTGCCCTCTTACAAGTCCGAGGGAAGAATAATGATATTAATCAAAGGCCCATACTTATATGCCCACCCACATGGCAAAGGCTTTCTGATATCTGATCCGCTGAAGCTATCTCGTCATTTCCGAGGCGGCCTTGGTGTCTTTTGTGCCCCTTTGGTGTTGTTTGGTATTTTATATTCTTTACCGAGGACCACGGACCCTTGACCACCCATCTTTCATATATTCGTTTATAGTTCCTGAACTTTCCTGGGCCCCCCAATCTGAACGGCTCATCCTCCACTCTGGTATAATGACACAGCCAAAGATAGCAGCAATGTCTTCCACAACGCAAGCGTGGCCGTTGGCAACTCAAAACCAAGCTCCCGAGCAAAACAGCCCAGCAGCTCCTCCCGGTACGGAGCAGCCCCAAGCTCCCCTGGTCAACCGGCTCGGGCAGATCTACACGCTCAACTCGCAAACCGGCTCGGTGCAGCAGCTGTACGGACAGCTCCCACTGCCGCCTCACCTGCAGCCCCAGGCCCCGTCGTCGGCATCCTCGACGCTCGAGAAGCCGGCCCGGAGCCCAGCAGCACACCTCCGCGCCGGCTGGCCGGCCTACAAGTGGCCCGCGGTGCAGCTGCTCAACTTGATCATCGCCATGCTGCTGGGCTACGACGTCAGCAACGTGGCCAACATCCAGGCGCCCATCGTGGCCGACTTTGGGCGCGTCGAGCTGCTCACCTGGGTCGCCATCGGCTACACGGCCGTCAACGCCTGCGTCGTGCCGCTCTGCCGCAGGCTGTACATGTTTGGCGATGCGAGGTGGCACTTTTACGTCTATGCGGTCGTTTGGATGGTGGGCGCTGCTGTGGCCGGGGCTGCCACGAGTATGGATCTCGTCGTGGTCGGGAGGGCTATTATTGGGATTGGGGGTGCTGGGTTGTATCAGGGGTGAGTTTTTTTTTTTCTTTCTCCTCTTCTTCTCTTCTTGACAGGGTGTTGTTTGTAATTCGGGACAACGTGGCTGACTCTCAACCTGCACTCCAGCGTCATGTTCTACAACTACACCTTCTCCACCCCCCTCGAAGCCCCGCGCGGCCAGGCGCTGATCGGAGTCGGGTTCGCCATCGGCCTGCTCCTGGGCCCCATCATTGGCGGCGCCTTCGCCGAGAACCAGTCGGCGACCTGGCGCTGGGCCATGTACATCAACATCCCTGTGCTGGTAGCCCTCGTGGCCGGCTGGGTCGTGTTCCTGCCCGCGCTGCACCTGGCGCAGACCACAGGGCGCGCGGCGCCTCGGCTGCGCGACGTCGACGTCGTGGGCTGGCTGCTCCACAGCGCTTTCTTTATCATGCTGTGCTCGAGCCTCATCTTCTCAGGTACGCGGTGGGCGTGGGGTTCGGCGCCGGGCATCGCGGCCTGGGCGACGACGGGCGTCCTGGGGGCGCTATACGTGGCGCAGCAGGCGTTTTGCGTCTTCACCACGCCCGAAGACAGGATTTTCCCGGTTAGGGTGTTTCGCGAGCGCACGTCGGCCCTGCTCGTGCTGTCGGTGGCTATGGCGGCCGCCGCGTACGGTATATCGCTGTATTACACGCCCTTGTTCTTCGCCTTCACGCACGGCGCCACCCCGCTCGAGGCCGGCCTGGACCTCCTGCCATTTATCGGGAGCTTCGTGGGCACCACCATCCTGGCCAACGTGCTGTTGCCCAAACTGAGGATGTACGCGCCGCTGTACGTGGTTGGCGGCGGCATCATCGTCGTCGGTTCGGCGCTGCAGAGCCTCGTAACGGTCGACGACGCAAAGTCGCTCGTGCTGGGTAAGCTGGCCATCGTGGGCGCGGGGCTGGGGCTGGTATTCCAGACGGGCGGGAGCGTGTTCAAGGCGCTGGCAGCAGGGGACGCCGTCCGGGAGGGCGAGTATATCACGGCGTTTGTGACGCTGCAGATGTCGGGCGTCGCGCTGATGACGGCCGTGGGCGGCTGCATCTTCCAGAACCTGGGCCTGCGGTACGTGCGCGAGGCCATCGACGAGTACACGGGCGGGCGGCTGGTGGTGGACGACGAAAACGTGCGCAGGACCCTGGCCGGGCTGGGGTCGCAGCTGCTGGGCGGTCGGGAGCCGACTGCGGAGCTGCGGAGGAAGGTCATCGAGGCTGTCACCGAGGTCATTGGCAAGCTGTACTTTATCGTGGTTGCTGGCGGTGCGGCTATCCTGATCTGCGGCTGCTTGATGCGGTGGGAGAGGCTGGAGTTTGTGCCGGCTGATGATGTCAAGGAGGGTGAAGCATGAGCAAAGTGGAGGATATTTTTGGTTTATTTTCTTTTGTTGAAGCGATAATGACATTGAATATAATGATCTGAATTACCTGCCAGTTCCATCATCTATGTCCTACTCTTGATCCTGAATTCTTTACTTTCGCCTGATGCCGCGATAGATGTTCACTGTTCAGCATGTGGAATCACCAAACAACTCGCAACCTACCACAACCAACCAATGCCGGGATCCGAGTCTGATGTCAGGAATCAGGATCTGCATTCAGCCGACGAGCCATCAGGTTGAGTCCTTCCGCAACAAAGACAACCAACCAAGGCGGTGTCACATCTCGTATACAAAGTCCGTACCCAAGACGATCAGCTGAATAAGCTCAAGTTGAGGGGGGCTTGGTATTTGCGGCGCAGCCATCTGGGGCCATGGAACTGATGTCACGTCTATGTTGGACATGGGGTTCACCCATTGAAAATGACGCCCTCCACCTCAAAAGGGTCGTCATCCCTTTCTTCTGCGCCGTTGTGATCGACACATTCTAGTCCGAGAATTGCACCAGTTTGTCTAGTTTTCAAAAGGCTGCCATTTCAATTGAACCCAGGTGTCCTAGCAAGCTGACATGATGTATAAGTTGACCAGGCCGGCTCAGCCCTGACGGCTGCGTGGTCCTTGGGCCGCCCTCTATATTCCCCAGAGAAACAGCTCAATCAGCAAAAAACACAAAAACACAAAAAAAAACCCACAGATACTGGAAATGTTCGCTCCCATCAACGCCCCCGCCCATCTCTCTACCCGTGACAGCCGCCCTGGCCCGGGGAATTCCGGGTTTCAAGACGAGTATAACGAGACGCGCAACACGGTGCAGACAGGCGCACGCATCATCAGCATCGGTGCCATCGTCGGCATCGTCATCGGCGCCCTAGTCATGACCGGCCTCCTGGTAGCCGTCTGCCTCCTCGTGCGCCGCCGCAACAAGCGCCGTGCCAACAACGCCGCCATCTCCGACACGGGCGTCATTGGTCCCGGCGGCAGGCACAGCAACGTCTCGTCAAACATGCCGTCCGGTTACGGCTGGGAAGCCGGCATTAACGGTGCGCAACCGCAGCAGCAGCAGCAGCAGCAGCGGCCGATATAGGACGGCGCCCTCAACACCCCGCAGCCGGCTGCTGAGCATCATGGCCACCACGGCCGCAACGGGAGGGAGGATTTTGCCCCGGGTCATGCCGGTGTGGGTTGCAATGACTTTGTTTGAGGGCGTTTTGGCGAGTTGTATTAGGATCCTCTGGCTTGCTTTGTCTTGCTCTATTTCGGTGCAAGCTAAATACTGCTACAACTTTGGTAGAGGCACCGCTTTGTGCATCATTGATATATACAAAAATGATGTATAGATAAATGTGTACCTTGGTAGGCTACGTTTACTGGTTTAGTCTAGATAAATAACTCGCAATTCTGATCGGCATTAACGAGGGGTGCTAGTATTTCTGCTCCAGGCTTAGCTTGTCAAGGATAAAAAATTTACACTCGTGCAGTAAGCCTTTCAACAGTACTGCTACTTTCAAACCGTTCCGAATTTCAAAGCTGAAATTAAATTCGAATGCTGTGTTGTTAGGCAATACAGTGCGTCCATAAGCTTTCAATGGTTCAACATAGAAAAGTTTCAAGTTATGATGTAGATTATGAATCTGATTCGCAATAACCAGCCGTTTCGTAATAGCATGTTCCTTCCGCGGTAGCCTGGGTGTGGATTTTTTTGGAGTTGATTTCGTCCGTCCAGCTATTCTAAAGCTGTAAGCCAGAGCAAACACAGACCACAAAAACATACTACTATAGTCAGTCAGCACAGCCTTTTGTTCGCTGACCAGAAATAAACCGTCGGATGCTGATTAGCAAAGATCTCGGACAAGAGCAGACTGAGTGCCTACTAGCCCTTCCAACACTGAGAGCATGGTGTTAATTTTGATGGGCGCTTCTCGCTAGCGTCTGCAGCTTGGAGCGTCAACCGTCCAAGACTTCAAGTATCTCACGCTCCATGTCTGTTATACACTTTCCCAGAGCACGTCGCCCCTGTTGTGATTCAGAAAAAGCACAGCATTTTTGAAGTTGTATGAACGAAATGAGTACAAAATAATTTTTGATGCACGCCAACACAGGTAGCAGCAGAGCACTTTCTACAACATGGCCAGTATAACTTATCAATTGCCCAACGACGTGACTGGTTTTAAACAGCAAGCATGTCTGGGGACAAACGGAGCTGATCTAACCCAATATGATCTCACGTAAGCCGGAATACCCGATTGAGAGTCTGTCCCAGATTGGCAGGTTCCAAGGTTGACAGAAGGCATAAGAACTCGCTCAACGCTTTAGAAATTTATTTGTTTGTGCTCGCTATCTCAGCTACAACTCAACTAAACAACCATCCCCCCAAGGCAACAACTTGTTGGTCTATTCCCTTGTTTGAAACCTGCTGGTCTTTGTTCGCTGACGTACATCCTTCTGGAACATGTATGCGAACCCCACCAAACAATAACAAGCCGCACATCTGTCACGGCATCTCATACGGTCTGCCTCCTTGGGCACACGAGCAGCTAAAATGCAAAAAAAGCAGGTTCTCAATGTCCGCCCAAAACATATATTTTTTGGCTTATGTTTAGGGGTCCCTTCATCTACTTACATTTCTCGCTCCCCGGCTTGTCCGTAGGCTCCGTTTGTCTTTGGGATCGACGCTCAAGGTCGTTGTGTGATGAATAAGCCCATTCAGTTGCTGAACGTTTGGTGGACCCGCGGTTGGAAGAACTTTCGACATCTGTTGGAATATTGGCAAAATGATGTGATGTTTGGACCGGAGGTAGCTGTTTGTTTATAAGTTCTGTCATGGGGGCGGCGATGCCGAGATTGGCAAAGATGAAAATGCTGTAGATTCGCTTTGGGTGCATAGCTGTGGTTCTGCAACTATTCCTTGGATACAATAGGTTGAACTAGAATAATCCTAAAAAACAAAAAAAAGCCTCAAGAAAATTTGGAAATGTCGAGGACGCCTGAAAGACTTTTGTACAAGGTGGACATTGCCATACTAAAGAATACTAAGCTTTTGCAAGGTGTTGTTGACAAGAAAGACAAAGTGATGCTAGAGCTTTGAATACTCCAATTTAGTTTCTAAATTTGAATTGTATGACTAGCCAATAGAGCTTCCACCACTATATATAGAAATGGCGAAAAGGCGATTGATTTCATACCTTGCAGTTGCATAAAAGTTCGGAGGTTGTCATCCTTCTCATGAATCAGACGGGGAGATTGAAGTGCTTCCTCAGAGCCCATGCATCACCTTCAATACCATATTATATGAAAATGGAGGTGATCTATAAGCCGAGACGAGCAAACATCATGCTATAAGCCGTGTAAACTGCAAGTCTCCCAACCTCTTTTTGGCGCGAAACCCTCCCCGGCCATCAACGACTCGTTCGCACCCTTTTCGCACTGAACCACTCTTTCTTGCGTTCTTGCTCAGCAGTTCTTATTCCACTTAACCTTTTTTTTTTTTTCCGCCGCATCCTATGGCGCAGTTTCCGCCCTCGAGCGCAGATCGAACCTGACGAACCCTTCCCGCATGGCTGCCCGACAGTTCTCGGGCCGAGATCTTCTCCTCGAGCTTGGAAGGTCGTGGAGCTGGAGAACGTCGGGGGACCCTTGCCTTTTGAATCTGCTGCGGCTGTGAGGTGTTGGATCAGAGGTGACAGCATATTCCTGGGGGATTGCGTAAATTAGCAACCAACCAAGCGTTTGCGACAAATGTCAAGGTAAGCTTATAGATGGACTTTTGGCGGAAATTTGAAAATTCCATAATTGACAAATGAAAAGAATACCTTTTTGGTATGCGCTAGTTATCAAATGAATATATATCTTCAGTCATTCCAATCGCGCTGTTGAGCTTTCAAGCTTAAGCAGACTTGCGTGTTTTCTATGTAAACTGTTGCAAGATAATTCTTTTTCAACTGCTGTATCCGGCTGGGTGATTTTAGTCATCGGGATTACTACCACCGTAACGGTGGCGGATTTCATCTCCACACAATGGAGAGGGGCGGGTGTATGCCAGACAGATCTAGAAATATACAAGAGTTGGGCCCAATCCGTTTTTGCTACTACCGTCTGTTCAAACTCCCTCAATGCCTGTAGTTTGTTCAAAGCGGCAGTGGCGGCATGTAGGTTTCGCGAGAGTATCGCAGAGGTAGTATCTGCTACCGTAGCGGCGTAGTATGTTCTGTGAATAAGGACGAGACAATTGTCTTTTGTGGTTATTGGCTGACATTTGGAACAAAGCTTGAAGCAACCAAAGAAGAGCTCGTCCCTCTATCTGCTGGTGTCTTTAGTGATGTCTGCTACCTGTCTTGTAGCCATGCCTTCGGCTTCACCCGTGCCTTGAAATGAAGGCGCTGCAGATTTCAACTTGATATGCCTCGAGAACAGAACTCGCATGCCCTTCGAGTCCTCTCCCAGCCTTTTTATTCCTTCCAAGGCTCCCCCTTGCTCCCCAGGAAAAAGGTAATGTATGATGGATCATTAACTTCCTCTTTCAGCTTCTGGGTATGCCTTTGATAGCCAATCACTACGCTTTTTGCTAGGCGTAAGTACTCGATTGACGGGATATATTTCTGTGATCCTTGTTATCCTGCTGCACACATGTTGTTTATGACTTTGATAATCATCCCCAGACGGGAAATGACAAAGGAGAACCAGGAAGCTTTTCTTTGCGTCGAAAAGAAAAGCCAGGTTCTCAACCAACGTAATGTATTGTGGCAGCTTGGGCATAGTCTGGTCCAAAGTAGTCGTACGGCGATTGATAGTTACAAAAGACGGAGATCCTGCAGGCAATTGTTTCGGAAGAGATAAAAATATTGCTTTAACGTCGTTTCGTCGAAATCTTTCGAAATTTGGGCGAGGAATATCAGGATGTTGAGGTTTGAGGAGTCCCTAGCCCAAAGGGACAAGATGCTAGCAGCCACAGGAAGTTTGAAATCTCTTGTGAAACAGCGCGAGAAAGTCCAAATTAAACTTGAGGTTATTCGCACTCCAATTCTGACGCTGCTCCTCGACCCAATCTGCCCATTTACTAGGTTCTTCCGAAAGCTTTGGCTGCAGTGTATGAATGTTTGCCCCGGCCAGTTGTGCAGCACAGATAACGGATGATCTGCCCTCGATGCAGCGCGCCCCCTGTGAAGGGAATCCGCCAGGGTAATAACCGTCTTGACGCATGTTCCAGAGAGACCCGAGGGGCCTGGACCACTGCTGTTCGGTCAATATTGCATCATGTTGGAGGGATCTCACATACTTTTAAGTTTTGGATGAGGCATTGTGCTTGTGTTACTTTGAGTCTTTGACATTCTAAGCAGTCGAAACAATCTGACTGGCTGCTTCCCCGCTTCTCGATGGGACGTCAACCACTCATCCCGAATCTGTCTCAAAAGCTATTAGTTAAAGTGTACCGTCATTTTGCCATGTCCCCCTTGACGAACGGCGTCTGGCACCGTGGTCGCTTTGCCAAATTGATGAATATGTTAACACATCAGCTTATTCGATGCCGTTATCAGTGACTGTGCCTGCAAGAACCTGGCCTCTTCAAAATGAGGAATTGCACTGCCAAAGTGGTGATGCAAATGCCTATCCCATTGTCGACTGTTTGTAAACATGGACGCCCAATTGCACCAACAAACGTGGAAAGGCCGGCGAACAGAATTTCGCGCTTGCCCGCCCCAACCCGTGGAGGGCCTCCTATGTTTTGGATGCTTGGCGGCGGTGGTCGATTTCTGGCCAGAGATCCGGCCTGTTATAAGATCGACGTGATTTGCTGGTTAGCCAATAAAGAGCCATGCTGGTGGTTAGGCTGTTTTGTACCAGTTCCAGGCTCGTCAACAACGCGAATGCACATCCACGCCTGAGCTGGCTAGGATTTTCTCGTCACTCTGTTCCACTCCAATCTGTTACGGTATCTAGCTGCCTAGCATGTGCCTGGCGCCCAGACTGTGATTGACTAGCCCACGGGCAATGCAAATCAGACTCGCAAAATTTATGAATCATTGCACATTTACACGAGTTGCGGGATTTTTTTTAACGTTGTCGGGACAGTGATTCAAAACGTAGAAAAGAGTTGTGCTCTGCAGTGTAACGAAATAAGCATGCTTCTTTACTTTTTTTCAATGTCGACTTTTATTTAAACTGCCCCTATTAAGAACTTTTATAATCTTTGTGTATACATGTGCTTCTTTGAACAACTTGGATACGAAAAACCCAGGCTTAATTAGGAACTAGCTCGAAGGCGTTTGAACAGATATGAACAATTCAACATGCCCTAATGCTGGGAGGAGGTTGAGCAGAACCAAGACCCAACAATCGCAACAACTGAATTTCCTTCTCACAGTTTAGTTTGTAATCTCTCAGATCGCCGTCCGCAATGTCACCATGGTGTTTGATTCTCTTTCTGTGACTCTGGCGACAAATGCTCCCATATGCTAGACCTAGGTAATAGTTTTAGTGGCTTGTTTACCGTAACGTGGAGGATCAGAAATACTTTTCCGAAGTTGGCGATGAATGATATTTTAATACACATTTTTGTTCCCTGAAGGAGGCGTCCCAGACCACAGAAAATGCCTTGCCGCTTGCGTGGCCTCGATTCGGTTTATCGCGATTAACGGACTTTCCTGTCGGCCGCAATGAACACCCTCGAAAGACGAACCGGTATCAGCACATTATACTTTCGAATCCATGGCCTAGAACCAGGCCAATTTACTTGGTGAAACACGGGAAGTTGGCTAGAACATCATTACCATGTCGCGCCCGGAAAAAAAAGAGAAAAAAAACAACTCAGGATAGTACCCCGGCAGAGTTTTCCGGGCAGTTGGTTCGTCGTGTGTGCTAAGGGTTGCATGACACAGTTAGTGTATATGGACTTGGTTTGCCTCAGACCTCTTTCTCCTTCCTGCAAGGAATTTCCCTACCATGTTTTGGCGGGGCCAGCCCTCGTTGGCAGCTTGGCTGTTTCCCTTTTAGTCCCGTGGTTTTTCCTAAATCGTGTTTGTCCTCCCTTAATCACTAACCGGCATTCCATTCTAACTCGCAAACCTGCTGTAAGAAACTTGATATTTAGGCAGGATCGTACCAGCAACCGAGTCATTCGAGAGATTCCCTCTAGCTCCATTGAGAAAACCACAAAGCAGATCGTAGTGGATTGCCATTAGTCAACACCGGCCTCGGAAAGCCCAAGATCATCTTCCCCTCGTATGACAAGGCCGACGAAATGGTATTTTACCTCCACCCGGCTCAAGAATTTATACTTTATTATATTCAAACACCCCCCCAGGTTATTTAGACCAAAGAGTCCTTTCTCAACAACACGCGGCGTCTTGTGCGTGCAGATCAAACCCGGCCTTTGGTTTTCTTTCCAAACCTGTGGGGCCAATCAATCGCCTTGGCGTTTGTTGATTACAGCGTCGCCAAGATGTTTCCAGGCCGAAACGTGCGCAGCTCGCACAGCGGGGCCTGCGATTGAACTATACGGTGCATTGGATGGTGAAACCTTGGCGATTGTCGATATCGCGACGTGAAAAAGGCGCCCTGAAGCCAATTTGGCCTAGGGCTGCGACCCTCCCTCGAGACGAACGTTGTTTTACTCTGGTGGCTGCCTTGATGAACCACTTTGTTAAGGTGCCAGTCTCTAGTAATTTCTACCAAAAAAAAGTGAAAAAAAACTTCTGTAGACTATTACCGTGCTAAGCAGTGAAATTTGGTCAAATTTTGGTGCTGTTTGGTATAACATTTGTCTTGCTAAATGTTCCGTTTTTCTAGTTGTGTCTTATGCTTACTCAGGGTATATTATTTACAAATCAGCGTTTCCCGCTCTATAAAAATACACTTGTACAATTTCGCAAAACATTATTCGTTTTGAACCCTGGATGGCGCACAAGTTAAATCTGCGATTAAGGCCACTGCGTTTCTGCAAACCTTAAACCCTGGTTGTAAACCTTTATTTAGCTCGGAGGAGTTTGATTGCTCCATGGTCTAGGCGATTGACAGTGGTCGTCCTCACGCTAAGCTGGCTTTTACATGTATATAAAGCCGCAAGCCGTACGGGGATTTACCGATTTGTTATCAAGACAGCATCCCAACTACACAGCTATTCGGAAAATTCTATCCAATTTTGTTATATTTCTGAACAACCCCTAGCTTCACTATGCGTTTCGCTACTTTCGTATCACTTTTCCTTCTGCGAGCTGTTGCTGTTGCAGCTGGAAATAAAGACATTGGAGGTAAGCTTACGCCATCTGCCCACGAGTACAAACTCGACACCATTTCCTTGTTTTGCGCCGTGTAAACTAATTTCGTTACCTGCAGAGGTGTGCCGAAACGATGGCGACTGTTTTAAATGCAACCCGGCTGGCAAACCGCTTTTTTGCCAATGTAAGTCATGAACGACGCATTCCTCAATTCTCCAGCGGAGAAGCAGGTGCTGACCGTTTCGCAGCCAACCCCATTGATAAAAACGATTTCACCAAGAAATGCGCCGCGGCGAGCGGTCCATGCGTTTGAAAAGGGCCGAGCCAGTAACTGAGGTCAGAAGCCAGTGGGTTGGATGAAATACCCGTTGGAGGGGCCGAACCACGCTGGCCGGGACGTGGCGGGCTAGTTTTGTTTGTTTTTTTGAAACCTTGCACCCTTGTATATAAACTCGAACGAGAGCCAGCACTCTTGGAAAATACATGTATATATTGACGACAGCCATCTTGTTTTCAGCTATTGCCCATTCTATACGTGAATTATATGTATTTGATTGATTGACGGTCGGAGCATAGGGTCTAGTACTGACTATTTTTGTGCGTAAACTTTGTCTATCGCCAGGTGCGGTAAGTGGAATTAGTGATTACCCGCATATAGCAATACGATATACTGCGTTGCTTGACCTGTGAGCCAGCCAAGCTGCATCAATCCGTAAAAGTAAATATAAAAACCTCCAATTCATCAAGTCTCCTTGAATGGGCCAAATTAACAAATACGGGATTGTTTGCGGCTCCTGAACCAATCTTCGCATATCGACCCCTCGGCCTCTCTTGTCAGGCATATTGCTCCAGAGCCTTGTTTTACATCGTCCATCACTTCCTCAATCTTTCCTACAATCTTGGGTCTTTTTTTGCGGCGCGCAAGGGCCGCCATAATGTGTGCATCTTGTTCGGCTTCACCCGCATGTTTCCTAGGTACGAAACTGAATTATTTGCTCAAAGCTTCTTGTGGCTTGCTGAAGTGCTTACCATACCAGTATTAGAAGGAGAAAATTGATTTTCAATACTGAGATGGTGCTTGGAACCCGATGACACTTGGTCGATGGCCTACAGTCTTCGAACTGGACAAACGCCAGCTCAAGAACGTATTCTAGGCTTCGGTACTACGAGCCAAGATACAGCCAACATCTTTCGTTTTGGGTCTATAGTCAACAGCAGGGCACTCGCTGGGATGGAATTCCCAAGGAACCCTCTTTCAAGAAGAAACCAGATTTCTTCCTTCTCGAATCACGTCACTGAATGTTTTGATTTTCAGTTAGAAGACCTTGCCGGATTAAGCGGCACACACAACCTCGCCTTCTCTCGCAACCCAAGGAGCGGGACCTTGAGGACGGTAGTGAATATGCCCAAAAGGGAATTGGAGCTGCCGTAGGCTACGGTGTTGAATGGTAACCCTTTCCTTTTTTTTTTTTTTTTTTGGTCGCCCACCCCTGAGCACCACCCACTGGCATATAGACTCGGCGGCGTCGGAGGGCAGGGCAAGGACGAGAACGCTCGTCTCCGAGGCAGCCAAGTTGAAATGGACCAGGGGTAGAATCTGTCATCAAATCCAAAGGCACAGATGCGCTCAGCTCAGTGTGTGATTTGTTGCGAGGACGAACGGTCGGGCTGAGCTACACTGCTACAGTATATGGCGCTTCTGCAACTCGAAAGTCTTGCTAGATTTTATCGTAGCCCCTGGAGCGCACACATGAGAATTCCGTCGCGACCTGCTTCGGAAAGCTCGGAGACGCAGCCATGCAGCTTTGGGATACTGGAGAGGTGGCCCTGGGCGATTCCGTACAGGGATTTGCAGCACTGCCCGGCCATCTGGGGCGGGCTTTGTATCTCGACCTTGGCCGGCGACTTTGCCAGCGTTGGCTTGCCGCGATCGAGCCGCCACTGTTGCGTAGCTTCGAGCATGCATTCTGTCTCGACCGCACTGCCAAGCAGCCCAAGCTCGAAAGAGGGGTCGCGGCATTTTTTCACCGCCGCCATCGTCACTGCAATGGTCTCGCAGACAATAGTCGAGTGACTCGAGTCGAGATTTGTGTTCGGCATTCCGCCGACTTTTCAACCGATTTTGCAGGCGGAAACCCTGACCTCGCTGGATTACCCTCGACGCCCTTCCGGCTGGTCACCTTGTGCCGGGAGTGGATATAGTTGGCGCATTTGACGAAACTAGGGGGCCAAATTGAAGGGGGAAAAAAAAAAAAAACAAGAATGAAAACCAGCACCGCTTTTCCTAGCAGCTTCTCGGCGTGTTATGTTGGACGTGGTCCTATTTCTGATCAGCAGCCGGCGAGGCAACTGAGACCCGTCCAAAGGCTGGCACTGGACCTGCCAGCGAGAACGGTGGTGGCGGTGGAAGATCCCAAAAACAAAGATTAGCAAACGGATGCTGCCGATGGATCAAGAGGTTATTGGCCTGATCAGTGCTGGTGTTGCTATTTTGGTGGCAACTTGCCGGCGTGTTGATATAGTAATTGGTCATATATGCTTTGTCATCCATGATTGAACCCATGTATGCTACTGCTAGTGGTAAACACAAGGCCGTCTGTAATGAGACCTATGGCTTATGCGTCTGTTGTCACCGCTGGGAGAATCCAGTCCAAGCGTGTCGGCCAAGCATATTCACAAATTTCACATCAGCAATTGTTATTCTCAGGCTCCAAAAAAACACCCGTAATTATTAATTGCGCTGTAAGGCTACCGTCCCATCAAGTTTCCAAACAAGAGTTTTTATAACAGACAAAAGAAAAGAAACGAAAGAGAGAGAGAGAGAGAGAGAGAGAGAGAGAGAAAAAGCTTGTAAACTTCCTCATCAGGAATTAAAGACAGCCACCGTGTTCACAAAGCCGTTCTTGTTGTCCTGCCAGCGCGATACGTCCAACCCATCCACCGTGATCTGCGACCCGACGCCGACCGTGTTGAGGTTGTACACGTTGACGCGGGCGCTCCTCTCGACCGACATGATCCTAGACTGGCAGCGCTGGCCCTGACCCTCCAGCGAGCACGTCAGGTTGTAGTTGTCAAAGAAGCTGTAGAGCCCCGCGCCGTACACCAGGATGTCCTTGCTGTCGACGGCGCGCAGGCCCCAGCCGCTCTGGCCCTTGTCGAGCGTCGGGTCCGAGAACTTGAGGTCGACGGGGAAGGGCAGGGTCGCGTCCGGGTTGGGCTGGTAGTAGGCCGTCTCGGTCTGCATCTGGCCGGCAAAGATGTTCTGCGTCGAGACGAACTGGTACTCGTACAGCTGGTGGTGCTCGACGCCCGTGCCCCACAGCCAGATCTTGCCCTGCTTGCTCTCGACCAGCAAGCCGCGGCCGGCGTAGACCGTGATCTGCACCAGGCCGGCGTCGCGCTCGGCGTCGTGGTCCGCCACCCAGAGCCAGCAGTTCTCGTTGACGAGGTTCGAGGCCGAGGCCGTGATGTGCATCGACATGAAGGCGGCAATGCACTTCTTGTCCAGGTTGCCGGCGTCGATCTTGGTGCCCGGCGTCTTGGGGCAGTCTGCCGCCGAGAGGTTGGAGCCGGCAAAGCCGCCGATGCGCGTGTGGACGTCCCACATGCCCGACGGCGTGGTGGATGCGAGGTTCCACTCGATGAGGATGGCGCCCATCTGCTGTCCGCGCGTCGAGACCACCATGTCGGACCACTCGACCGCCGCGCCAGTCTCTCCCGGCTTGCCGACCTGCACAACGGGCTTGGGCGAGGACATCGAGTTGAAGAAGTCACCCTGCGAGATGATGACCGGGAGAGCCTCGCCTGTGATGCGCATGCCGGCGGGGATGTAGATGGTCGACGTGACAACGTACATGCCGTAGTCAAAGAAGAGGACCTTGTTGGAGGAACTGGCCTTCTTGACGGCGGCGAGGATGGCTGCCGTATCGTCAGTCTTGCCGTCTCCCTTGGCGCCCTCTGACTTGACCGACAGGAACTGCGAGGCGGGCACCTCGGCGTATGAAGGCCGCGAGCGTTCGTAAAAGTTGGTCCCCGAGGTCAGGGCTGCAGGACGGGCAAAGGGAACGATTGCGCCCTGGAAGGCAGTCGGGCCGCCCGAGGCGGTGTAGCGGTTACCCTGACCCCATCCGGCGATGGTGGTGGATGATGGCGAGCCGGCGAGAAGGACGGTGTTGTTGGGGCCGCTGATGGCAGTCGGCACGTTGGAAATGCGGATGTTCTCGAGGATGAGCGTGTTTGCCTGTGCTGGGTTGTTCTCCTGTCCCGGAGGCTTGCGGTTGGTCACGATTCCGATGGCGGTGTTGGTGATTTCCGAGTCCATAAAGATGATTGATGCCACTGAGCTGCGGCCGCTGCCCGCGTCGACGTTGGCAATGTCCAGTCCTACCTTGCAGTCCTTGATGGTGATGCCCGAGTACGTCCACCCCCAGCTCCAAATCTGCTTGATGGCAGTCTGGGCGCCGACAAAAGTCAGGTTGCGCATGGTGAACTGCTGGTTTCCGACTCGCATGCCATCCAGGCCACCCTCAAACACCATGTCGCCAAGGTAGCCTCCGGATCCTTCCTCGATCAACATGCCGTAGTGCTTGGTCTGGGTGCCCTTGGCCATCTTGACGTGGATGTTCTGCAGGCTGGTAGCCTGCGAGGACGGCCAGTGGATTCCGGCCACGTCAGCGGCGACAGACAGATCCGTCATGTCGATGACCAAGTTGCGAACCTGCCTCCAGAAGACGTTGGTGGAGCCCCAACCCAGCTTGCCGCTGGCTTGGTACTGGTTCGCGTCGAGAACCCAGGCGCCCACAAAGTCGGCACTAGGCTTGATGACGGGCATGCAGAGCGGGCTGCCAAAGATCTGCGTGAAGTAGTAGTTGACGATCGGAGCCGTGATGCGGTAGGTGCCAGGAGGGAAGTAGATGAGCCCAGGAGTGGTGGTGGTGGAGTTGCACGATCCCGGACCGCAGCGGCCTCCCTCGCTGATGGCACGGTTGATGGCTGCTGTGTCGTCTGTCTTGCCATCACCCTTGGCGCCGAAGTCCTTGACGCTGCGGAAGACGGTGTAGCTGGACGGGCTGGGCGCATAAGGGGCAAAGCCTTGGTGTTTGATGTTGGCCAGCCAGTACGAATCGCTGCCGCAACCCGGCAGTGGAGTGCTGGATGAGGTCGAAGTTGCCGACGCGGAGGTGGATGATCCCGTCGCGCTGCTGGTACGGCTGGTGGTCCCGCCGCCATAACCAGGGCCCGTCCTGATGGTGGAGATGTTGCCAGGAACGGAATAGGTCAAGATGCTCGAGGTTCTAATCGACCTTGACGTCGCTGAGGCCGTCGAGTTGTACCTGCCAGGTCGGCTGATGTTGCCGCCTCCAGAAGGGGTGGTAACACCATAAGAGCCGCCCCGCGTGCTGCTTCTGCTGGAGCATGGCGGTGGAGGCGTCTTTGGTAGCGTGCAAGTAGTGATGGTGCTCTTGACAACGACCGTCACGACCGGGACCTCGGCCTTGCCGGCCGGACCGTAGCTGCCCGAGGCGGCTGCTGTGGAGGCCAGCAGCAACGCCGACAAGAGATTGAATGAATGACTGTGCATTGTTGAAAAGAGAGTCGGGAAAACAAGAACAAGTACAAGTACACAAAAGAACGAATGGACGGGACTGGAAGAGTGCGCCTCCTCTGCGGACGTCTTGCCGAAATCCCAATCGACCGAGTGGGCAATGCGGGGGTGGATTGTGGAGGACAAAAAAGAAAGGAAGGGGAGGAGGGATGGTGAAGTAAAATAGAAAATCGAGTCAGCACTCGGAAGGATCCAGGGGGTGCGATGAAGGGAGCAGGAAAGACAAGCATATTTTCCGTTTCGATTGGGAGAGACACACCACACCCCGAGTCGCTTAGCGGAAAGAGCAAACGTTTTTTTTTTTTTTTTTTTTTTCCCTCTGTGTGGTTCAGCTGCGGTGCACTTCCGGGGTCCGGAACTGGCGCCAAAAAAAAAGGAAAAAAAAAGGCTTGCAAAATCAAAAACCTCAATTCTCCTTATTTTGTCAAGTCTGCAGACTGGCACGGCTCGCCTCGATTGTCTTACAGTCTTGGTTGTCTCGGTCTTCCAGGAACAACCTGGGCAGACCATACCAAGGAGAAGTTGCTACAAAAGAGGCGCTAACAAGCAATGGACAAGCCTACGGCTGAAGACAAAAATGAGGCGATTGAGCGATTGACCAATTACGACGTCGGCAATCTCCCGTTCTGCGCACCAGGGGTATTAGTTCGCTTGTTGGTGGCCGCTAGACGCACCCAAGTTTAGGCACCGTCCCTCTCGCCATTTGGTGTTTGTCGACTGCTAATGCTACTCTACTCATTTCTTGGGTGTGCTTTGGGTTTACGACAATTTCATATCAGAGGAAAACATTAGGCCAATCCGATACTTGCCATAGTTTTGGACGGCTTTTTTTTTTTTTTTTTCTCTCTTTTTGTTCCCCTTTTTGTCATTGTTTTTGTCCAAACCTTGACGGCAAAAATAAATTAAATTAAAAAAACAAAACAAAACAAAAAGCAAATCATTGGCCGATCTTCTGCACAATGCAGCCAAGATTTCATCCCGTCATCATGCCATGCCATGCCATTCATTCATTCATGCATCCCCCGCATCACAGGTGCTGCACGCTTAAATAAACACACCATCCAACGTGCATTTGTGAGCGGCGAGCTGATGGATGCACCGACATCCAGCTGAAAGGATATTCTAGGACTAGCCAAGTGTTCCCTTGGCCTCATCCCCTGCGTTAGCTTCGCTTCTTACTCCGACTCGACTTTTACCCAGGATTCCAGCTGTTCGGAATTTCCCCGACGGCTGCTGATAAGACACACTGGACTGCCTGCCGGATCCGAGACATGCAAAAAGGCGACTTGCAAAGACAGCCCTAACTATATATTTCCGACATGTCCGAGACTTTGTTTTTGACGTGTATACACGCACAATCAACGTCCGATCCCGATCCAGATGTGCGATTTGCCACGGCCCGGTCCGGGGAAAAGTAGTTTGACATTGATTAAACGGCCGTCTAGCTACGTACGCATGCAGATGGGTAGATGCCTTGGATGCCTAGGTACCTCCTTTTAGGCGACCCGAGATCGACACCTCGCCGCGACGAAGGGTACCTGCATTTTCTGGTCCGAGCTACTTGTGCAAACACACACACACCCACAAACAAACAAACAACTTGACTGGTCCTGTCATCCAGACTTTTGATTTTTTAGCTTTTTGATGCGAATCGTGCAGGAGATGTGGCTTTTCTCTGACGACATGCCGAGACAAGCAAAAGAGAAAACAATCAGCTCCGCTGGGCAGAACCGCAACTTTTTTGCGATTGCAACCAGCTGTCGTACATTCTTTAGTACAAAAAGGATAGTACTGAGCTTCGTACCCAGCTCTGAACACCGCACTGATAATACGCTACCTGACGCAATGGGTCGCGTTTCTATTTTGGTACCGCGGCCTGGCTTTTCCGCCAGTTTGACGCCCTGAAAAGACGTTCCAGCCTTGTTCTTTTCTTTTCTGTGATTTTACTTCCAGCTGATTCTTCTACAACCGTACAACGGCTAGTATACTGTTTGGTGTCGCTATTCACAGGCATGGATCAAACTCTTTCCAGACATGCAAAATGTCAAGATGGAAGAAGAGAGCAATTTTTGAAAAGGTCTTGTTGTTTATCGGTAAAAAATTTCATTTTTAGATAGACTGCCAATAGTAGAGCTTGAATGTGTCCGCCGTTTAAACTACGTCTTGAGTTCCATGTTGTCCTCAAAATGCTTGCGATTAAAGTGTTTTTCAAAGTAATGGAGCTGGTCGCTCCCCAGTGCAGTCTCCACTTCGACGCTAGCTGCTTGAAAAAGCCACAACCAGCAAGCTGCAGTTTGCAGTTCTGTGCAGCTGTTTCTTTCGCATGGCCTGTAGATGACATTCGATTAGTAGCGTTGTTGCCCATGTGTATACGTTATCCTAACAGAAGCCGACGGGTCTTGAGAGCAATGACGGCAACATACCTGCTCTATGGACTTTCGACTTTTCTCTACCAATCGAGGCGGAGAGGCCGGCCATGCATGGCTTCTCTCGGCCGTCGACTTCAATGTGGATAGAAAATGTCAGCCCTGGTTACAGTCATCAGGCCGTCTGGTTGTAACAGATAATAGCAGCCCCTGTCAGCCTCTCAGGTCATGTAGACGGGGACAGTATATGAGCCCAACAATAGCACAGCGGAGAAATCAAACAGCAAAATAGTGCACGCTCGGCCAGTTCGGGAGTTTGAAGAGATGTTGCCTGGCTTCTCGGCCAAACGCTCCCATACCCACGAGGATAGTCTGCTTTGCAGGCATCTAGCACCCTGCCAAGTGCCGACAATGTCCAAGGATTCTTCCAGAAAAAGAAAACCAGGCTGCGGACGTAGTAGTGAAGTACTTGGCCAGTAGTTCAGAGGTCTGCGGCAATATCCACTATACCAATCTTCCGTAACATGATGGTTTTCACGTCTTTCACAAGCGCCATGATCTTTGAAGCATGTTGTTGTTGTTGCAACGAACCATCTGCAATTGTCTGGAGCTCCTGCTGCTATTTCTCCAGTATATTCTCTTCAACCACGTTCTCCACTGCCATGTTTGCTTTTAAATCGATGGCAGGTGAAGGGCTGGCTGTCTTTTGACGTGTCCGCTGCGATGCTGTCGAGTATCATGGACTGCAGACCGGATGCGGGCACCTTATCAAAGCCGCCACACTGACCCACGTCCGTGCTGCAGCTTACCATCTCGGCAGACGCGTTTTAACCCGGGATCGATAGACCCCTTTGCACGGTGAATGGCTTACTGGTGTGGCCGTGCCTGCCAACGGTGTAGCTGGCGGGGTGGAGTGGTGATACCAAAGGTAGGTCTGGGGGGCCTGATCCTTACAAGATTGTCATGCTCCTAAACATGTCAAGCTTTTGCAATATATCGCTTTGTTTCTTGTACTAGATATTTTGGCGCGCAACCACCTGTCCGTCATGTTTTATTTTTCAAAACTGCCAAAAAGGCCTGGCTGCGCTCCTTTAATGCGTCGATGGATGTCGCCGAGTTTGATGACAGGTCGGTATCGCCTCTGAGGAGGTGCTTTGTGGTTCTTCTGGATAGAATACGGAGCGGATGCGAACCTAGAATTCCACCAGAAGACCTTGGAAGTTATGTGTTCACAAATCCGGACTTTCCTGACCAAGAATGTTGGGCTGCTAGGAGTTCAGGTGGCTACAGAATCCGACCGCGAGATGGACCTCGTCGCCATTTGCCGAAAGCGGCACCTGGGTCAGGATTTCAAAACTCGGGAGATTCCGTCCAATGTTACCTATTCAGAATATCATTGCTTCCTTTGGGTCGAGTGGAGAGATGTTGTTGCGTACCGCCGGGGAATGGAATCAGTTGAGAAAGACGACTGGGAGAAACATAATCTCCAAGAGATTGACTATATAGCCCGCCAGGATTTAGAGTTTCACACGCAAGCAAACAGGCACAATATGAACGTCATTTTCTTTTTCAACGTGATTGAATTTCCATCTATCAAATGTACAACTCTAGTATTTTACCGCTCCAAACACTTTGCTAACGACGTCGATCGTGTTTTTTTTCTCGTGCACGCGGCCCAACTAAGCCAGACCCCGCCCGTCGATCAGTCGAGTGAAGGTACCACATCAAGGGAGGATGGACGACCCGGTGGCGTCAAATTCGGAGCATATGGTGGTGCATGCATGTTCAAACTCGTCTCCGTCCAGTTTCTCGCCGTCCGAATGGCAGGAATGGTCCTCGAACACGGAGCAGTCGTCACATTTGCCAACCTTCTTCAGGTGATCGCAGGCACATCGTGTGGCAGGCATGTGCACGTGGCTGTTGTTGTTAGATTCTTTCTTGACGCAAACAAGATCGTGGTGCCTGTCGGCCGATGCAAGGTTGACCCCAAAGGCCAAAAGGATGGCGATGGCAGAGAATGAAAACTGCATTGTGAAGAGGCTTGAGGTAGTGGGTGGTGATCTGGGCGTGGATGTCCAAACTTGTCGGTTTAATGGTGGGTTGATAGAGGTAGAGAAAGCCGAATGGATAAGTAGTCGAGGACGAAGAGATGAAGGTTGGTAGGTGGTTCGTGGACTGCAAGTGATGTGTCTGATATGGGATGAACACGACAGAGTTAGGTGTCATGCACCCTCCATATAAATAGCTATAAACTGTCAAGCCGCAATGCGTAAAGCGCATGAATAGAAAAATTAGATATATTAAGTGCCCACGCCTGAAAACGCAATAAAACCTTGATAAATGTTTATTTCAATAGCCTTTGTACGGAATTCCGAGTTTCGAGGGCTTAATTTTGGCAAAAGTGCGATCTTCCCACATGGAAAGGCAAAATAAATGGTCTATTCAAAAATGGTGACCGATTCAGACATGATAATGCATAAGATGCCCTCTTTTGGAGCCCGCTTCCCCGGCCAGATTAAAGTTTTTTCTAACAGATCATCCCGCATTAGGAACAAATATAACCCCGGGTTACATAATTTGGACAGACCAAGCTTCGGGCTAAATTTATTAGAATTATTCACAACGTCCAGGGCCGAATACCAAGTGTTGATTTTCCTTGCTGATTTAGTTGCCTTTGAGCACTTTTCGGTATCCTTTTCCTTCGAGATTCTTCCATGATAGGTCTCCGTTTTCGTCCTAGCGCCGTCGCCACCTCCGGAGTCTCCGTCGCCTCCATTCGCCCCGAGCGAATTGGAGTGAAACAACTCACAGCTACAAGGATGGCGACTCCAAAGAAAGAGCAGAAGAAGGCTACCCGCAAACCCAAGGGTTGAGCCCAAGGCTATCGCCGCCAAAACTTTCCAAGTTGGACAAAAAAAAAATCCGGTTTTTTTTTTTCTTTTTTTTCCTCCATTCGTTGCGTTTATGGAGCCAACTTCGTTTTACAGAGTGATCTGGAGCGAAAACGCACAGAGGTGGCTGGATGAAAAACAAGACCAAGCTACTGTGGAGTGCGGGAGTAGGATGGCCGAGCGGCGGCGGAAAAGGCGACGCGCTCGGCCTGCTTGCAGCCCAACACGTCGTGCTTTGAGATCCGCGCGCCGTGGACGCCAGCCGGCCACATTGTTTGACGGTTGGGCGTTGGGGCGCCTTCATGTAGGGCTGAGATACGGCGAGACGCTGCCGTGCAAGGCGCGGTACGACCTGGTGATGGGGCTCTGCGCGGCGGCGGCGGCGGCGGGAAGACTTTGGAGGCAAACACGGTCGTCAGCGGGCCCTGCGTGCTAGGTAGGAGATACCTGCGCATGCGAAATCGCTGAAGGCATGCATGAGCACTCTCAGGCTCGGGTCGTGGCCAGAATTGTTTTGTACACGTTTTGGTGCTGTACTCGTCATTTGCTCAATATTATCTTGCGAACAATGTTAATGACAAGAAAAATAATGAAATCATAGTGCAATTTGCCACTTGCTTACCGTTAGAGCAAATAGAATCATAGCAGGGAAAATGAGATTTGCGAAGTCCATATTTGAATTAGAGGGCGAAACAATTATATTAATAATATTATGAAGGATGCTGCGCATACTTTTCAATAAAAGTCTCTTCCAAGTAACCTCTGTTTGTCTTTCGGCTATATATTTACACTTAATAGATAAATATATTAATATGAGTACATAACATGCGGTGTTGGGTGCAAAGCTATTGAATCTAAGTTTTTAACAAATTAGCATGAGTTGCTAATAACGACTTATAAATAGAAATAACTTTTTTTTAAGTTTTTATCTATACATTTAGCAAATGCTTGAAAACTCACTGTAGCATTTAGTACGGCAAATATAAATTAGCACTGGTAAATATATGCAACATGCATGGGGATGCAAAGAAAACAGCTGCGTCTGCGTCGAGGTTCTTAGTTCGAGATTATCGGCTATCAATTCGACAACACAACCGTTTACCTTTCAACTTAATTGCGCACTTTGCGAACAGCGCTATGTCTTCTCTGCGGGAATCCTCCAAGTCATTGGAGTTGCAGCCGTTTTCCCCGTTAGCACTCTTGAAATCTGTTTATAGACCTCGTCTACGCGTATGGATGCGAGCTGAAATGCACAATTAGTGCGAGTTGCTATACCTAACTATTTCTGTCTATCTCCCTGAGTAACAGAGTAAGTTTTTGCAAAGTGTTCTGTGACAACAGAAAAAACGGCGTTTTCCATATCCGTGGGTGCCTTACATTTAAGGCAGCCCGGAAGCCACGCTATCCAATACCGGGATATCCCTTTGCGCGTGATCGTCATTATTATTCCAACACTATGCCATTGGAGGCGACTCCGCCATTGGGCGCCGTTCGCCATGCTTTCCCAGTAGTGAGCCAGGCGAAAAAATATGAACCCGTCACCAGCTGGCAGGCATTGCTGTGAGTGCAGTAGAGAATGTCAATTTGCACGCGTCCTTGAAAAGCATCAGAGGAAGCCCGGGAGGGCCGGGACTTGTGTTTAAAATGCTCCGAACCATAGAAATGGCTATCGTGCTTGGGATAAAATTTCTAGTTGAATAAGTAACTGCACGTGCGATTCCGGTGCCTTGGTTGAAAAGCACCTATAAATCCACCCAAGCCCTTTTTTTTCTTCTATATCACATCCGGTTGATGTCGGATAGCTTCCTTTTAAGTTTTGTATTAGATGATAAAAAGCTTAGTTGTCTGCACTACTTGCCTATATTAATCCCGAACTTTACGGCGTAAAGAAATTCACCGATCCCGGTAAAGAGGCAAATTCGCTGTTAATACATTCACAAGTGAGTATATTAATGCATGTTTATCTACTATAGAGCGCAATCCGCCTAATTGTATGATGAAAATGATGCTAAAAGCCAGAATAGTGCCTTGAATACAACTTACTTGAAAAGCAGGAAAGTAAAGTCAAATGAATAACTGTATATTATACAGACTGTAATGATGGGTTGCAAATATAATAGGCATGCATTTGCATACAGAAACTTACTATACGGCAAAACACCCTTCCAACTATTATTTAATACTTTGAATGTACTATACTAGCAAATGTCTGATAATGATTATGAGGCCTGCCAAAACCCGAAACAAGTTTAGCCCGGCCCGGCCCACCAGCCCACGGGCTGGCGGGCTCAACCCGAATTGGGTAACCTGCGGGTTGTATCAAAAAGGATATAAAGAAAATCACTTACAAGATAAAGATTAACAAATATATTTTATATTTAACATTTCAGTTAGCGCCATTATTAATATTTATACGCAATATATATATTTTCCGGGTTTTGTACAGGGGCCCGCGCGTTGCCAAAAAAACCCGCGTTGGGCTGGGCCGGGCCCCCTTATAAATAATTTAACCCACCCACGGGTCGCCCGCCCGACCAATTTGGGCCGACGCGGGCCCCCAAGGGTGGGTTTTGGAATGCCTAGATAATGAAATCAGGCATTATAAGGCAGTCGGGTATATAGCGCATTGATTCCACAAGTTTAGCTGATTCGGGTAATATACCTTTGTTGTCTACTTTTAACTTTTTCAAGTCCCGTCTTTTAGATTTGATTCTGCAGAAAAGGAAAGGAAAAAAGAATGGGAAACGCCGGGCAGCGCGGACGAAAGCAAGGTCGGCGTGGAGATTCACATGAAAACTCCGAAACTATCACTATCTCCAGCTTGGATCTGCAGGCTGCCGCTGGACATGGAGCTCTGATAACCTACACACGCTCGGCTGCTTGCGCCCTGTCCGTGACAGCGATCCCACTGGTCTTGAGAGCATGACCGTGAACAACTACAGACTTCGGCTTTCTCATCGAGAGTAGTCGGGTGTTTGATTTATTTAGAATGTGAGGTTTGTACTCTACGTACTTTGGTGCTATTGGATAATAACACGGCCTACGTATTGTTTTACCACTAAGACAATACAACGGATCCTAGTTTTATCGGGACTGATACTGTCCTTGCCTCACGCGACAATAGACAATGCGTGCTCGCAGTCAATAGCTTCAGTTGTAGTGTCGTTCATGAATCGTTCATCTAAATTGATTAATGCCAACAATGTATAAAAAAGTAAGTAGCTGGAGGAAACTGATTATTGACTACTGGTTTGCTTTATATTCACTATCTGTCTCTTTATATTCTTGCTGCCAGGTTCATCTCGGACTGAAGAGAGCTTTTTTGGACATTGAAACCGTGAACATATTCTTGAACTTAAAACAAGCATATTTACCGCTCTACACGAACAAAAGGCACTGTGTCTACGTATTAATTCTATTCTGATTTCGTTGACGTATACTGCGAGTCCAATCCGTTCTATTTGTAGAAATTAGTGACTCGATTTTGCGACTCATCCATGCCTACTCTGCCTGGCTATTAGGACTGCGCGACTACCAATTTTTGATGCCTTACTAAACAAACCCGGGTAACCCCAGTCGGCCCCGTTTCATATTGCCTGATGGAAAATTGCTTTTATTTACTATTCGTGTTATAAATAACTCAGCATTAAATAGACGGTTGTATATGAGCGGCGTCCTGCCTATAACAAGTTAACGGCCTCGCCAGTTAATCTGACCTTGGTCGTGCCTTTTGTGGTAATATCGCATCTGAGCAGTTCCTCCTCGCCGGGTTTTTACATCGGCCTTTGCATATCGCCAGAGTAAAGAAAAGTCTAGTTTGTAACGTCTTCTTTTCACCCACGATGGTTTCCGCACTCCCGATAGTTTGGTTGTTGTTTGCTGCGGCCGCTGCAGGGACATTACCGCAACCGACCGGCGATGCATCCAAAGCGGCCCCGACGTCGTGCGCCTCGGGCGTGCAGATATTCGTGGCTCGCGGCTCGACAGAGCGCTCCAGCTTGGGCAGGATCGCGCCCGTCGCCCAGAGCATAGCCAACTCCATACCTGGTAGTTCCATCACTGCCCTAGACTACCCGGCCAAGATGAACCCAATAGTGTATTTATTTAGCGTCTCCAAGGGAACCAAGAATCTTTCCAAGCTTGTTAAAAACTATGTCGAAATGTGCCCCCAAAGCAAGATCGTCTTGATTGGTTATTCCCAGGGTGCGCATGTCGTCGGCGACCTCGTTTGCGGCGCAAGCAGTCTTCCAATCGTCAGATCAAAACCAATCAATTCCAATTACAACAAGAATAGTAAGTTCTCTTTTTTTCTTTTTCTTTTTTTTTCGGTCCCCGGCCGCACAGTTTATGCTGGATTCTACGTGTTAAAGAGACGATTGGATGAGTACTCATTCTACTTGCCATCCTGTCCAGTCATCGCAACGCTTCTTTTTGGCGATCCAACTCGCGCCGCCAATCAGTCATTCGACGTCGGTACCGTAACCAACCGCAACGGCTTTCTCCGGCGACACCGTAACGGCGCCTGCAGCGCTTATACCAAAACCATCAAGTCATGGTGCGACAAGAACGACCGTTGGTGCGATAAGCATTCCCCGGAAGGCACAGATTCCTCAGTTCACAAGACGTACCAAGAAAAGTACAAGGCTGAGGCGACGCAGTTTGTACTGGACCAATGGAAATCTAGCCAAGAGACACTTGCTACTTGAGTTACATTATTAGAGTTTTGTCACCGCTTCCCAACTATGTATTATAATAGCACCAAAAGTTACTATCAACGAATCAAAAGATTTGAGTTCAACCTGGGTATCGGGGTACATACGTGTATTACAGCTGCCGGCAGACTCTATCTTTGCCGATAAAATCTTGGTAAGTTGTGGCCCACAACTTGTGGGTTTCTTTTTTTTTCAGAAAACAAGGAGAGGAAGCAGCCACTGGGCTCCGGTAGATGTGCCGTCTTCCAAGACCGCCAAGAGGGTCATTCGGTTCATAATCTCGAGAAACGGCTAAAGCCCATTGCTGTTCAAGTAAATACCAAAGGAGCAAAGAGCTTTGCGGGTTGACGTACAAGGCCATGATTTTGGCTTTTGGGAAATAGCTGTAGCGCTTAACAAGAAAAAAAGCCCAGCAAGGCTACCCGTACAAGTAATTTGTCTCGGCTACAAAGATGTTGTGACTGAATCCGCTGCCGAAATAATTGGAACCTTTTTTTCCGTCAAGAAACAGTCTCTGGTGTAAAACGTGGTAGAAGACGGGGAGATACATTCAGCCGTTTCATGGGCTTCTGGCGAGGCCAACGACATAATATAAGTGAAGGCTAATCAGCTCGGCTCCCCGTGAACGACGAGGCTTGTCGATCTAGGCTAGTCCAGATGATGCGCCTTGGCTGACAGCATCCGCTTGGCGATTGAACAAGGCTTATAGATCGCTCCAGACTTTCCAGACTAGACTACAGTAGACTAGAATGGGTTGGCGCGTTTGCTGCAACACTTTGTCGATTGAAGGGAGGAGAAAAAGCTCGCAATAAGAGCCAGACCGTGTGAAGAGAGGATTGCGTACAGATCATATTCCGTGGTTGGTACTCTGGAGTCTATGGTTACCTTGCACAATTTCTTTGCGTAGAAATCTTTATCAAACAAGTATCAGAGGGGTATATTTTCCAAGGTAAAAAAAAAAGTCCTACGCACGAGATGCGATTGGACATTCGGAAGGCTGTTGTGGGTCAAGCCACAAGATGCTCATCCTGATTGGGGCGTTTCCCTTGCGATGCGCCGATGCCCTACTTTGGCAAAAAGCCGATGAGCTATACAATCGAAATGTGAGCAAATGGGCATCATGTTGACGCGGGGGGGAAAAACAAACACCCTGCACTTTTCCCCCTCGCAAAGGGCGAATAGGAGGTGGCTGCCGCTAGCGCCATCGTCGGCAGTCGCCGAGCTCGCTCCTAGCCGCCTCCCCCGCTATACTTTTTTCCGCGGCGGCGCACGTCACCGACCACGACTAATGACCATGGATGACAGCTACTCCACGCGAAAACCCAATTTAGATTCCGCGGGGGAAAAAAAAAATTATAGAGGGGTGGGTTGGGGAGGGATGGCGCAACAAGTGCCTTGCATAAGCGATCAGGTCCCGAATCGACATGTCACGGTGGCGGCTGGCTTGCAAACCTTGATGGGCTTCCCAGCTGCACTCTTTTCTCTGCTTGCTTGGCGGCAGCCTTCCATGGCGTTCACGAGGGAAAACAAAGTGTCAGTGATGCGGCCGCAGCGGATGGCAGCATCAAGTTGCCACTTGGAGCCTCATAAGCTTCCTATGGGGGGTTTGGTCTCTGCTCTCTGTTTTTTTTTTCTTTTGTTGTTTTTTTCTGCTCCTTGCAATTTCCACATTTTTTTTTCACCATCTCCCAGAATCTATAATGCATAATTTAGTAGCAGGGCCAAAATGTTAAGTTTTGGACTGCTCGTCATTGTCAACCTGGTCTTGACCGGAGCCGTTGCCTCGCCGCCGTGGAAGGCCGAGTTGGTCCTTGCGCCGATTTTTCTTCAGATCCCGTCGTGTGCGGTAAGTAGGGAGTTGATATTTCTTTTTTTTTTTTTTTTCAAACTCAGACAACGAAGAAATTGGGTAATCAACAAAAAGAAAAGTCTAACAGATTTTGGGGACGTTTCTGTTTTCAAGGCAAACTGCGCACTCGATGGGCTCTCGACAACAACATGTCCGTATTCCAACCAGACATGTCTGTGTCAGGACGATAAATGGTTCCTGGGTTATCTCACACCCTGCATACGCAATAGTTGTTCGACTTGGGAGAGCCTCGGTGGGTTTTGGGACTTTTCTTGGCTTTGCACGGATGCCCTCTCCTGGGTTGGAGCCTCGGAAGGTGGGCTACGAGCTAACGATTCGATAAACAAAATCCACAGCTGCCATCAACGCAACCTCGACTATCTGCAACCGCCCTCCGGCGAATCACTATGTCCAACTCCCCATCGGCATCGGGATCATGGCTGCCGTTCCGACGCTGCTGATCATCCTTCGACTAGCCCTCAAGCTGGCCAAGGTGTCGAGTTGGTATCATGATGATACCACCATCATATTGGCATGGGTGAGTTTGATGTTGACTTGTTGGTGTCTTGTTATCGGGGTTGGTTGTGATAAAAGTGATGGGGCGAGGTTAACCAGTGTCGGGCTGTGGCAGGTCCTTTTTGCAGCGCTCCTCCCGGCAGGAATTGAAGGTGAGTAGTTGGCGTATTTGATACCCACTTGGTCAGAAAAAAAAAAAAAAAAAAACAGACTTGTTTTTGTATAGAGGCTGATGCGATGCTTGCAGTTATCAAAAACAACCTGGCCACAGATATGTGGGCGATATCTGCACGCAGGATAACCCGTTTCCTCCTGGTTTGTTCTCCATCTTTTTACATTGTCCCTCACTTCTTTTTATTTTGTTGTCTCTCTCCCTCCACACCAACACTAACGCAAAACAAATCCCAGGTCATATTCATATTCGAACCCTTCTACTTCATCATGATCTGCCTCGTCAAGTCCTCGATCCTCTTCACCTACATGCGCATCTTTCGCGAGCCCGACGCCCAGCGCGTGTTTCGCTTCACGCACTACTTCAACATGTTCCAGACGGGCGTCTTCATCGTCTTGTGTTTCGTGCAGTGCCGGCCCCTGGACCACTTCTGGCTCGGCTGGACCGGCGAGGACCACCCGGGGTCCTGCTGGCACATGAACGACATACCCGTCACGCACGCCATCGTCGGGGTGCTGCTGGACCTGTGGATGTTTGGTCTGCCGGCTACGCTGGTGTGGCGACTCAACCTCAAGAGCCGGGAGAAGATTGGGGTGATGTTGATGTTTGGGTTTGGCGTCTTGTGAGTTTTGTTTGCATACCTTTTTTTTTTCTTTTCCTATGGTTCTGTACCCCACCAAAAAAAAAACAACCCCAAGTACTCACCGTTCAGCACACAGCCTCATCGTAATAAGCTGCATCCGCATCCCGCTCCTCCTGTCCGTCTCCCCAGCGACCGCCATAACCGACGAGTCCCTCGAGGGCGCCATCTGGTCCAGCGCCGAGGTCTGCATCGGCATCTGCGTGGCCTGCATGCCGGCCCTGCGGCAGTTCATCAGTGTCATCGCGGCCCCGCGCATCCGCCGCCTCCTCGGCCTGCCCGAAAAGCAAAGCCGCGGCACGGCCAGCGGCCGCCTGTCCAGCACCACCGCGGCCAGCAGCAACAGCGCCGCCAGGAAGAGCGCTCTGCAGCAGAAGCGGCAGCTCCCGCCCGCACCGCCGCCGAGCAAGTCGAGGGACGGCAGCGGGGGCGGCAGCAGCAGCAGCATCACCATCGCGCTGAGGCCGCTGGCGCCTGCGGACCTGCGGCCGCCGCCGCCGGTGCTGAAGCTGAGCGCGCCGGCGCCCGGGTCGAGGGACAGCACGTGCAGCGCCGGCGACAGGAGGTCGCGCGTGACGTTTGTGGACGCGGACCAGGGCGCCGCGAACCTGCGGCCCATGAGCGGCGTCTTTGTCAGGTGCGGGTCGGCGGCGGCGGCGGCGCTGGAGGGCGAGGGCGTCATCGAGTTCTCGGACCTGCGCGCCGTCGAGGTGGCGGACGACGTGGCAGGCGCTGGCAGGGGGATGTCGGTGGAGCATGGTGATGGGAGGTCGAGGAGGCCGATCAGCGAGGTCGATCTGATTGAGAGTTATCAGACGCCCAGTGTGTACGTGCCGAGTTTTGGGAGACGGTCATCGTCGGTGAATAGCTCGACGCCTGGGTTGGCGCTCTGATTGGAAACTTTGTAATTTATCATTGATGTATTAAAGCATTGCATAGGACTGGCGTTTGGGGGGGGGTTTTTTTTTTTGTGGTTTTTGTTTTTGTTTTGGCAGGCATGGCTCCGTTGTTGTGGACGACAAACTGCTTGGGTACATATTAGACTAGATGTGGTACATAAAAGCCACCCCCGATCCAGCCCTACAAAAACCATCTAAACTCCTCAGCCCTCGGGCCATCCCTCAGCTTGTGAGTCGGCACATCCCTCGCACTAAGACGGACGCCCTGCCGTCTGTTCCTGGCCTTGTTGTCGAAAAACATGTAGGTGAACATGGACGCTGCAGCCAAAGCTCCGGCGGCACCGAAGCAAGCCACCGTGATGAGACCCTTCTCGTACTTGGGGGCATCCTCGAGTCGGAAGATGTTGCTGGGAATGAGGCCCATCAGGTTGGCAAGGGGAACGCCGACCGAGGTCAGGACCAGACGCTGGCCTTCGTGGGCGATGTTGTTGTTGTACCACTGTTATTTTGTTAAGTGAGCTGTCAGTCACGACGTTCGATCCAGGAGGCCAATCCGAGGTACCAACAAAAAGGTGCAAATAAATGGCGGCTTACCGTGCTGGTGAGAACAGACGGCGCAGACGTGCCCCAGCACATCATAAACGTCGCGAAATAGCCAAGCTGGACCTGCGCGCCAATGTCCTGAATGGAAGCGTAGACGGCAAACCCTAAACAGGTAAAAGTAAACCCCAGTGCGACAAAGGGCCCGCGGATACGTCGCCAATCGGAAAGGAAGGCGAGGATGATGAGCATGACGGCACCCTGGTGTGATTCAGTACTTTTAGTATTCATCCTCTCTGCTGCAGCAAAAGAAAAAAAGGGGGCGGGGCCCAACTTACACCAATGTTCGGAGCGACAGTGTACAGGTTCGTCTGGATGGTGCCGTACCCAAGCCGCTGGATGATCTGCGGCAGGAACAGGTGCACGGCCTGGGCCGAGACGCCGACGCAGATCTCGATGAGCAAAAAGGCCCAGGTGGTCGGGTGCCTAAAGACGACGAGGGACTTGCGAAAGTTGAAGTCCTCCTCGACGACCGAGGACGAGTCGACGTGGATGCGGTGGTACGCCAGCGCCTTTTCCTCCTCGGTCAGGAAGCTGGCCGTCCCGGCGTTGAGCGGCAGGTACCAGTAGGCGAACAGGGCAAACAGCACCGTGATGGAGCCCTCGATGATGAACAGCCAGCGCCAGCGAAAGTCGATGAGGTCCGGGCGCTCGATCCGAAACACGGCAAACGCCAAGAGGCCGGAAAAGGCGTTGGCGATGTTGGCGGCCGCGTAGAATATGGCCAGCCGGCGCGCGAGCTCTCCGCGCCGGTAAAAAGTGGTGAGGTAGTAGATGACGAGCGGGAAGACGGCCGACTCTGCCATTCCCAGGAACCACCGCAGTGCAAAGATGCCGCCGAAACCCTTGGCGGCGGCCGTCAACAGGGTCATGGAGCCGAACACGACGGCCAGGCACGGCAGGACCCTGGCCGGGCCAAACTTCTTTCCGAGGATCGACAGGGGCGGGGCAAAAATGACAAACGGCACGAAGAAGATGGACAGGATCAGGTTGTACTGGCCGCTGGAGAAGCCGAGGTCGTCGCTCAGGCCGGCGGTCTGGGCGTTGCCGATGTTGCCCTTGTCGAGGGCGTTGAGGAGGTACAGGAAGGCGAGCACCGGCATGAGGCGGATGTCGAACTTGCGGCACAGGGCCCGCTCGGCGGCGTGGTCGAGCACGCGCGCCGTCTCGGATTGGTCCTCGATCACCTTGCCCATGTTGTGGCTGGCGGTCGAGTCCCTGCGATAATGCGCAACCGAGTCCTTGCCATCTTGCGCGGCGGCTGGAGTGGCTTCGTGGACCGAGGAGCTCGGCACTGGGCCATCCTGCGGTACGGATGACATGTTTGCGCGGGTGGTTTTTGCAGTGCTCCTCGGACGAAATGGATTGGTGCCGGCTGCCAAGAATTTATTATAAAACAAATGCAGGCTACATGCGACAACTAGCGGCCCGACATTTGAAAACAAGAAAAAAAAAACAAAAAAAAAGAAAAGAAACAAGACAACCAAAAATCTAGGCCCAATCTAAAGCTGGCGTTGTCTTATTTCTTATGGCGTCCCGAGCACAAGTGTGTGTACCCCTGTTTCGCAAGCCAGCAATGTACCGTACCACCAGGAGGGCACGGCATAAATGTAACGGTTGCCACCTTGGCCTCTTGAGAAAAAGGCTCGGGATTGATAACATGCATGGTTGGAAACTAACAATCGGTCGGCCTTGTTTGGGGGGGGGAACGACCAGCGCTGGGAGATAAGCGTGGCATCATCTGGGGTACTTTGCCGATACGGATGGATACCAACACCATGCACATGCCAATGGTATGAATTTCTCGTATCAAACCCGATTTTTGTACCTTGTCAAAAACATACAATACATCAAACCCAGCAGGTCTGAAAACCAACCGAATGGGCGGGCGCAACTCCGAGAGAGACGCCTAAACGATAGGTTTCCCCGCATCTACAACGTTGCAACCAACAAACAGTTTAGACAGGTGACTGGGACTTGGTACAGGATAGATTATACCCTAGCAACTGAATGGGGAATGAACCCACTGAATCGGTGGGGGGTATTTGGGGGGATTTGGGCGAGCACTAACCCCCACCGGTGCGACTTGTGTCTAGCAGTAGATAGTATAATTGGGGTAGATAATGTAGATAGATAGTTTTGCATTTGATTGATCGCTTGTTAGACTGTGGGAGCGGAAAGAGCGAGCAAAAGACCTGCATCTCGCTGGGATTGTTATTATTTTTATTATTTTTCTGTCGCGCAAATCAGCAGGGTCCTCGGTTCCATTTGAGAGTGGCGTTTTTAATTCGCTTCAACACCCGAGAACAAACAACAAGCAATGTTTGGTGACTTGTTGCGCCGAATAAGGTTACCAGAAAGGGACAGAGGGGAAGGGCAAAGTGCGGAGAAACAAAATGGACAACCAAATCAGAAAAAAAGCCGTCAGTCTGGCAGCAAAAGCAAAACAAAAATGAGGGGTTGGCGGACCTGGATCCCCCGATAGGCCAAATTTTCGGGCACAGGGTCCCTCGAACGAGCGGAGTTGGATGGGGGGGCCACATGGAGAGATTAATGTCTTGCCATTCGGTCTCACTACGTCACTGGGCTGTTGTTTGTCTTGGCTACACCAAAGGCACTGTCTGCTAATTAATAGCGCCGGGCCGGAACGGGGTAGCACTCGCAGATTGCGAAAGTACCGGTCAACCCACACCCATGGTGGGGTTTTGCAGTCTCCCGATTCTCGGAGTGGCATCGCTGTCCGGAAGTGAAATGAAGCTGTGCTACTATTTCTAGACTGGAATTTGGTAAAGAAGTCATCGTCAAATCAATTAATTCTCTGGCCAATTTGTAACTCACCGCTCCTACCGCTACCACTTCTACCACCTCTACCGTCCAAATTTACAAAAATCCACCAAAATGTCCGAAAAGACTGCCGTCCTGACCGACAAGGCCCCCAAGCCCCTCCCCGGCATCTACAGCCAGGCCATCAAGGCCAACGGCTTCGTTTTTGTTTCGGGTGCCGTGCCCATGGACCCTGTGAGCATGCAGATCATCGACGGCGACATCCAGGCGCACACGGTAAAAAACCCCCCTGCAATTTTTTGTTGTTGATACTCGGAACCCGATCGCTGATCTTAATCACCCCTCACTCCCAACAGCACCAATGCATCAAGAACCTGACCGCCATCCTCGAGGAGGCCGGTTCCAGCATCGAAAAGGTCGTCAAGGTCAACGTTTTCCTGTCCAACATGGACGACTTTGCGGCCATGAATGAGATTTACATGCAGTACTGGGGCGAGGTCAAGCCGTGCCGGACGTAAGTTCTTTTATCTAGTGTTGCATGTTTGGCGTGCCACCTCATCCGAGAGCCGGGCTGACAGTTAGAGGGGTTTTGCAGATGCGTGGCCGTCAAGACGCTGCCGCTGAATGTGGATGTCGAGATTGAGTGCACAGCTTTGTGCTAGATGCCGGGCAGGAAGTTTGGTAGCCGGTTGGGGAATACCATAGCAAATTCACAAAATATCAGAGACAAAAGAGCACACACAACCTTGACTGATTCGCATTTCTATCAAACGTTCTCTTGTATTCTTTCCATACCCCATCATTCCTCATGCACAGCAAGCGTATAGACATTATACAACACACGACCTACAACTCCTTCAGCGCGTCACAGAAATAAGTAATGGCCCTCCTCCCATCCTCCAGCACGCCGTCCATGGCCAGAAACGGATGCGGCTGGCCCTCCAAGACGTGCACGTCGGCCCTGACGCCGGCCTTCTTCAGCTTGTCGCCAAAGGCGACCCCTTCGTCGCGCAGCACGTCCAGCTCGCCGCACACGATCACGGCCCGCGGCAGCCTGCTCCAATCGCCCCGCCAGAGCAGCGGGCTGGCTTCCGGGTTGGCCCAGTCCGACTCCCGCGGGAGGTAGTGGCGGCGGTACCACATCATCTTGGGCGCGGGGAGGGCGGGCGCGTGCTCGTTCTCGCGCCAGCTGGGCGTCGTCTGGGGCGAGGCCGTGTTGTCCGCCACGGGCACCGAGAGCAGCTGCAGGCGGAAGCGCGGGCCGTCGCCGGCCGCGGCGCGCTGGCACATGACGGCCGCGAGGTTGCCGCCGGCCGACGACCCGCCCGTCGCGAGCCGGTCGAGGTCCAGCCCCAGCAGCGCCCTGCCCTCGGTCGCGGTCCACCGCACGGCCTCCCAGCAGTCGTCGACGGCGGCCGGGAAGGGGTCCTCGGGCGCGAGGCGGTAGTCGACCGTGATGACGACGGCGCCGCCGCGCGCGCAGAGGTTGCTGCACACCACGTTCTCCGTGTCGATGGTGCCGAGCACCCAGCCGCCGCCGTGGAAGTAGACGCAGGCCGGCCAGCCGGATGCGGGCCTGCTGCCGGCGGGAGTGAAGACGCGGACCTTGACGTCGGGCCCGCTGGACGTGGTGCGCGGAATGGTGTAGTCTTGGGTGCTGCCGACGGGGAGGAGCGGGCCCGCCCCTGGGATCAGCACGCCCGAGGACCGCGACGTGGCGATCGGTTGGAGGTGGACTTGCTGCTTGTCGGAGATGTGCGCGTTGTAGAAGGCGGCGTATTCCGGGTTGATGCGGGACGCGACGGAGGGGTGGAGGGGATAGGGTGGGAGGGGGTTTGATTCTGTTGATTGGGACATTTTTTGCGACGAGGGGTTTGTGTGGTGTGTCTTTTGGAGGATTGGCAGCAATTAGACTATAGGGTGGTTCGTGTTTTATTCCATAAGATGATATGTGCTTTGTTCCAAGAGATGATGTGTGATTTATTCCAAGAAATGGAGATACAAAAACTAAAAGTCGACAAGGCAGGCAGGCAGGTTATGTTACAAGGATCAAGAATGGGGTTTGAACTACTGTAGGAAAAAAAAATAAAAAAAAAAAAAAAAAGATGGCCGCTCTCGCTCGTATGCACCGTGTTTTGAACCCCGGGAAAATGCATAGCGCGCATGCGACTTCCATCCCCATCATGGTGCGTACTGATACCACCAGGGGAAAAACATGCGCCGTGGCACCCGCTCTACCCTCACTCCCGCGCCAAGCCAACGCGCAGACGCTCCGATCCGATGGCCGTTTGCGGAACAGCCACTTATCAAGGTTAATTGCCTAGTTTGGGGGAAATTTTGGGGGGTTTGAGACTGGAGTTGATGTGGGGGAGGGGCGAGATTGACCTGGACTAACGAGTCAATCAATCATTTTAGTGAGCTTCGCATTGAGTGCCGGGTTAGGTGGACTACTGCCAAAGCTAAAGCTACAGTAGTCTACATAAATCTTGGTTTGAAAGCGGACCAAACTCTGTCAAAGCTTGTGCCTGCGGCTTTGTTCTCTGGTTTCCCGACAGCAGCCAAGATGGGATGGGATCTACAGTAGCAGTTCGAGGTGATGCATGCTTAATGGATAGGTCAAGTCCAGGTGCCGTAGTACTAATTACGCGAAACTGACAGGTGACCGCGGGTTTCTGCATCAGAGGCCGATGCTGTGTGACAAAGACAAGCTGACAGACAAAAGGTAACTCGTCCGCAACATGACCCCCACAAAGAGAAACAACCCCCAAATGCGGTGGATCAGATATTAAAGTTCCGGGCCAATTTTCTCATGGGAAGAAAATTACCCAGTTGATAAGTTGACAATCGAGGCAATTACAGTGGATGGGGAATAATCAGTTGGTGCTTCAGCAGCATACAAGCATTCGCTGGGTAACGGGCCTGTATACCCATTTACTTTGCATGGTTTCGCTGCACCCATCAGGTCGAGCCGAGGGACGGTTGCAGACTTGCCCCTCATTTACTTTTTTTTGACTTGTGTCCCTGTCGTCGTGCATTTTTTTGTCGAATATTATTTTATTCGGAGCTGAAGCAGCCGAACATGATGATGTTGGTCTTGAAAGAAGCTTGTCTCTCTTGGCCGACATGCAACCTCTAACGGTTGCCAGGGGAAATTTTAGAGGTGAATCGGTCAATTAATGATTTGATTTTATTTCTCTTGTGAATTGATTATCTGCAAGCCACGGATGAACGCGGGGCATCGGACCAAGACGCACGCTATTGCGACCAACCAAGCCCCTCATCCCTAACTGCGCATACTAAAACCGGGTTAATCCAATACCGCAGACGAAACCTTGAATAAATATTTTTTTTTTTTTTTTTTAAGAAAAAAAAAAAAAGAGAATCCTCACCATGTCCCAACCACCACCACCCCGTCTCTACCCCTCCTCGCCCCGCGACGCCCTCGTGTCCCAGTACGTAGGGCAGCCGCTCTCGTCGCTCCCCACGCCGGCGGCGGTGCTGGACGTGGCCGCGGTCCGCCGCAACTGCGGCCGCATGCTGTCGTGCGTGCGGGACCTGGGCCTGCAGTGGCGCGCGCACGTCAAGACGCACAAGACGGCCGAGGTGACGCGCCTGCAGGTCGGCGACGACGGGCCCGCGCGCATCGTCGTCTCGACCCTGGAGGAGGCCGAGTTCCTCCTCCCGCTGCTGCGCGAGTACGGCGCGCGCGGGAGGCCCGTCAGCGTCCTGTACGGCCTGCCGCTGCCGCCGGGCCAGCTGCCGCGCCTGGCGGCCGTGGGCAGGGAGCTGGGCCGCGGCAGCGTCGCCGTCCTGGTCGACCACCCGGCGCAGCTCGAGCGGCTGGAGGAGTTTGCGCGAGCCGCCGGTGCCGACTTCGCCCCGCACGCCTACCTCAAGATCGACATGGGCGGCAGGCGGGCGGGCGTGCAGCTCGAGAGCGCCGCGTTTGCCGCCGTGGTCCAGGCCGCGCTGCGGGCGCACGACGCCGGCGCCATCGTCTTGAGTGGCTTGTACTCGCACGCCGGCCACTCGTACGCCGGCGACAGCCGGGCCGCCGCCGTCGCCATGATGGCCGCTGAGATCGGCGCGCTGCTGCAGGGTGCCGACGCGGTCGTCAAGGCGCGGGCGGCGGCGGCGGCGGCGGCGGGCGGCAAGGAGCTGCAGCCGCTCGTGCTGTCGGCGGGAGCGTCGCCGACGGCGCTGGCGGTGCAGAACCTGCTCAGCGGCGAGATGGAGCAGATGACGAGCGAGGCCGGGGTGCGAGGCGCCGGCGGCGACGACGACGACGACGACGCGCCCGCGTCGCAGGAGCTGATGGCCGCGGTGCTGCAGCTGGGCGCGCTGCTGGAGGACGTGCAGGACAAGGGCCACGTCGCCGAGATCCACGCGGGCGTGTACCCGCTGCTGGACATGCAGCAGCTGGCGGCGCACTCGGTGGCCAGGTCGGCGCTGTCGTGGCGCGACGTGGCCCTGACGGTCCTGGCCGAGGTCTGCAGCGTCTACCCGGGCCGCGGCGATGGGGGCACGCCCGAGGCGCTGTGCGGCGCCGGCGGCCTCGCGCTGGGCCGGGAGTTCTGCAAGGCCTACCCGGGCATGGCGGTCGTGTCGCCGTGGGGGAGGACGGACGCGGCCGGGAAGCCCATGGCGCTGCCCGAGTGCGACGTCGAGGACTACGAGGGGTGGATCGTCGGGCGGTTCGCGCAGGAGCATGGCATCTTGACTTGGAGGGGAAAGAGCGGCGAGGGCGTTCACCTGGACGAGTTTGCCGTCGGGCAAAAGATTCGCCTGTGGCCCAACCATGCGTGCATCACGAGCAGCCACTTTGGGTGGTATTTTGTTGTCGACTCGGACAGGGTAGGGAAGGAGGATGAGGTTGTTGATATTTACATCAAGACCCGGGGATGGTGAGGTTTCGGTGGTGGGCATTTTGATGATGAATAGAAAATGTTTCAGCGATTGATTTTTTGCACTCGTGCGTATTTGTTTGGCAATTATATGTATAGAAATGACCCAAGCATTACTTGCTGATCTAGTGAGTCGCATGTCTATGTCTTGACTCGGGAGTCTCTTGTTGAACACGCGGGAAAGACGCCAACTGTCTGTCAACCAAAACAGACATGATCTAAACAAGAAAAGAAAACCCCTAATCTGCTCTCGTCGACTCGGCCGCAGCGCCAAAAACCTCAAGCGCATGCACCATTCGATCCCTGACCAGCTCCAACCTGGGCAGCACATCCGGCCCAAGCGGCAGCGCCGTCTCGCCTTGTCGTCCCTCACCCGCGCCCACGCCGAGAACGACGTCGACGATGACCTTGGCGGCCTTGTCAGCGTCCCCCGCCGGCCTCAAGGCGCCCGTGGACACCACGTTGATCATGTCGTGCACCGTGGTGCCCTGGTAGTCGTCGGCCAGCGGAGCGGCTCCGATGCGGACCGCGTTGATCATGTTGGTGCCAAAGGTGCCCAGGTAGGCGGTGATGACGCGCACGTTGAACTCGGCCACTTCCTTGGCGAGGACCTTGCATACGCCTGAGTTTGTTGGTGAGGATGAGAAAGAAAAAAAAAAAAAAAAAAGGGTCAGCTGGATCTTGCTACTGGTAAGTGTTCTGTTCCACACAAGCGCTCTCACCATCCATGGCCGCCTTTGCGCCCGCGTAGACTCCCATGGTCTCTCGGCCCTCCAACCCCGCCCCCGAACTGATGTTGACCACGACTCCGAAGCGCCTCGTGCGCATGCGGGGCGCCGCCGCCCTGATGACCCTGTAGGGTCCGAAAAACACCGTCTCGAACTGGTCGCGCACCTCGGCCTCGTCAAACTGCTCCACGGCGTGGTGGATCGACCAGCCGGCGTTGTTGATCAGGACGTCGACCGCGGTGCCGCTCTCCTCGAGCTCGTCGATCAGCGTCTTTCCGGCGTCGGGGCTGTCGACGTCCAGAGGTAGCCAGCGGCCGCCGGCGCCCTCGATCTCGGAGACGAGAGACGGGGTCCGGGATGGGTTGCGGCTCGTCGCGATGAGGATGTGGCCTGCGGACTGAATGGCGCGGCACAGGGCCAGGCCGAGGCCGGATGAGCAGCCTGTGACGAGAAAGGTGAGCGGGCGGGACGGGGTGGTGAATTGGGTGCTGGGGATGGCGGAGAGCGTTTTGTTGGATGATGAAGACATGGCTGCTGGGGGGGTGTCGCTTTATGCTACGAGCGTCGGAAATCGGCTTGTTTGTTCAACATAATCATGATGGAAATCTTGTTGAAGATTCCAAGAATCTGTCATATATAGAGTATCTACTATTTGATTCCCAATCCCATCATCAAGCTGCGTCTTTGGTGCACATGGCATCGTTTGCACATTGTTGGCCGGAGTTAAGCTGTGCAACTCGGGTTTTGTCGACTCGCGATGGCGATAATCCCATAAATTGGCGATGATAATGATCAGATACGAATTAGATGCAGTGGATGTACTAGGTGCACCAAACGGACTAAATTGATCATAGAACGCGGCCAGTGTCGAGTGTTATCGAGTCTGCCAGTCAGTCAGCAACTATTGTACATCGGAGCACACGGCTGTTAAGTCCTATCTCCACAATTAACTTCCCTCCCCTCAAAATCCGGAGCTGACCGTAGGTTACATTTGGATTGGCGTTAATCTGCTTTGGTCCGAGTCATTCCAGGGGCTTGACGTATATAGCGGCTTTTGTTATAGGTGATTAAACACCTTGGGGACGGGGAAGACAAAGAGAAAAAAAAAAAAAAAACAGAAAAGAAAACGAGACAATGTACGGTACTGTAATATACATGTCGCAAGGATAAACGAGTGGAATCGAGTCAGAGAGCTGGGGATTTTCCCTTGGCACAGACCGGTGCGGGGCAAGTTCCCAGAGAGGTAGCAAAAGGCCATATCAGAACCAGATCAGACCATGGTACTGTGGTAACGAGCAGGGACCCCAGAGCTCGGGAGCCGTTCATGCAGGCCCTGGTTTGTTTTAGCTTGGGCGCTGCAACAGGCAGTTTTAACCATAGCAGTTGCAGCTACCCACCAGGTTTCCAGCCATTGGGAGCGTTACGGCCGCACACCGAACACTTTTTTACGTACATAGGGTATTTCATCGCCACCCGGGACGAATCCCTCCCCCCCTTTTTTTTTTTTTTCCCTTTAGCACCACTGTTATTGGGCTTGAATGTTTTTTTACTTTACTTCATTTTTTTTACACGGAAGCCCTTCACACCGAGATCATAATACGCATTGTTTATGGTCCGCTTCGGTGACCACGATGCCCACACAGCTCAGCTCAGTCTTGGCTTGTTGCCAGTACAGGTATTGACTGTTGTTTTTTTACGTATTCAAAAAGGGTATATCATCCCGTATTAAAGGGCGTTCGTCGACGCATCCACACTTGGCATGCATGTCACCGATTCGTCGACAACGGGATGCTTCGCCGGGAATCCGGTTTGAAATTTTTGATCCACACGAAAAGTCAAATCGCCCATCCCCTTTTTCCAATAACGTGATGCGTCTGCAGTAGTCCAAAGAAAAACCTAGACTGTCCCGGCGATTTGGTTCTTGCAATCTCCAGACCATGCCAGATTTGCTGCTGTATTGTGTGTTCGTGACTGGGTTTAGAGTGTTGCGCATGCATGGAGAATCACCATGCGATTTTGTCTGCAAGTGTTGCTTGCTCTGATACCACTAGCTGTCTCGGGGCGCATGAACGCGGGCCGTTGATTTGATACACGCTGTTTTGATAACGTTCTGAACAGGAACCGACAAAAACGACCAGGACCGGTCTCTCCGGGAGCCAAAGGAAGGAGACGAAAGCACTCGCAGCAACTTGCAATGTCGACCAACTCGACAAACCCCACGACAGCCGGGCCACCGACCGACGCGGTCTCGCAGCCCCACGAGACGAGACAGCCGGCGCTGTACGCGTGCGTGATCACGACCTACACCGTCAGCGGCATCCTGGTCTCGCTGCGCTTCTACACGCGCGCCGTCCTCCTGCGGCGGCCCCTGATGGCGGCCGACTGGTGCATCCTGGCGGCGTGGCTGTCGACGGGCGGCGTGGTGGCGTCGTCGCTGGAGCAGCTGCACTACGGCCTGGGCCTGCACGTCTGGGACACGGACCCGGCCGTCTTCCCGCTGGGCGTGCGCGCCGCCTGGTACGGCTACGTCTTCTACAGCACCGCCATGTGCCTGACCAAGGTGTCCATACTGCTGCTGTACCTGACTTTCCTGGGCGTGGGCCGCCGCGCGAGGCGTGCCGCCCTCGCCACCCTAGCCTCCGTCGTCGTCGCGAACCTCTGGATCGCCGCCTCCAACTTCACCGCCTGCGTCCCGCTGCAGGCCTACTGGGACTATGCCCTGCGCGCGAGGCTGCAGGCTGAAGAAGGCCGCCGCGTCTACTGCCACCCCAACATGGTCTGGTACGTCAACAGCTCCATCAACGTCGTCACCGACTTTGTCATCTTTGCGCTGCCGTTGCCGGTCGTGCTGGGCATGAGGAAGCTGGCGTGGAGGCAGAAGATGACTTTGATGGGGTTGTTTGGGATGGGCTTCTTGTGAGTTTCTTTTTTTTCTTTTTTCTTTTTTTTTTTTTTTTTTTTTTTCCTGCCAGGTTCGTAAAACGCTTGCCTCTGCTTCTTCAACTGACAAGCTCATCTCCTCCACAGTGTCTGCATCGTCGCCATCATCCGCCTCGTCTTCCTAACCTCGGCGGACCGCAGTCAGGATTCCACGTGGAACATTTCCGTCAACACCTTCTGGACCGACGTAGAAGTCAACATGTCCATCGCCGTGGCGAGCGCCATGACCCTACGACCGCTCATGACACGCTGGTTCCCGCGCGCCTTTGTGTCCTTTGACGGCGGCGACGCGGACAAGCACGACAGCGCCCGCGAGAATGCCAACACCTCCCTCGACGCGGCCAACTTTGTCAACGACGTCGCCGTCGCCCCGCCCACCATCGGCAGCCGCAGGACCAGGACCCCCCACCGGGACGAGCACGCCCGCGCCGAGAGCTGGATCGACTTCCCCGGCAAGCTGGACGGGAGGAACCTGAACGATCTGGAGCAGGGCCGCATCAAGCTCAAGGATGTGTCGACTACCACGACGGCGATATCGAGTCCCGTCAGCTTCGGGCCCGACGAAGCGCCCGAGGAACCAGCGACGCAGAGCCACGCTCGGCAGCTGTCTAGGGATAAGGATGCGTCGTGGCCGTTGCCTTGAAAACGTGAACAAACCAATTATTTGGGTTTTTTTCTCTTTGGAAATGAACTGCATTATTTTTTTTTTTTTTTTTTCAGGATGCGGTACAACTCGGGATACTACGACACCCAGGGCCAAGCCGAGCCAAGCCTGCCGGTTAAATGCGTAGAGTGCAGTCGCGGTTCCGCGATTTGCATGCGCTGATTTGGAGATGCGGCTGCTTGGTCTCCGAGATGGCCACATGTCATCATACGGACGCCTGCAGCAATGATATGGCTGTTCTTATACCAGCTTTGTCGCAAGCTGTTCAGCCATCAGTTGTTGGCTTGGTCAATGACAAACGCCCGCAAACATGGACTCAGCACCAGTGTCACAAGCCGGACCAGCATTCCAAGGAAATGGCCACACGACAAAGAGGCAAGACATGATCAAGCTGCACAACGACAAGGTTCAAAAGCAGCATGAGTTGATCGAGGCCGGTGGCGAGGAAGGCCGCACCATCAAGCGGCCCGACTTTTCGCATCAGTACCCTGCGTCTTATAAGCCGGTGAAGGAGCTGGAAAAGGTAAGCGTCCTTTTTTTTTTCTTTTCTGCTAATTGGGCGACCTACCTACTTTACTTTCTCTCTTCCGTATGCGCCGAACCAAAAGAAAAAAGAAAAAAAAAAGCAAAACTCACAAACACCGAACCAGATAACTCTCGACGCCCTCCGTCCAGATACCCACCACTACGGCAAATGCCTAATCGTCCGGACCGTTGCCCTCCCCTACACTGGCGTAGGCACAAGCACAATCGTCGAGGACGAGACGGGAGCCGTGGCGCGGCTGGTGATATTCGCCTACAGCGACTCGTCCATCCTCTCCAACGTGCCCGAGGGCTGCTTTGTCGCGATCAAGGAGCCGTTCTTCCGTTCGTCTTCTCAAGAGGAAGAGGAGAAGGAAGGGGGAGAACTCGACTTAGCGCCCGGCGCATTCATCTCGGTCGACCACCCATCCGACATTGTACTCCTCCGCTTCAGCGACCCGGCCATCGCGGCTCGGTTCGGGTCCGTGACGCCGTTGCTCGGCTCGGCCGACGAGTGGAAGCAGGCTGGCGACGCCAGCTTCCTGCAGGGCGACCTCGCCACTGCTGCTTTCTGCTACACCGAGGCGCTTGATTTCGCCAGCGCCAACGACACAACCACGCTCGACAAGCAGGGCATCCTCGCCAAGCGTGCAGGGACGCACCTCCTGCTGGGCCGGTTCGACGCGGCGCGCGCCGACGCGCTCGAGTCCCTGACCAAAAGCGACGGCGGACCGTCGGACTGGCGCGCGCACCAGACGGCAGCCAAGGCCAGCTACGCGCTCGGCGAGTTCCGCACGGCGCTGGCGCACCTCGATTCGGCCCTGGGCCTCAACCCGACCTCGGCCGCGCTGACCAAAGACCGCGACAGGGCGCTCGCCAGGGTCGCCGAGGAGGAGAGCGGGGAGTACGACTTTGCCGCGCTGGCGGCGGCGGTCTCGGGCGGGCGCCGCACGCTGGACGTGGGCAGCTTCAGGCGGCGGACGGAGGAGCGGGCGTCGGCGACGCACGGGCGCGGGCTGTTCGCGACGGAGCGCATCCCGGCCGGCGAGCTGGTGTTTGTGGAAAAGGCGACGGTGATGCCGCCGCAGTACGACGAGGAGCGGTCGTCGGCGGCGCTGTACGCGGGCATGGTGCGGCGCATGCTCGACAGCCCCACGCTGGCCCGGCGGCTGTGCGGCATGTTTGCCGGCGGCTACGCCCACGCCACCGGCCGCGAGGGCGACGTCGTGGACGGCGTCGCCGTCGTCGACGTCTTCCACGCCGAGCTGCTGCGCGTCAAGAACTGCTTCAGCGCCCCGCTGTCCACCACCGCCGCGAACCTCGCGCCCGACGTCGCGAGGCACCACCCGCCGCGCGCCAGGGGCCTGTGGCCGCTCGCCGCCGCCATGAACCACGCCTGCGTGCCCAACACGGCCCGGGCCTTTGTGGCCGACGTCTTCGTCACGCGCGCCCTGAGGGACATCGCCCAGGGCGAGGAGCTCACGCAGTCCTACATCCCCGTGCGGGCCGACGTCGCGGCCAGGCAGGCGCAGCACGGCCAGTGGTGGGGGTTCGAGTGCGGGTGCGTGCTGTGCGCGGCCGAAAAGGGCCGGGAGGACGGGGTCCTGGCGAGGCGGAGGAGGGTGCTGCTCAAACAGATGGAGAAAATGATGGACAGGAGCGCCACGACGGTCGAGATGTCGGGCGCCGTGGATGTGTTTGGCAAGGCCAAGGCTGACAGCGGAACGGTGCGCAACGTCGAGAGGGTCATGGGCTTGCTGGAGGCGGCGCACGAGGTTGAAGTCTACGGGCCAAACATGGTCTTTGCTGATGCTGATGGCGGTGTCGGCGACGGCGACCGCGACGGCGACGGAGACAATGATGCACCGCCGCTTCTACTCCCGCGTCTGCTGCTCATCCTTCCCAGCATGTGGCTCATGGACGCGTACCGCGGCCGTCGGAAGCACGCCAAGGTGGTGCACATGGCGACCAAGGCGCTGCGCAACTTTGGCTTCCTTTCGTTCCCAGGCCCCGAGGGCACGAAGATGCAGCACTTTTTCGAGCGGCAGCCTCGGGGAAGCGCGGGAATCGTGACAATTCATCTTGTGCGGGCCCTCATGTGCGCCACCGAGGCCCTCCGGCACTTGGGCAGGGTCGATGAGGCGGGTGACTGGGAGGCCGCCGCGAGGTTTGCGTTCAAGGTCATAACGGGGTGGGAGAACGACCCTTCTGTCATGCTTGGGCCGTCTTGAGTAGGAGTCATTTTTGTGGGGCGCGGCTTGTAATAAATATGATCAGCCGGAAAATTTAATACACATGGCCACACCAGCACTTACCTGATCCAATTCAGAAGACTTCTTGAATAGAACTGCTAGCGTTGATCAGCACATACGACCATACCCAATGGAATACACGGGATCCCGTCCGCTCTCCCTTAGTTAAACCATTGAGGGCCGAACTAGTACTCAGGTGGGTGACCACTGGGGAATCCTCGGTGTTATATGTTCTTGATATTTTTTTCCTACTTTTTTCTTCCGAACGCAGTATCTATAAGCTAGACATAATTTTCCGATATTCCCAATCAGGAGTGCTGCATAAATGGGCAAAATGCTATAGCGTGCATATGGTTAAATTTTTCGCCAAATGTCAAAGTATAATGCTGCAGCACATCCGATTTCAGCACATACGACCATACCCACTGGAATACACGGGATCCCGTCCGCTCTCCCCTAGTTAAACCAGTGAGGGCCGAATTAGTACTCAGGTGGGTGACCACTGGGGAATCCTCGGTGTTGTATGTTTTTGACTTTTTTTTCCTCTTTTTTTTCTTTTTTTTTCGGACGCGATACCTGTGGGTTATATATAATTTACAATATTCCCAAAACAAGCATTGCGTGCAGGGGACTGAATTTTTCGCCGAATACCAGATTATAGTGACGCTGTACTTCTGTCACTGACACATACGACCATACCCATTGGAATATACGGGATCCCGTCCGCTCTCCCCTAGTCAAACCAGTGAGGGCCGAACTAGTACTCAGGTGGGTGACCACTGGGGAATCCTCGGTGTTGTATGTTTTTGACTTTTTTTTCCTATTTTTTTTTTCTTCCGAACGCAATACCTATGGGCTATACAGAATTTTCCAATATTTCGAATAAGGATTGCTAGCGGTTGGCTCGAACTGCCAAGGACGCCTGAGACCTGGGTATGCCTTGCAAATCCTACCATACTGGGCAGTTTGCTTTCAGCTAGGTTACCACGCAGCTTAGCCATCGTGGAAGAGGTTGTGGAGCCAGTTCTTGGGAGCCATACGGCATATTTGTTACGCTCACACCCAACACAAGACCGTCCAGAGGTGGGATAGCTAACTCCCAACGCCTAGTCGACAGTCACATGCTCTCGCTCTGTCGCTTCTATGTGACCCCTGGTATTGTCGTTGGGTCACCGGAGCAAGTATTGCTTATATTTCGCCGCTTCAAATGGTTCACCTACCCCTGGCCGATAGAGGCCACCCCCCATACCAGCCACTGCGGAAGGTCTGCTTTCGAAGGTAAATGACCGACTGCTGGCCTGTCTTCACCATGGATTTCCACTTCCAAAAGCCTCTCGACGTCGCGTCACTGCAGAAGCGGTACTAGATGAAAGAATCGAAGCCTTCACAGAAACGCTTCCAAAACGCACAGCAGCGTTCAAAGCGACTTTGGCGGGAAACACCCATAAAGCCATGCCACGTGGTTCCCCCAGTTGCCAGTGTCTCTCGTCAATCGCAGCATGCTTATACCATTTGGCGGCGCGATACAGATTTATTCGGCGAAAGGCACCAAGCAGTCGCCCCTTCCGCCTGTAGGGCAAATGCAAGTTCTGATCCAAGTATGGTCGGGTCATTGCGGAATCAAGCTTGTGCCAGCTGTGGCGTTGATCGGACACATCTGATGCGACTGTCTCGGAACATCGTTCGATTGGGCTGACCTGGTGGATTCTGAGGGCATTCTCATGGGAAACGCACCTCTGAGTACCCTGGAGAGGGGAACAATCATGCTGTGCCTCGCTGTTGGATACCTCGGCGATTACCTCTTGGAGCCCCTCTTTGAAGAGGAGATGGAATTGTTTGCCCACAAAAGCCAGTCGTTTCGCCCGAATAGGACAGCTCGCGCCCCTGCCCTAAGCACTGATGTGGCATCACATCATTCCGACAGCGGAAAATAATAGCGTTACGATCGATACCATCTATAGTATGAAGGATGGCAATCATTTTAAATCACAGTATTGATCGCAGGGCTCGATCTCTTCCGCTATGGAGACCAATTGCGAAAGCGAAGCAAGTTCAAAACTAATCATTAGAAGCAGACGAGAGGATGACGGTCGGGGACAGATTAAATCACCTGGCAAAATACTCTAGTTGCTCAAACCACTGTTCTTATCTAGGTCGTATTTTTAGAGCCTGAATCACGTCACGTTCTGTGGCACTTTGATGCATGCAACTGGTACTCAGTTTATCGCTCACACAGAAACCGTTCATGATAGATTAGATAATCCCTTATCCACAGTGATCATCAGCACGAACACATGGGATGGAGGTATTAAAGTTGTGAGTTTATGCATCTGCATTAACCTAAAAAAAAAAAAAGCGCCTATACGCGGACTTATGGAACGAACTTGAGGAACGGACTTGCGGAACGGACTTGCGGAGCGGGACGCTTAAAAGTTTGAAGACTAGAAACCCGGGGTCTCGGGCCAAGTTCTAGGCCGTCTAACTTGATATACCCTGTACGGTACAAGATTAGCTAATTTTACAATTTATTGGCTATAATATCTCTAGCTTCGGGTTAGACTAACAACCCGAGCCTAAAGTGATTTGTCATTGTCTTCCTTCCAACGGTCTAATGCGGCTCTGAGCGCGCCGAGACGCGCCGCTGCCTAATGCATATATAACAGCTCCAAAGGCCATATTTGTCAACAATCTGTGTTTTGCTTACCCTCTGTTCCTGTGCTCCACTAAGGCGTGAATCAATATTAAGTATCTGCTATATGCCATTATGTCTCGGACCCTTATTTACAAAGCCACCCAAGAACTGGACTACGATGTCGAGGCAGTCTGGTCCATCATATCCAAGTTCGATGCTGTCGCTGCATGGTCACCAATTGTTGTTCAATGCACCACAGAAGGAGAAGGAATCGGTTCAGTCAGATATGCTGTGACAGAGTCAGGCGGCCGCTTCAATGAAAAGCTCGAGATTCTTGATCATGAGGCACATACCATTAGCTACAGATTCGAGGAACCTGTTCCGTTCCCAGCGACAGGTCTTTACGGGACGCAACATCTCGATGCGATTGCGCCGGGCAAAACGCTTCTCACGTGGACAGCGGATGCCGAGTCGATCGATCAGGATGTCAAGGAGAGAGTTGCCGAACAGATGGAGGGTCTTCTTAAGATATCTCTCGGTGGACTGGTGGAGTTGCTTGGAAAGTGCCAGGACGAGGCATCAAACTAGGGGCTTGGTTCATGGAATAGCAGATTGTACATACATAATACTACTGTCCAGCGAAACTTGGGCCGAGAGGCAAGCTTTGATAGATAAGGACGAGCTAGGAGGAATAGAGGAATTCTTTCCAATTCCTCTACCACTTTGGCGGCATCAGGGATATGCTCTACCAAGTGGCTATTCAAATATAGCTAGAGGGGAAATAATATCAGCTCCGTCTCTTGGCTCTTTGCTTCCATTGCCATCAGCCACTGCTGAAGATCTGAAAGCTACCTTGCAATCGGAAGTTTTCCTAGGCATGCCACACCTTCTCAACATGACGCATCAAGTAGAGGAATTCCTCTCGTCTTTAAAAGAGTACGGCCTATTATTTTGCTTAAAGGCGCGCCTCCTAACACACTATTGCTAGATATTACAACAAAAATGCCCTCTCCGATGTCACTATTAACTGCGATGGCCAAGAGTTCAAAGCTCACCGGGTGATCATATCTGCCCATTCAAAGTATTCTTTCCAAAGTACTGAATGGTGATTGGAAAGTATGGCAGACCCACCACGTTTGTTTAGAACAAGAAGTTGTCGCTTATAGTATCAAAGGAGAGCTCTGAGAGGCAAATCGACATCAAAGATTTCGACGCAAGCGTGGTAGAAGCAATGCTTCGTTTCCTGTACTCATTCGATTACAGCAACATTCATGGCACTTCTGCAATGGTCTTTGACGCCCAAATCATAAATGTACCAAATCGCCGACAAATACGACATACCGGCACTTGAGGTTCAATCTAAAGAAAAGTTCAACGCCGCCGTGGCTAAGGGATGGAGCATGGACGATTTTCCACTTGCCATCACCGTGGTATACGAATCTACCCCTCCAGAAGAAAGGGGACTTCGCAACTTGGTTGTGCAGACCGGGAGGGAAAACATCGACAAGCTTCTTGAGCACAACGGCTTTTGCAAACTTCTAAGAGAGACACCCGAGTTTTCAGCTGATCTGATTCTTGTTCTTCGTGCTAAGTCATCAGAGTCTATACGCTGTTATGAGTGCCCATCATGCGACAACAAATTTCGTGGCGAATTCTCACGTGCAAGTTACTACTATTGCCCATTCTGTGGTAGGCGTGGTTCGGACTGGAACTCTTATCAAGCTGACAAATGAGCTACGACGAGATAGTTTCAATTGTTTATGTAATTTCAACATCGCTCTAGTACTATTTAGAATAAATCGCATTAGTATTCACTTCATCTCGTCCAATGCGGAAGCTGAACCTACATTATGTTCTAGCTGTTGTGATTTTAAGAGGCAAAACTAAAAGAAGTCAATATGGTAATCTTCCGGGCAGCTCTGAAAGACTCAAAGCCGCTCTTAAATAAAAGAACTTTGCTTTTTGGCTGGATTCTACTGGATAGGTGGAGGTCTCGTATCCAGATATTTATATATAGTCCGTTTCAACTGGAGAGATAGAGTTCCTTCAAGGACTGGAGGACAATCTTCAGCAGGACATTAGTTGCTACTGCATGGCGCGATCCAGTATCTGGATTACGCCAGCAGTATGGACCAACGTCACATCCTGCTCCTGGACATTCTAGGAGGTTATATACCCGTTCCCATATTGGTACTTGATTTTCGGAACTTTCTATGTTATAAAGAGAAGCCCTCTCATTAAGTTGAGCTGCCATTGCACTTCTCCCGCTGTAATGTCAAACGATAGAAAAAACAACCCAACGGCCTGATTTAACGGCCAAATACGCAAACCAAGTAAAAACACCTATATAAAATATGGGGGAACCCGCGGGTATTTGAACAATTTGCAATTATTATTGGCCATTTTACCCATTGTCCGCGTTAAAAGCGTATCGCACCCGCTTTGATAAATACCCCCGCGCGTAACGGTGCGTACGAATAAACGGCGGAAAGCGCCGCAGGTTAGTCACACTTTTGCAGGAATATAAATTATAAGGCCGCAATAGGTACCCACCCCTATATCGCCGCGGGCCGGGCCCGTAACGATCGATCCGCTATTTGAATTTATGTAGGTTTAGATAGCGCTCCGTAATGCTCCACGTACGATTATGTGCGCGAAGAACCGGCGTTGCCCGCGTTCCGCGCGGCCCGGCGTTAATAGAAACTACTACTACTACTGCTACTATATAATGTTGCAGCACAATCCTCACCGACACATACGACCATACCCACTGGAATACACGGGATCCCGTCCGCTCTCCCCTAGTCAAACCAGTGAGGGCCGAACTAGTACTCAGGTGGGTGACCACTGGGGAATCCTCGGTGTTGTATGTTTTTAATATTTTTTCCTATTATTTTTTCTTTTTCCCAACGCAATATTTGTCGGTTATATATAATATTATAATATTCTCAATAAATATTGCTGCATAATTGGGCAAAATGCTATACCGTGCAGGGCGTCGAATTTTTCGCTAAATATTAAAGTATAGTTAGGATAGTGTTGCTGTACCGATTCCACAGCCACATACGACCATACCCACTGGAATATACGGGATCCCGTCCGCTCTCCCCTAGTCAAACCAGTGAGGGCCGAATTAGTACTCAGGTGGGTGACCACTGGGGAATCCTCGGTGTTGTATGTTATTCGACTATTTCTTTTTTTTCTCATTCTATTTTTGCGGGAGCTGCACTTTACGCTATCTACATGCGTTTGCTCTGATGTGCGATTGGCGTAGTGGAGAATGTTTGCCGTTTTGTTGGCTTTCTGTGGTTTTGTATTTTTGTTATGCTTGGGACTTGAAATAGTTTCCTTTGTACGAAATCAATCACCTCAAGAGACCTGACAAGCCACATGAAATGTTTCACATGTTTAAATGTATAATAGATAACTTTTCTTTATCACAGCCCAAAAAAGTACGTGAAACCCTCTTAAATGCAAATGCCAACCCAAGGTAAAATAGACGTAGAGCCAAAGAGCAGAAAAAAAGCAAAAATAAAAACGAACCCCAAGCAAGACCACAGAAAACCCCAATGAATTTGAGCCCAAACATTAATGCAGAAAAGGAAAAGGTCGCAGGGTGTAACAAGGTTAAAGCAAGATATGAAATCAAGAAAGATATGGGGTAAAGCAAAGGAAAACCGGAATGACTGTCAAAAAATACTGACAAAGCAGAATTAGGCGGAGGCAATGGTAAACCAAACGATAAAGGAAACAAAAAGGCACCGTTGCGAAAGTTGAGCAAAAAGAAAACAATAAAAAAAGAAAACAATAAAAAAAGAAAACAATAAAAAAAGAAAACAATAAAAAAAGAAAACAAGAAAAAAAGAAAACAAGAAAAAAAGAAAACAAGAAAACAAGAAAACTGAACTGAGCCCAAGTAGCATAACTCGATCAATAGTAGAGCAAAGATAAAAGGAATTGAAGAAGAGGCGACGTCGAACAAGGTGACCAAAAAAGACTCGGATGAAACCAAACCACTCAAACCAAGCAGATAAAGGGAAGGAAATGTAGAATAATCCGACAAGCGCAAAGACAAAATAAGAAACCGTAAGGAAATGACCGGGGAAAACGCAATGGAGGTCTAAAACATGAAGATCAAAGAGAGTTGTGCGGATGTAAAATAGAAAAGATAAACGAGCAAGAAAAAAAGAAAAGAAAGCTGAGAGCAAAAGAGATTTGGCAAAAAAGGAAAAAAAAAGAAAACCAAAAACGCAGACCGGAGAACAAGCTAGGAGAAAATCATGTTGAAATAATGCAAGAAAGAAGCCAATCAAAATGTGTAAAGATAGCGGGAAAAAAGGGAAAAGACAACCCAGAAACAAACCCAAAGAATTCAAATCAAAAGCCAACGCAAGGTAATGAAAGAGAGAAACGAAACCTATCCAGACACCAAAGAGAAAAAGGAAACGATATAGAAAAAAGAGAAAAAGAACTGCTGCGACGAAAGCGGAAAAAAGTCAAAAAAAGAAAGAAATCATGGCAAGTAAAAAAAAGAAAGAAACGAAAATGGAGATGCAGAGAATTAAGTGGAAAATCAAAGGGAAAAAAGGAAAAAGAAAACGGAGATACAGAAAATCAAGGTGTAAAATCAAAGTGAAAAAAAGGGAAAAAATCAAAGCAAAAACGAGAAAAAGAGTTGAAAGAAGAAGCCAAACAAAGCAAAAAAGAAAAAAAAAAAACTGATGGTGGCAAAAGCGAAAAAAGTCAGAAAGAACTAACGGCAGTAAAAGGAAAAAGAATGAACATGCAAAGAATTAAGGGAGGAAATCAAACGTAAAAATGAAAAAAAAGGAAAAAACCAAAGCAAGAAATGCAAGCAAAAGAGGAATGACAGAACAAGATGACGCAGAAAAGAAAACACAAGAGCAAGAGCACCAAACGCCAACCAAAGCAAACAATCGTCAGTCACATCACATGCCCCTCGACGCTCCGGTTCGCCAAGACGTCGGCTTTTCGACCGACGTCACCGCGACTTTGGCCATATGACCTGACCCAGGCCATATTAATCCTATGACAAGGACGTGTTTTTTTTTGTTTTTCTTTTTGCAAGGGCGCAGGATCGATGATCGTTGCCCTGCCATCCTCGTCAATTGTGAAAAGGTTGGTTGTCTGGGCGTTTCCGAGAACAGCATAACCAGCCCTCTCTGGATTTCGTGGGGGGGCCGACTATACCATGTCCATCGTATGGGATGGTAACGGTTGCAGAAGGGCTTGTGTTCTCCGGCACGATCGAGGTGCTGCTCGACTTGAGGTCCGGGGGACTTGATGCCGTCCAGGAACCCCACACGGGCCCCAACCGTCAACCCGCCCGGACGGGATGCGGATCTTCGAATGCCCTCATAGCCGCCGAGTAGTCGTCGTATACTATCAAAGGGCTGCTGGGCTGAAGGTGCGAAGTTGGCGGAATTGCTCCGAGTGTATGATTTCGCTGACGTTGTTTTGTGCAGACGAGGCCCACGGCAATGGTAATCGGCAATACTGGCAAGAATTTGGAAATCCAAAACGAAAATATAGACAAACGAGGCGCAAAAATAAAACTCGCTGGGGAAGATTAAAACTAAAAACAAAGAAAGGAGTGACTCGGGTGAGTGTAAATGAGCAAAACGTACAAGTCGAAAATGAAAGTGCAGAAAATACAAAGATTAGATTAGTGGTGGTGGTTGGAAATACAGAGATTTTGATTTCAGCTACGGCGGGATACAGCCAACATATAAATGCAAAAAAAAATCGTAGCCCGTTTGTCTACCACGTACAGACCCTGCTAGGGCTGCTTGTCGTGCATACCGCCGGCAACGCCGAAAGCAGTAATATTATTTAGAAGCTCTAAAATGTATGAATAGAATTACGAGCGCCTTTTTTTGGCAAGCGAAATCGGTCATGGCGGAGACACGTGAGCCCGACTATATCGGGCTTTGAAATAATAACAATAAAAAAAAAGGGCTCTGGACTTCCGGTTCGACAGTGCAGGCCTTGGTACAACCATGCAGAGAGCATGAACAAATCAAATCAAATTCACGGCGAGCTGGCGATGCTTTCCTTGTTGTGGACAGCAGCAACTCGCGCGCCCCGTTTCATCCATCATGGTCGTTGCTTTAAATAGCCCCGTCGACGAATCACGTCACGAGCATTACGCACAGTGATCCTTTCCCTCCAGGATATGTCATCTTGTCAAGTCATTTTCTAGAACAGATCTTTTAGTGGGACTGGCAGATCTTGACTCTCCAAGTCTTCTATGCCATAAAAATATAGGCTTCGACTGGCTGTTTTTAAAATATGACAAAATGCCCAAGTTAGTCATGTCGGTCCGCGATACGAACTATTGTGCCTTGGCAAAAGAGCCGGGATCTTGGCCTCCAAGTTGATGTGCTTACTCCACGTCGTTTTCATAGTGCTGCATGAGGCAGGGTCGTTTCTCCTTTGTCCGGCAGCAAATGCAGCCTTGCGTGTCAGTTTTCTCTTCAGATTGAATGTAGATAATTCAAAGTCTCCTTGATGCTCTTGTTTTCACTGTAGGCAAGGGTTGCATTCGGTAGGCCCAATCAATAATAGCTTCAACAGCACTAAAAGGTTGGCCAATGTAGAATTGGCTCTTTGTTAGGAAGAGGAAGGAAGAGCACAAGAAACAGTTGCCCATCGGATAGCTATACCGAAACAGGTGCCAGGTCGAGCGTCTTGGCCATTCAAGATCTGACCAGAAATCTATCTACCCATAATAGCTCAAATAGCCAGAGTCTTTGTCAAGATGATAATGGCGTGCAATTCAATAGATGAAGGGTATCGAGAGTGCTGGACGGATCGGAAAGCTGACGGCTAGTTTCTGCAAAATCGAGAACCATGGGCACGTTGAAGACTCCCTTGAACCCAAGATCAAAGTTGTGGGTGTGCTGTGTGAGAAGCAACCTGAAACTCAACAGGAGTTTTGATGTGTTTACTAGCTATCAAAGGAGCTCTGCCGTCACTTCAAGTGAAGAAAGGTATTTGTCTACCTGCCGCAGCGCCTGCTGAACGATCAACCTCGATTTCCCCAAGTTGTTATCGCCGCGGCGATTGTTGACGTACTGAGAACAAACTTCAAACAAACACAATCCTCTACAGCATTGCTTTGCGCGTGACAAAATCTGCATTGCGACTCCGCGAGCCAAGCGCGAGGCTTATTGCAAAGCGCCCAGTTGGCATACGGTCTGGACCCCAGTACGATCCGCTCATGTAGCGCAGGTCATGGTGCTAATCGAGTTGTTCAACAACCGTATTATTGCCAAGGTTTATCATTTAATACGGCGCTAGTGTATGACGGAGCATCTAAACTTTCTAAAGGTTTGTTCACGTATCGATGGAAGACTACTATGACTGGCGATGGGAGGAACAACAGCGTGAGATCGTTGCGGGATGGCAATCGAGCACGATATCTGAATTAATTACATACGCACGACGGAGTTTATCTGGCAGTGTATGATTATTGATTGATGACTAAAAGGCCATCGTCAATCCTGACCTTGTCGGCCATGACAGCTCATCAATTAGACAGCATGGGTAAATCTCTGACGAACGCGGTCAATAACAGCCGGCAGTGCCAACTTGAAGAATCGGGGAAGTCGGATAGCAACGTTGTGTGTTCTCTCGTTTATCATGCCGCCAAGGTGTCATTGGATCCTACCAGCCGAAAGCGTGCCTGCACAAAGCCTGATAAAATCGACGGCGGATGGATCTCTGCACCCCGAAATGCTTGGCAAGGGTCGAGCGCAGACCCCATGAATTCAAAAGGGGGAGCAAGAAAAGCAGTATATGAACACAAGATACGACGATAATAAACAATATTATTGAACACGACACAAGAAAAAAAAAAATAAAATAAAATAAAATTATCACGTACGACGGCAATCAACTCGGTCTCATTCAATATCCATCATCTTGTATTCTTGCTCAATACTGCTCGCGGCCCCAGTCAAAGGTCAAGGCTCATCACATCCAATCAAGCTCACGCCCTCTGCCGCGTTCCCCACCAGCACTGGCAACCTCGCAGGGCAGTGTGCCAACAATCAGGAAGGTGTCATTCAAACGTTTCCTCGGCGGCACAGAGATGCAGCGCAGAGCCCCTGGGAACCTCGCCCGGCAAATGGAGGAGGGGGGGCGTTTGCATCACGCTTCGTATTAGCACCATGAAAGGCCCCCGCGAACAATAACGAGGTCCAACGAGCTCGACCTTGCCGCCGACGTATAAGAACCTCGGCATGGAGCCCGACGGGTGCGCACGTTAAGTAGGGGGTTGTCGTCTGGCCATCGCCATCTGATAGCATCCGGGTTGCATCTCGTCGAGAAGCGCAGATACTAGGCACCGCCAATGGCACGTACCGTCCTCTCCATCACGGCTGCGCTCTTGTGCGCCATCGCGGGTGTCGCGCATGGCGCAAACGACCAGCCCGCTCAGGCACCTGCTGCTCAAGAGCCCGCGGTCATTCCGGGATCCTACATGGTGGAACTACAAGACAGCGAGGTATGTCACTGGCGAACATGGGGTTCTCGATCCCACAGCACGTGATGCGTACATAGCCGCTGACCATCGCAACTGGACAACAGGACACTAGCGCCTTCATCACCAGCCTAAAGTCCGACCTCGGTCAGGACAACGTCTCCCCGCGTACTGAGCTCAAGTCGAGACTTTTCAACGGCGTCTCGTTCCGCCTCTCGGATGACTTGGTCCGGGAGAACGACAACTCCACCGTCAACAAGATCGCCAACCTGCCCCAGGTCAAACGACTTTGGCCCGTGCAGATCGTCCCGCGGCCGCAGACAGAGACCGCATGGACGGCAGAAGGCGTGCAGACGCAGTCCAACAGCCGCCATCGACGCCGCCAAGCCGCGGTCCCATACCCACCTCACGTCCAAACCCAGGTCGACAAGCTGCACGCCCGCGGCCTGACAGGAAAAGGTGTGCGGATCAGCATCATCGACTCGGGCGTCGACTACCTCCACCCCGCACTGGGCGGCTGCTTCGGCCCGGGCTGCGTCGTGTCCTACGGCTACGATCTTGTCGGCGACGCCTACAACGGCAGCAACACGCCAGTGCCTGATCAGGACCCCCTGGACCAGTGCGCCGGCCATGGCACCCACGTGGCTGGCATCATCGGCGCGCAGCAGGACAAAGTCGCACTGACCGGCAGCGGGCTCAAAGGTGCAGCACCGGGCGCGACGCTGGGTATGTACCGCGTCTTTGGATGCACCGGCGGGTCTGGAGTCGACGTCCTCATTGCCGCGGTAATCAGGGCGTTCGAGGACGGCAGCGACGTCATCACTGGATCCTTGGGCGTCTCGAGCGGCTGGAGCGAGAACCCGTTCGCCGTCACCGTGTCGCGCATGGTGGCGGCCGGGGTGCACGTTACCTTTGCTGCAGGAAACGAAGTTGGCGGGACCGAGGGAATGTTTGGTATCAGTGCGCCATCGACGGGTGGTGGAGTGCTTGCTATTTCCTCATACGAAGCGTCCCTGGCTCCAACTTACGACGCGGCCAAGGGAACGGTCGTGTACACGCGCCAAGGAGTGCAAAGCGGCAGTGTCAGCCGCTTTACCAGCTGGGGGCCCAACTACGAGTTGCAACTCAAGCCACAGTTTGGAGCACCAGGCGGGCAGATCCTCTCGCTTTGGCCGACCGCCTTGGGTGGATATGCGGTGAATTCCGGCACTTCAATGGCCACGCCGCTTGTGGCGGGCGTCATCGCACTGCTTATCGAGGCGCGCGGCAAGATCGCACCAGGCGTGGTGGAGAAGATGCTTTCCTCAACGGCGAAGCCAGCACAGTCTTATCGCCTTTCTAGTGCAGGCTTCTGGGTTCTCAATGATGGACTGGCGCCCGCCGTTCAACAAGGCGCTGGCCTCATCCAGGCGCTGGACGCGCTCGAGTCCACCGTGACTTTGGACGTGCCAAACCTGTCACTCAACGACACGGACAATTTCTCCGGCTCGACTTCGTTCAAAGTCACAAACCTGGGACAGGAGATTGCCACGTACAATGTTTCTCACTCGCCTGCCAACACGGCCAACTCCCTCAACGCCATCTACAGAAACTCAGACCCCGACTTGAGCAAAGCTGCAGCAAAAGTGTCGCTTGAGCCGTCGACGCTGACTCTGGCGCCAGGTGAGAGCGCGGAGGTGACCGTGGTGGTTTCCCCACCTACCGACCACGGCTTCGATCCCACAAGCCTGCCCATGTACTCTGGGTGGGTGACGCTCAACGGGACCGGCAGCACGGGTCCGGCCCAGTCGTTGTCGCTGCCATACTTTGGATGCGCCGGCTCCATGCGCAACGCGACGGTCATGGCCGTGAGCAGGATGCAATTATTGGACACTGGGAATGCGAACGGCAGTGGTCTACGAGACAATGTAACGTTCCAGCTTGCCGCACCAAGCGCACACACTGACTGGGCCGTCGATGCGCTCAACGTGACGAGCGACGTTCTCGCAGTTGGGTCGATGCCGGTAGCACACACATGGCTGGTGCTGGGAAGCCCCGAGCTCAGGTTAGAGATCGTGCCACTTGAGGGACCCGCGCTGGCAGACGCAAAAGACAACGGGCTAGGCTTGAAGGTCCTCGGCAGCGCAGGGGCAGAGTTCCCAGTCATGTATAGCCGTGCTACGGGGCAGCTGACTGGCTGGGATGGCAGTCTGGCTGATGGGACGTGGGTGCCGGCCGGGCGATACCGGTTTAGTATATCTGCACTCAAGATCATGGCCGACCGCACAAAGCGGGAGTCGTGGGACGTGTACAACTCGCCCGAGTTTTACATTCGCTGGGTCAAGACTGCCTAGATTCTAGACTCTAGACTCTAGTTTTGTCAATGTCTAGATGGTGATTGGTGCGGTGAAGGATGCTGGTAGGAATCCAGAGACATTGATCGATCATTTTAATCATTTCTGGGTTGAAAAACAAGTTATTTCCACCTGTGATCTCCGCACCAATGCTAGGCTCGACCAGCTGACGGCTACTTTTTCCCTGTGAAATGATCCGCGATTCAAACCCCAGCGGTTAAAGTTAGTGGCGTAGGCGGTGAAAAGTTTCTGCCGCTGCGATTGCGGGGAAATTTCCTTCAATGCGCGATTGCAACTGTGCGCGTTAGCATCCGAATTGGAGTCATCGCAGGCTAGGAACTATTTTTTTTTTTTTTTTTTCCTATTCATTGTTCTTATTTTTTCCCCTTCTCGGTCCTCATATCATTAGTAAAAGTAGCCAAAAGTAGATCAACTACCAGCCCAGCTCAGTAGACTTCGCTTAATCTCGCTTCACCTTGGACTCCCTCGCCGACCGGACTTAGAATCTGTCGCAAATTTTGTACGGCATTTTTTTTTTTTTTTTTCCAGAGACGTTCCCAATTGCAACCTTGCGATCCCGCATCCAATCCAAGACAAGCTCTGCCGCCCGCGACCTCCAATATCGACTGCGGTGCGGCAGTCCACCACTATCGCGTTTGAGAACTCCTCCCCCACACGAGACTAGAACAAATAAACCCCCTTCCTAAACTCGAGGCCACCGCCTCGCACAAAGCCCCTCCAAGATGGCGACCGCCCGCTCGACCCCGTCGACGACCGACGACCCAGCCAAACTCCAGGACCTCAAGGAAGAGCTGTACGAGGCCTGCGTCAACCATGGCTCGCCGGACCGGCTGTACGGGCAAAAGGACCTCCTGGCGCTCGGGGTGGTGTCCGAGGACAACCCGACCCTGCTCCTCAAGGTGATCCAGGGCCTGACGGACGACAAGCTCCTGGTGCCCGTCAACGACGCGCGCAAGGGCGGCCTGGCCTGGCGGTACCGCACGCGCGAGGACGCCGCCAAGTACGCCACGCTGCCCAGCTCCGAGGCCATGCTCGTCTACACGCTCATCGACGAGGCCGGCGCCGACGGCATCTGGTCGCGCGCCATCCTGCGCCGCCTGGGCATGCACGACGCCACCCTCAAGCAGGCGCTCAAGCAGCTCGAGAGCAAGGGCTTCATCTCGGAGATGAAGAGCGTCGAGCACCCCAACAAGAAGATGTACATCAAGGCCAACCTCCGGCCCTCGGAAAAGGCCACCGGCGGGCCCTGGTACAACGACTCGACCCTGGACGAGGCCTTTATCGACGAGCTGGAGCGTGTCGTCTTCGACATCGTCAAGGCCAGGAGCACCTACCGATCCCACGCGTCCGACAGCGCCACCGCCAAGGCTCCCAAGAAGGCCGCCGTCAAGGGGACCGCGACGGCCGCGGGGAAGAAGCGCACGGCCGCGGAGGCGGGCGTCGACTCGGCCACCAACGGCGACGCCCATCCCAAAGTCAACGGCCACACCGCCGACGCGGCTGCCTTGTCGTCTTCCCGTAGGCACAAACTCCGGCCGCTCCCGGCCGGTTACAAGGGCTACCCGACGACCAAGCAGATCGCCGTTATGATTCAGGAGGCCGGAATCGCCAAGAACCAGACCCTAGAGGAGGACGACATCCAGCAGCTCGTCGACGTGCTGGTCTTCGACGGCCTGATCGAGCCCGTGCACCACGGATACGAGCCGCGGAAGCCCGGGTACCGCGCGGCCGAGGTTGCCAGGTTGGACGACGTCACGCTCAGCGACCAGAACCAGATGGACGTCGTTCGCATGGGCCCGCCGGCGCGCGAAAATGGCCTCACAGAAGCACCGTGTGGCAGGTGTCCCGTGTTTGAGCTTTGCGAGGAGGGAGGACCCGTGAGTCCGCTGACTTGCATATATTATAACAAGTGGCTTGGACTGCAGACCGAAGAGAAAAAGGCTTCCGCCCAAGAAGCCGTCGTCGAAATCTGACAAGGCATCCGACACCTAGTACGGCTAGTTAGCTAGCTGCTGCTTACTAAACTGTATTATTTCATCTATTGTCTCATTTAGCGGGCGTTGGGTGGTACAATCATTGGCAGACGATAACTATTTCGGCAAAGAAAAGCAATTAACAATTTGACTTTCCGCATGGCACATGTCCTGCAGATTGGCATCAAGTGAAAAAGCATTATTCTGTAGCTACACTTTCATAAAACTTGCAGTAGAAGTCAAGGACGAATTGAGATTGGAGGTGCCAAGAGACAAATGTTGGAACCAGACATGAGTGTGATTGCTTTTTAGGTTACTGGGAACTAACGCTATAGGATTGGAACCATTCGCATCGTATCGCACAACTGTTTCTACCCTCCATCCGCTTCGACGTTTCGCCTTTGGTCCACCTAGTAGACCCGACTACTATGTCATGAACCCCGCAGTCCCGACTAGGCATACGCACGCAATCAGGACCAACAACCTGTCCCCGTCAGAGGATCAGTTTAGACGGTACCAGCGTTGACAATGGTAACCTTGCTCCTGGGGGTACCGCTGCTGGAGCCGAGGCCCTCAATGGGCTTGATGACGTCGTTGAAACCCTCGACGACCTCACCGAAGACGACGTGCTTGCCGTCCAACCACGAAGTCTTGACAGTGGTGATGAAGAACTGCGAGCCGTTGCTGTTCAGAGGACACCATGTTAGCCAGGCCTGCCACGTATCGAAAAGTCGACAGAAGGCGAAACAGAATGGAATGCCCATGCCAGGAATGCGGTGAATGTAAATTTGGTATTGGCAACTTACGTGTTGGGGCCAGCGTTGGCCATGGACAGGAGTCCGGGCCTGGTGTGCTTGATCTCGAAGTTCTCGTCGGCAAACTTCTCGCCGTAGACGGACTTGCCACCAGTGCCCTACAACAGAAAACGGGGTCAATATTCTGTTCAACAAATTTCAAGACTAAGCATTGATGGAGGTATAACATACGTTGCCACGGGTGAAGTCACCACCCTGGAGCATGAAGTCTGGGATGATACGGTGGAAGCTGGAGCCCTTGTAGCCTCCAACGTTGGGCTCGCCAATGCAGAGGCGCCTGAAGTTGTCGGCAGTCTTGGGGACTATGTCATCGTACAGCTTGAAGACGACGCGCTTGGTCTGGGGGCCTAAAGATGGGAGAAGATGCCACATTAGCTATTGCCCAGGCACCAGATGAGGAACAATGGCTTCCAAGCTGTGACGCCTCTCCCGCCTCGTTCAAGAGGCTCAACAGCTTTGCAGTGAACTCAGAAGTCGGTTGTCGGTAGAAGCAGCAGCGAAGGTGGTTCCTGATATTGTGATGTGAGTTTCAAGCGCAATTCAACAAAACCTACCAGAGCCGGCGTCGAACTGGATGTCGAAGAAACTAGAGATTGTAACGATGAGTTAGTGCCGGACCTCTTGCGCGTAAGACATAATGAAGGGGCTCTGTTGAAGCTCATAGCAAGCGCTTAATAGCTGGCAAGCCGCCGGAGGACTTACACGTTAGGCTTGGACATGTTGGCGGAATAGAAACGAACTCGAGTGGTGTTGTTGATGGGAGTTTTCGGTGTAGAAACGAAGTTCGGTTTAACAAAAGAAGTTCTGGGGATGGAAGAAGAGAAGATGTTCTGGCGGGGAACGAGGGGTCGAAGAAGAGTAGTCCTCATTTTGTCTGTGAGAATCGGCGCGAAGCTGCTTGGCGGGGTAAATCGTTAGCAAAAGCCAATCAAGACCCCAAATTCCACAAGTGGGGTGGGATCTGGTCCAGCAAAGTCCATGATGATGTGGAAACACGTGACTCGTCTGAGGGGCGCCAGTGGATCAAGCCAGCGGGGGGCAAGGAGGGAAGGACCAAGGGACCAAACGACCAAACGGCCAAGCAGCCAAGCATGCAAGCTTGAGGCGAATTCGAGCCCATGGCTTTCCTTTCCATGATTCTGTCGATTGCGGCCAGCCTGGGGACAGTTGAGGTGGCTGAGTCGTTCAGCATGCACTAGCAGGCTACTGACTACCCAATTGAGTCTCAGTGTAACATTGGTGAGAGCCTCAGCGGGTAAGGATTTCAATTTCCAGGACATAAGCAAGCTCCGTCACCCACGTTGGGGTCAAAGCTACTGAGCTTTCATGCTTGTGCAAGGTACCTCGAATAGCTTGAGCTCCCCGCGGACTTGACCAAGCTACCTTGTCCAAAGCTGCCTCTCGGTGCATGTACAGTGTGGCCAGGGCGGGGCAATCTGGACTAAGCTCCTCACGGTCTGCACTGCAGTCTGCGGCTCTTTTCGGGTTGGCTCGGAGAACGGGTGGAACTCGTTGACAAAGCAAGCAGCTCCGGTGGGGCCCCATTTCCTCCCGTGTTCCGTTGGCTTCGTTTGCAATGATGCAGCTTGCCACATTGCATAGGCCTCGCCAAAGTACGTCCCTGACGCGACAGACAAGTCTATTTTGCAGTGCCCATTGCAGAGGAAGTAACTTGTATTGGTAATTCCCGACCAGTTTCAGCTGGTCCTCCGACCAGGCTGCACAGTTTGTGAAGAGATTTGTGATATGGAGATTGGGATGCCTGGAAAGCCTTGATTGGGTGCCCGAGAAACTGATTCGGAGGAAAGCGCAACGTTGCTTACCTTGATCAAGAGATCAATAGTAGTATAAAGACTTCAAAGAGTGAAGATTGTTTATGAGCAAAAGATGGTGTTGATACAGATGGCGTTATTAAAGTACACTTGTAATACAGATCAGAGCAATGGCAGAAAAGAGGTTTGGCCTGGGATGGTCAATTCAGAAAAAAAAAAAAAAACTTTCCCCTTGTTTGTAGCTGAGACTCGTGGCAGGAGAGGCGCTTGGACAACCATCGAATAAAAATTAGTGGGTCATCGTGTCTGGTTGCCTTGTGAGGAATTGTTGTTGCCTCAGGCCGGGAGAGGTGATGAATCAGAAGTGTGATACGCCTGATACCTTGCCTGATATTACGATATTACAATTTACAGTTTGCCTTTCAATCAGGGTCGTTTCGTTCAGCTCCAGCGGAACCCGGGTGAACGGAACCGCACTTGCCACTCTGGAATGACTTATAATTGTTGTATTAGCTTAAGTTGGCTTGAGTTCTGAACTGCGACACTCGGCCTAACATGCAAACGCTTGGAGGTTCGTCACGTGTCATGGCATTTCTGACATTACAGTCTTAGTAAGCCCAAGGCCTCGAGCGGCAGGCGGCCTTGGCAAGATTGGCGGCTCTCAGTAATTTAGCGCTGGGCATCGAAGAAAGGTGGGGCCAGCGACGACCGCCATTTCCACCTGGCAACTTCGAGACACGAGCAATCGCACCAAGTGACCTCCGCCAACAACATTTGTCTGTGCTTCAATCACGGCCATCTCCCATTATTTCCTTCTCATTGTAATATACCAGACTCCCAAGCAAATCAGACAGCATGGATTGGAACGATCTCAAAAGCACGGTGTCGAACCTGACATTGTACGATGTCAAGGCCGGCGTGCGCAAGGTCCAGAATGGTAAGGCTGCCACAACCAAGCCTGAGCCGTGCGAGACTATATGGTGTCTGAGGTCGCCATGCTAACGATTTACCGCCAGCTGTCATGAACTATACCGAGATGGAGTCGAAGGTATGTCCAACTTATGGGCACCCTGGGCGAACTATGTATTTATGGCAGACTGCTGACAGGCTTCTTGCAGGTCCGGGAAGCCACAAATAACGAACCATGGGGCGCATCCTCTTCTCTGATGCAAGAGATTGCAAACGGCACATTCAATTAGTACGTGCTGCTGCTACATATCCTGTCTCGGACTGCCTTATGATGGGGGCAACCTTCTTACGCAGACTTATCTAGCCAAACACTTAACGAAATCATGCCCATGATCTACCGCCGCTTCACTGAAAAGACGGCAGAGGAATGGCGACAGATCTACAAGGCCCTCCAGCTTCTCGAGTTTCTCATCAAACACGGCTCTGAACGCGTCATCGACGATGCCCGCTCACACCTCACGCTTTTGAAGATGCTGCGTCAGTTCCACTACATTGACCAGAATGGCAAGGACCAAGGGATCAACGTGCGGAACCGGGCGAAGGAGCTGGCCGAGCTGCTGGGTGATGTCGACCGCATACGAGCCGAGCGCAAAAAGGCCCGCGCAAACAAGGCCAAATACACCGGTGTCGAAGGTGGATCAGGTGGCTTCTCGAGCGGCAGCGGCGGGCGTTTTGGCGGGTTTGGTAGCGAGTCTGGTGGCTATGGGGGGAGCAGCGCCAACTACGGTGGATATTCTGGTGGTGTTTACGGCGATGGCGGCGGGTTCGGAGGTCAGACAGACGACTGGCGTGGGGAGAGCAGCGGTGGTGGTGGCAGCAGCAGCCGTGCGGACAAGTTTGAGGAATACGACGAATTTGACGAGGGCGAGAAAAAGACTACTGCGTCGAGCAGCTCGGGTCGTGCCGGCGTCAAGCGAACCACTGGCGGGTCTTCTTCCGCACCTAAAAAGGCTGAGCCGCCAAAGAAGGAGCCCGAGGTCGACCTCTTCTCTTTTGACGAGCCGGAAACGACATCCATCTCGGCCCCAACCGTGGCGCCATCATCCAGCTCAGGCCTTGCCGCTTTGTCTTCCGCCAACGACGACGACGATGATTTTGATGACTTCCAGTCCGCCGCCCCAGTCAACAGTGGCGGGCAGCCCTTGGCGGCTCCATTGACGTCGAATGCCTCGAGCGCACAGTTTGCCGCACCCAAGCCTGTGTCGGCTCCTCAACAGGCCAACTTGGGCAACATGGTCGGCCTTTCCTCCATCTCGCCGACCCCTGCAGCTTCGGCCATCTCCCCGCCCCCCACCGCCAACTATTCTTCTCTTAGCACTCCCCTCGCAGCCACGCCCTCGGGACCGCCCAAGCCAACTGGTTACTCGGCCGCCCAGCCCAACTATTTTACATCGGTCCAGGCTGGCGCCAGCCAATCAACTCCGTCACTGCAATCACGGCAGTCTACCTCTTCCGTTGGCTTCGGTGCCTCGACACCCATGTCCTCAACCAGTGCATCGCTTGGGGCTCCCAAGCCCAATGCGGCGGCCAAGCCGGCGAGCGGCGATGCCTTTGGCTCCCTATGGTCGCAGGCTAGCATCGGTGTCAAGAAGTCGACGACGCCAAGCGCTGGACCGGCGATGGGTCAACTTGCCAAGGAAAAGAGCGCAGCCGGCATCTGGGGCGCGCCTGCCACTTCTGGCAGCTCGTCCGGGGCAAACAAGCCTGCCGGCGGAAGCTCCCAGGGCGGTGCTATGGGTGACCTCCTCGGCTGAGTGGCGGTCGGTGTTGTGGCCAGGACTGGACAGTGTCCCAGTGATCGGAACTGGCTCAATACTTTTATTGGTGATTGAAACGGTCTAGGTATATTTTCTGCGACTGCTGTAGCACATGCTTGGGTTTTCTTCATTACGCTGTTTAGAATTGGTTGATACTTCGTACCAGGCGTTTTGGCGCAAGAAAATGCTTCTTTGTCTTTTGCATATTCCTCGGAATCCTAATCGATTTCATGCCCTTGACACAACGCTGGATGCTAGAACCTTATCTATTCTTGGTGTTGACCGCTCTACTTTCTTCCTCCTTTCTACTCCAACAAGTTCCAAAGGTCAAAAGGGCCCGCATAGATGGATGGATGTCTTGCCTCTGATGAACTGGAACGCTCTGCCAAGCGTGAGAATTGGTTCTTTCTCTTGATCTCGTCTTTGTTTCTCAGCTGCTCTCTGTCTTGAGTATTTCTCACCCGGGTTGGGGGCGGGTTTGCCAGCTTAATACCTTCCCAATTATCCCAGACCAAGTCGGACGATGGCGCTAATACCTTGGATTTGTCCTCGTCACTCTGGACGGCTGAGGAAGCATGCATGTGTTACCATCATGACTACAAGAAGATATCCGCGACTGCACGATTTCTCACAACACCATCTACCTCCATCCACTCTAGCATGGAGTCACGAGTCAGGGGTTCCGATTCTGCCTAGCAACAATGGAGACAATCGCCGACGAAGCGTTCGCACAGTGACAGAGTGCAAGGATGGACGTCGATATCAAAAGATGTCGACCCATCTGACCAGGATCCTGGTGATACTTTTGCAGCACATTGATGGAATGGATGACGGACCTGGAAATCTCGCAATTGTGCCCCGCAATTATCAAAGATGCGGTCAAGAATAACAAGGAGGGCATCAAGAGCAACCACATCCGGTCATTGCACCATTTGCCTCAAAAGCTTAGGCGGCCCTGTGACAACAGGAAGGAGTTCTTACGGGGGCATTCGATATCTGTCTCGCAATATACGCCACTAAACCATCTTCGTACATATTGATGCTTGGAATCGACGCAATTCATCAACATCCGCCCTTATGGCTCAGTGGTAGAGCGCATCACTAGTAAGGTGAAATTCCCGCATTATGATGAGGTCCTAGGTTCGATCCCTGGTGAGGGCATTGGAATTATCTTGCGTGGTCCAGACATAAACTCGGTTCTGCATGATTTTCATTTTTAGGTCTCGTCGACTATTTGTTTTGTTTTTCGTACATCATGCTTAAATTTTGCTGATTTTTTTGGTGTCGCGCATGAAGGATCTCGACGAGCAAAATTCTCAAAAGAGCTACGTAGTATCGACCCCACCAAGGTGGTGTCAGGTTGCTTAACGGCTTTTATCAGCACTGGCTACGGCCAATGTCGGAAAATTTGGCTGGTTAAAAATAGTGTAGAACCCCTTTGTCCAACTTATGTATCTTTTTTGCGATCTGGTTAGGTAGTTTCGGACAAAGACGGCACTCAGACCTACAGGAATCTCAGTATGCATTATGAGTGTCCAGCGTCGGCCACGCCCTCCATGGGAATAAGTCGAACAGTACAAGTACAGGCTCAGAGGGCTCGGGACAGTCCTAGGGGTATGTCACTCTTGTCTTGTTGGGGTGTTGATGTTGAGTGCTCGGACTTGGAACCGGTCACTGTCAAGTTCAAAATTCCGAGATGTCATGGCGAGGTCGGCGTAACATCCCTAAGTGTTCCCCACTCTGGCTTATTCGAAGAGGAAGAACTGGGTGATTCCTCTCGCATCGTGCAATGCGGTAAGCACTGGCCCGTAGACTGCGTACCTGTGTCAATATGAGGACCAGCTTCACGACGATAGGTACGTTGCAAAGAGGTGCAACGATGAGCCCATACCTATCCAGTCGCACGGCTGAGTCCAGCCAGGCAAAGCTGCCTTTGCTAGCCATCCATATGATCCATCAGGGTTCAGCCAGGATATTGAAAGCGCTCAGCTTCCTGAGCAATACCCTTACCCAAAAATCCCGCCATGTGTATGGATTTGTTTTATGAGGTAGGAAATGAGGTAGGCCGAGTATTGGGCGGCCAGGTAGTTGCAGCTTTTGTAGTACTCGCACTGCCGACGCGAGCTGTTTCAAGCCAATGAGACCTTCAGCTCTGGCGGATGCGAACACCAATACTTTCGTTGCTTATTTTCTGGCAGCAGCAGCTGAAATAGCATTTTGTTTTAATTCTTTCAGACAAAAAAGTCGTGTTTTCTAAACGTCACATATGGCCTATTTTTCTGTGGGCAGTCAACATTATAACTTATAAGTTATAACTACCGTGTTTTAGGGTCGCCTAAAGGTTATGCCGGCCATAGAGTGGCTAAGCTGTTGGATCCGGCCGTACCCGCGTCGGATGTTTAGCCGCCGAGGAGCTCGCAAAGACTTTGACTGACGTCAGTGACCTCTACTGTCTCGGTAGTGAATAAGCAGCTTGTCAAGTCACCTGAAACTCATCCTGCTTGCTTGAGATGGTGTCATTCCTCACCCTCTCTTATCATCTTTTGGCGAACATTTTTGAAATCAACCCCTTTTGCCGTTGAACGAAATCTTGTTAACTCCCCCAACTTTGATGCTTCAATGAGCTACAGGTGAAGCATGAAATGAATGTTTGCTCCTTTTGTCCATCCGAGGACCTCATTTATGTTCGCGTGAGCCCTCAATGCCAAATTTATGACGTCGAACAATTTGAGTAAAACAATTTGGCAGACTGTCTTCTCTAGTGACAAGGGCCTCCCTACAAGGTGAAAGACATGACCTGACGACCGATATTGCACTGTTTCTTCATGACGAGACGTTGCCAATAGAATATTCAGAGTGTATATGAGTTAATTTGGAGGCAGCTGATATTGCTTCTGTTGCGATCATATGAGCCTCAATAATCAAAGTGTAGCTCTCCCGCAGATATACCACGCGTTTGCGAATGAAAGCAAGCATTTCGAATTTTCAGGTCATGAACATATCCCTGATGTGCTTTCGACAAAGAAGACATCCCTTTGGACAGATGTGAATACGACGTCACGAACCGCAGATTAGATAAATATGTCTCTGGCCGTCTGCAACCATCTGGTGGAGAGCTCTCTTTTTCGCAGCCTCAAGATCTGTACTAAATCTGCTGCAGCCATCGGGTCTATCAAAGGCTGATGATCCTGCCCTCAGAGCCACGCGCAATCAGCTTGCTCAGCAGCCACAAAACAAGCCAAACAACATGCGCATCACGGCAGCGTTCCTCTCCATCCTCCCCCTCGTTCTCAGCGCCCGCCTCCTCAAGGCCCGAGGCGGCACCCCTCTCAACTCGTACATCGTGGTGCTCAAGGAGACATACAATGGCGGCGAGGTGACCATATCTGACGTGGAGGAGGGGCTGGGCGACGTCAACAAGACGCAGACTTACACGAGCGCCGTCGGCTTCAGGGGGTTTGCGGCGACGCTCAACGCCACGCAACTCGACGCGCTCAAGTCCTCGCCCAAGGTCGACTACATCGAGGAGGACGCCATGGTGCGCATCAGCGGGTTCGTGACGTCTCAGACGGGCGCCGACTGGGGCCTCGCCCGCATGTCGAGCCGCACGTCCAACGGCACCACGTACAAGTACGACTCGACGGCCGGGGCCGGCACGTGCGCCTACGTCATCGACACGGGCATCATGGTCGGGCACTCGGAGTTCGAGGGCCGCGCGACCTGGGCGGGCAACTTTGTCGACAAGAACGACACGGACGGCAACGGGCACGGCACGCACGTCGCCGGCACCATAGGCGGTGTGACGTACGGCGTGGCCAAACAGACAAGGTTGTTCGCGGTCAAGGTGCTGGATTCGTCGGGTAGCGGGACCAACTCCATGATCATCGCGGGCATGAACTTTGTGGTGCAGGACGCGCCCAAGCGCAACTGCTCCAATGGGGTCGTGGTCAACATGTCGCTGGGCGGGGAGCGGTCGACGGCCGTCAACTCGGCGGCGCGCGCCGTGGTGCAGGCCGGCTACTTTCTCGCCGTCGCGGCGGGCAACGAGTCCAACGACACCAAGCTGTACTCGCCGTCGTCCGAGGAGAGCGCGTGCGCCGTGGGCGCCACGACGCGCAACGACTCCATGGCCTCGTACAGTAACTTTGGCGCCAGCGTGGCGCTGTTCGCGCCGGGCAGCGACATAAAGTCGGCGTGGAACGACGGCAAGACCAAGAGCATCTCGGGGACCAGCATGGCGTCGCCGCACGTCGCAGGCCTGGGCGCGTACCTGATGGGTGTGCGTGGGCCTATGAGCGGCTCTGCCGTGTGCGATCTGGTCAAGAAGTCGGCCCTTCTGGGTAAGGTTTCGGGGCTGCCGAATGGCACAGTCAACAGGCTTGCTTATAATGGTGCTGCTTAAGGCCCGATGGGGTGAAATGGGGGTCTGGGCTTGTGGGTCGACCCGGTCGAGTTGGAGGAGTGAACATAGAGCGGTTCTATTCACATGAAATATTTTCTGTAGCATTCATTATTAGCAGCTATATAGTTTTTAACACTTTCTTCTGCCTCAGTGCCATTAGTGCATTCCATGACAGCTATTTACTTTGGTTTATTCGGAGGAAATGACCAACTGCGTGCTGTTGACCACTTACCAAGAGTGCATAACAAACGTGATGCTCGTTATATCAGGACCTTGAAGCTTCAGTTTCAGTCTTTCTCATGTGAAACATCATCGTTTCCCCGATACTTCCGACATCCCCGACAAATAAGACCAAGTCACACACACAGAAGTCTACATCAAGCACAACCCGCCGCAAACATGGGATGCTTCAACAGTGCACCGAGCGGGAGACGCCACAACAACCGTCGTGGCTCCATCGAACTTGAACGGCGACACAACAGGGAGCCGGAGGTCCCGTTCAACTGGGAAAGGTCGTGGAGAAGCGATCAGAATCCATCAGGCAGGAGTCGGCGAGGTCAGGGGCATCGAGAAACTGGCGGGAGGAGGAGAGGCTGACATTGTGATGATTGGGCCATATTCACACCAAGCTCGTTAAGTCAATGAGGAAAATGTAGAATGAAAACAAGCACCAGGATCCAAATATTGCACTCCTCATCACAAGTTTCCGTGCTGGTGGCGAAGTCCGAAGGCAGGAAAGCGCGTAAGTCTTTCTTTCCTGAACCAATTTGCAAATCGTTTCTCGTACGTAGATTGGCCAGTTCTTGTGCAAAGCCGAGGAAAGTACAATACAGCTTCGTTGACAGTGTTGGAAGGAGCGGTGGTGTTGCATGGGAGGCCATCTGCAGGAGCCCCTCACTTAATAGCCTGTGTACGAGTTCCCTGACCCCTTCGTATGTGGCTTTGCGTCATGGCCGACGTTCTATGTCATGTGCTCCATGTCCCATCACTGCTTGATCAAGTGGTTAGGCTGCCATGAAAACGACTCTGGTAGCCATCAAAGTCTACAAATATGGCACACTAGACGACCTAGAAGGCCATGAGCAGGACGCAGAGACTCTCCGCAGTATTTCTGTCGAGATCGAAACGATATGCAGCAGCGCTGCGCCTCGCAGGCCCTCCAAGTTGGACAGCGAACTGCTGAAAACGGCGTCGAAATGTAGAGATGTTCAACGCGACATCAGAGCTCAGATGGCCTTTTTGATGAAGAATGCAAAGAAAGGGAGCATGTGAGCCGCGGTCCTGGTCTCGGTCAAGACCACACGCCGGAAGAAGCTGGAGGAGCTGCTCAAGGAGTTGCGCAAAGTTGAGGATCGGATGCGCACCAGCCTTTTGGCAGCAACCTTGTTTGTGATACCCCAAAGATTCCCCTGGAGACTATTGTCGCGACCCCTAGCCTAAACTGCTGATTTATGAATGCTGATTTTTTTCCTCGAATTCTAGTGAAGCCGTGCATGCTGCAGATGTGCAGCTCAAGGATATCAAGGAGAACCTCCGCACTTTCTTTGTCAAATACGAAAATGGCGAGCGAGACATCAACAGGCTTGTCTCTCAAGTTTCCACTAGTGTCTCCGATGAAGCCTCGAAAACCAGGGCACATACCACTGCACAAAATGAAAAAGCCAGCAAAATCGTCTCGCGGCATGTAACTTCAGAGATGACTGGCAACCGGGAATTCTTGGCAAGGCAAATCGGGACTGGTACCTCAACAGTCTTGCACGGCATCGATAGTCTCAAAGTCGAGTCAGCTCAGACGGTTGTGAGAGAACGCTTCCTCGCCAGTCTTCAATTCGAGCGAATGAACGAAAGATGGAGCCAACTGCGAGGAGCTGAACACCCCAAGACTCTTGCCTGGGTGATGAAGACAGAACAGCCCGAGGGTTCCCCAGTGTCATGGGATGTTTTCCCCCGTTGGTTGCAGTCCTCGGACCCTATCTACTGGATAAGTGGCAAGCCCGGAGCGGGCAAAAGCAACCTTATCAGCTACATACTGACCAAGGACGAAACCATTGAGAACCTTAGAGTCTGGCGGCATGGTATCATAATTCTCCACTATTTTTTCTGGCGCCCAGGGACACCAATGCAGCAGAACAGTAAAGGGCTGCTATGCTCACTGGCCAACCAGATTCTCGAGTCTGATTCCAGCGCCCTGGGTCTTGTGATACAATCCAAAAGCTATGTGGGGAAGAAATCCCACACTGATTGGTCCAGATCAGAATTGAGATCTCTGTGCTTGGAGCTTTTCGCCAATTCTACAGTATCATTCTGTGTCTTTCTCGATGGGCTTGACGAGCTAAACTCCAGCGAGCACTTTTGCGATCTCTGGAAACTGGTACAGGACATGCAAGCGGCAGCCTCGGACCGGCTTAAATTTTGCTTGTCCTCGCGCCCCGAGCCTGAGATACGGAGTTATCTGGGCCAGTTTCCTGGGCTCAAAGTGCACGAACTTAACCGACGGGACCTTTTGCAATTTGCAGCAACTCAGCTCGAGGACAAGCTTTTTACCTATCTCGACCGGGACCATCGACGCTCGACCTCCAACAATCCAGATTGCGGAAAATTGGCACGTAGAGGCGAAATCAAATCTGAGCTGGAACGACGGCTCGTCGATCACGCCGAGGGAGTTTTTCTCTGGCTCTGCCTTGCCGTCCGCAGGGTGAAACAGAGCCTGACGAATCGACGCAGCATTTCGGAGATACGGCAAGAAATTAAATTTATGCCAGATAAGATCGAAGACATGTACAGGCAAATGTGGTCGAAACTTGCGAAAGACAAGCTTGATCCTCGGCCGGCGCGGGCAGCCCTTTACTTCAAGATATGCATGGTTGATATGATGAACCCTGACCTTCATTTCCTCAATACACTGCTCATTGCGTTGAGCTCGACTGATTGTAAACTTTATCAGACTGATTGCGAAGACAGTCTTAGCAATCAATTGGAGTCTTTGCTCGGAACATGCAGGCTTATCGAAGACAATATTGAGCATGAATGCCTGGGTTTCATACACAGGCTTGAGACTGAGCAGAGAGCAGGGATGAAAGTGATAGGGAGAAAAATGACAGGGAAAGAAGGGCATTACATATCGACATTTCGGCCTGTGGAGTTAACATGGGAGGGGGACACCCATGAGGGCTTCAGTCAGCTCACCAGATACGCAAAGGATCGAATGGTCTTTCGCTTCGTTCATCGAAGTGTTTACGATTTCCTGACGGATACCGAGGAAGGAAAAATGCTCTTGGGCCGCTGTCCGTTGTCGTTGGAGGAAATAAAAGTCAAGCTCATTGAGGGGAAGCAAGCAACTGTTCAACTATTTGGCACGCCCAATGTGCGCCTGTTGGGCGAGAAGCCAGATGACTGCAAGCGGTGGGACGAAACGCAGGGTAATGCCTGGGCCTATTATTCAATTGAAATGGAAATTGTCCGCTCGTGGACTCTTTTTTCCAGCGCACACTGGACCCGATTGGCGTCTCAGTGGGAAAAGCTCTTCGCGTCAGGGAAGATAATGAGCAGATTGGGGGTTTGGAAGTTGTCGTCCTCGAGCCCTATAACTTGGACTCCAGAAAATCAATATTGGCATGAATACTTTCTCCTTTTGGCTTCTCATTACTTCCCCAAATACGTCATCGCCCAGCTTAACACGAGGCATTTTTCGCAAGGGCAGATCGGTCGATTGCTGATTTGCACCCTTTGCCGTCGTATAACCCTGCGCAACAATACTGTCGATCCCATAGAGCTTTTAGAAGCATTGGCCGGCAGGTTCGAGCACTGGGCCGATAGAATCGTCATGATCCGACTGGGGAAGTGGCCACAGGAAGAGGGCCTGTTTCGGGCGGGCATATTCTCAATGGGTACACCGCTATCAGTACCATTTGGTCACATGCTCGATAATTGTAACGTTTACTACAAAGAAATGGGTGGCCATGGTCGCTCTCACGTTCGCACCGACTGGGAACTGTGGCTCGATCACATCCAATGCTACATCGATAGGGGATGTTCCATGTCTGAGGAGATGCTGCTATGGATTGGGTTGACGCGTAATGAAAGTCGCCTACCACAAAACATATTCCTGAGAACATATGAGCATGACGACGATCCAGTGTCCAAGTATCAGCAGATGGCGCTATGTGTGCTTAACCTTCCGATAGCATTGTTGCTACAAGATACTCTCGAAGCACTCGAATGCTGCGAACATACCTCCTGGGTCAAGAACCTGCCCGCGTTTCAGCCACTTAAGGAAGCAGCAATCGCCCAAAGGAGCATGAAAAGCGAGCAAAACGCAGCGAAGACTTTGGGCAAGCCTCTGGTGCTCGTCAGTACGAGAATCCGCGAGATACAAGGGACAGGAAGGATAGTGTTTGATGACATGCACAGATGGAAAGAGCGCACCTATACCGAGATCACAAACACAAATGACCAAGCGAGTGTCAGGGAAGCCATCTCGGGCTTCGTGAAAAACCCCGGTGAACTTTTTACTACAGCCGGTTCTCAAAAGCTCATCGATCACTTGGCTGACGTCTATGGGCGCTGCGATGAGACGCCCAGGCCTCTGGAGAAGTCCCTCATTGAAGCTGGCTATTTACGGGTCGGTTTAGCCGGCCTCGACTAGCTATGAATTGGACCTTGGTGTCGGTGCAACACCCATGATTAGAACGATCTTGCTGTGGTTTTTTTCTTTTCTTTCCATTTTTTTTTCTCTTGCCATGCTGTATCCATCCAAATTACTACATGATTTTGTTTTCATCCTGGTCATGTATCAACAGGGACGACATAGGAATGATATAAGGTTGCGCTTATGCTTTGTGAAAGGTTGACGCGCTATTAATGCTGAGAACTCTATCATCGGAAACCATAAAAAAAAAAAAAAAAAGGATGTTCTTTCACTAGCCGACGAGCCATCGCGTCTTAGCTCGTCACGTGTTTTCATCAATGAGCCTGTTATGACTCGCCAGATAGTCAGATCACAGCCAGGACTATTTGACCATCAGATCCTCGTTTGCCTGAGAAGTGTCTGGAGGCGTCACGACATGTGTCTGAGAGATGGGCAAAGTGATTACGCAAACAGAAGGGGGCTTGGGCATTGGAGTGGAGATCAGCAACTGGCGTCTGCCAAATGCGAAACGTGCATCAACTTTGTCTGTTCTATATTTGCGGGACGTGGGGGTAAAAATAGGCTCTTGGGCGGCCAGGTCTTAGCAACTTAAAGCTAAATCCAAAAAAAAGAAAAAAGTTATGGAGAAAATACGACAATCAAGAAAAGCACCCCCCCACCAAGGGTTAATATTGGCTGAGACCCTGTGTCAGTCTTCATGCTTTGTCGCGTTGCAGCTCATTCTTGGGATTGATCTGCCATGAGTACGAGGGTTTCCCTCAAGCAGCCCATCCCTGAAGACGATTTGGCTAGGTTACCTCTGTATTGGTCTGTAGCATCGAAAGCATCGTAAAAATATTTAAGTATGTACATTGCCAAGTGAGTCTTGGGGAATTTACTTTTTCTTGATCATATCACCATCTCACTCTTTACGACTTTACACTTTGTTCAAAAACTATTATTTATTTTATTTTTTCTCTCTAGATTTCCTGGACCCATTTAGTTCGGCAAGGAGAAACCCAACTATTGTCACAAATTCTCATCTTTATTCTTGTCAACCGACAACGGATTCAATACTTTACGACCCGGCCTTTTTATACCTTGGCAACTACTATTACCAAATATTTAGTATCAACAATTTACGATTCACAATGCAGGTTTCATTGACCCGAGTCCTCCTGGCCGTGCTGCTCGCCAGCGAGGCCGCTGCCGCGCCCGTGCCCCAGGGCGGCGAGGTTGGCCTGGCCAAGAGGAAGGTTTCCGACCTCTTCAAGCTGGAACCTCGCGGCATCGACGTCACCAACCAGGACAATGCTTTTGGCTTCCGCAAGTCCAGGAGGGATGAGGCCGAGGCTACTGAGGAGGCTGATGCCGCTGAGGATGAGGCCTCCGCCGTCGAGAAGCGTGAAGAGGCCAAGGCTACTGAAGAGAAGAAGGCTACTGAAGAGAAGAAGGGTACTGAAGAGAAGAAGGGTACTGAAGAGAAGAAGGGTACTGAAGAGAACAAGGCTACCGAGGAGGACAAGGCCACTGAAGAGGCCAAGGGTACTGAAGAGAAGAAGGGCACTGAAGAGAACAAGGCCACCGAAGAGGACAAGGCTACCGAAGAGGACAAGGCCACCGAGGAGGCTGATGCTTCCGACGATGCCGATGCCACCGACGATGCTGATGCCACCGACAGTGCTGATGCCACCGACAGTGCTGAAGCTGCTGATGGAAAGTCCAATGTCGATAAGCGCGAAGAGCCCCAGGCCGCCGACGAGGCCGAGGCTGCTGATAATGATGAGACCGCCGAGTAGGTCTTGGGTTCTTCAGATGCACAGCAGTGGAGGGGACCATAAAGTTCGGCGAGTGGATTTGGGCAGGATAGAGACAAAGAGGGAGGAGTGGTTTGAATTTGTGTAAACATAATTTTGTTTTCAATATTATAGCCCCAGGGTCAACTATAAAATTTGTCACATAGTGGTGGCATTAATTCACAATATCCCCGCTGTAATTGTCCAATTTGCGTAGTTTTCACCGTCCCTGTCTTTTTTGTGTGACCGCTTGCGAATACCCTTTTCAATCGCGACAGCCAATTTATATGATTGTACGAGACAAATTTTGTGTTCAATTATGTAAATAGTCGCTCATTTTGACAAATAGACTGGCAACAAGACTTTGTAGCGTTTTGTTATTGGTATCGATGATGCAAACCCACATTTCTTTCCAAAATAGATAAAGTAACGGAAAAAGGAAAAAGTGTGGGGATTGATTGGGTTACAGCCCGTCAAGGTGCGGGTCGGTGACGTCTTTTATGCGTAGACCAAAACCAAATCGAGGTCGACCAAGACCAAGACCAAATACAAAATCCCACCAAGGCTTGAGATCAATCGCATCAATCGCAGGCAAAACATCATTCAAGGCAATCTCAAAAACACACCACACAATGGCAGGCGAAGACTCCAACACACCGGCGAACAAGGTAACCAATTCAGAACCGCCCTGCATCCACCCATTTCCCCGTGGCTGCTGACATGACAACTCCCCATCCAAGCCCGTCAAGATAGTCATCGTGGGCGCCGGTTACGTCGGCTCCACGACGGCCTACACTCTCCTCATGAACCGCGCCGCCGCCGAGATCGTCCTGATCGACGTGGACAAGGACAAAACCGAGGGTGAGGTGATGGACCTGGTCCACGCCGCGCCCTTTTTGCACCAGACGCGCATCCGCGTCGGCGACTACGAGGACTGCAGAGGCGCGTCCGTGGTCATCATGACGGCCGGCGCGAACCAGAAGCCCGGCCAGTCGAGGATGGAGCTGGCGCAAAAGAACTGGGCCATCTTTGCCGATATCGTGCCCAAGGTGGCGCGGCACGCATCCCAAGACGTCCTGCTGCTCGTCTCGGCCAACCCCGTCGACGTCATGACCTACGCCGCCGTCAAGTTCTCAGGCTTCCCTGCCCACAGGGTCATCGGGTCCGGCACGTCGCTCGACTCGGCCCGGTTCGCCGGCGAGCTGGGCAAGCACCTCAACATTGACCCGCGCAGCCTGCACGCCGTCGTCATCGGCGAGCACGGCGAGTCGGAGCTGCCCGTGTGGTCTCTGGCTACCGTCTCTGGCATGCGCGTGGAGGATTACTGCCGACAGACGGGCACGCCGTGGGACGACGAGGTCAGGAAGCGGTGTTTTGACAAGGTCAAGGATGCCGCGGCTGCCATCATCGAGAAAAAGGGGGTCACGGGCTACGGGATTGCGAGCGCTCTGTTGAGGATTGTGGAGTGTGTGCGGCGCGATGAGAACACGTTGATGCCGGTGTCGTGCGTCGGGTCCTACGCCGGAGTGGACGATGTTGCGTTGAGCGTGCCGCGCAAGCTGAACAAGTACGGTTGCAAGGAGTTTGTGCCGATGATGCTTAGCAAGGAGGAGGAGGAGAACTTGAGGGCTTCGGCGGAAAAGGTTAAAGAGACGATTCGGTCGCTGGAGAAGTCATGAGGGCTTTGGGGTTGGAGGAAAAGAAGCGATGATTAATAGACGAGATCAATGAATTATATTATGGGAATGTGGTTGCAAGAGAGCAAAGTGGGATGTAGCCTTATAGCACAACCAGGAAATGGCAAAGGAAAGTTGTAAATAGATTAACCTCGAACTCTAACAGAAAAGCATCTGGAATCATGACGTCTTTCGTCAAAGACGATGCTCATTCTCTCCTCTTTCCCCATCAGGAATAGCACAGGCGAGAAGGCAATGGTTCACTAGATCTAGTGCCGCACTCATATCCCACCCTGATCTCCGTATTTGACTAGCCCGGTATTGAAAAAAAAAAGAAAAAAAAAATATAAGTCAAGAGGATAGTCGAGTTGGTATAACAATCACCAAATAATTTACTCAAAAAGCGATACAGAGACCATTCAAGAGACTGGCCACGACGAGATCAACAGTGAGATAAACTATGGCTGCCAATGTCAGGATGCGCGCGGGTGATTAAGGATTCGCGGCCGTTTGTTTTGCTCGGCCAAAGAGAGAGTTTTTTTTTTTTTGATTCGGCGGCGCCCTCCTGCACAATCTATGTCATGTTGAAGCCCGATGGTATGAATGACTCTACGCCCTGCGTCGGGCATGCATACGTTGATCATGGACAAAAACGACTTCAAAAGCTTATCACCACGACATCCCGCCCAGCCAGCATCCTTATCGGGGTGGGCAAGTACGGAAAAGGCCGAAAACCTTGCTGGAGCTCCATGGGATCAGCACGTCATAAAGCAAAGTTTGCCTTTGTGTGTGTGTGTGTGTGTGTGTGTCAAACGCCGGCAGAGCTGCCAGGACTGGATTTCAATTTTCAAGCGAGCATCCATCGTGAAAAACACCCGAGAAATAGCCGACATGAGGCTCACGACAGACTCTCTACTCCCTAGTTTAACTCAATACTTGCACATTATCGTGGCCCAAGCTTATGTTGCCATCAAGGCTGCCTTGGGAACGGTCAAAAGGGTCGGCAGGGCCGCTGTGAGCGGACTGCTTAAGCTATTTTCGAAGCCAGCCAAGGACAAAGACATCCCCAGTTGCATGTTAACAGTTGACCACCTCATCATAAACGCCGCCACTGCCTAGGGGATCAACGTTGTCAAGAAAAGCAGCAGAGGCAGAAGCCGGGACGAATTTTCCAGTCGAGCCAGCCAAAAGTGTGACCAAACCTCATGGACCCGATACATGGACTGCGGTCGGAACGATGCCAACGAGGGCGTCAGCCTCGTTGTCAAGTGCCACAAACGCCGGCGCCACGTCTGGTGACCTGTCAATATACAAAGTGGGCTTGGTTGACAACGTTACAGCATACTGTTGGGTAGGATGAACTAGGGAACCACGATGATTTTTGAGTAAATGAGCGATATGCAGGGCTTTAGATCAGTTCTCGTATGATGACATTTCTCGTTACTTGGTACATACTTGTTCGGTTGTTCTAGACTGGCCAGCAAACCAATGTGTGCTGCTCCATCATTTGCCAAGCTTTGTTCAATGTAACCCACGATCAGCCCAGATAAGTTAGAGTTGCGATTAATTTTAAAAAACCTGAAATAATCCTGTTCCCAACATCTTCGAGGTCGGCGACCCTGTGATGAGGATCAACAAGCTCCCGATGGTAAAGAATCTCACGGAACGGGACGGAGACGGCAGACTCCCCGACATGTTATCACTTCTCGGGTAAATGATCACGTAAAAAGGCTCTTCGAGGGAGATTATACCGAAGTATCGGTCGAGAAAAAAAAAAGAAAAACCCTTTAAAAACTCTGACTTTGACGTGTCAAATGAATATTAGAGTTGGTCATTGACGTGTCCAACGACTGAACCATATTCTACTCTCCGATCAACTGTAAAATAACGCAAAAAGAAAAAAAAAAGAAAACTTTGAAAAATCGCCATTGTATACAGATGCGAAAAGGGCGGTGATCAGCGACTGGGAGTGCCCAAGCAAGGCGGCACGTTCTGCTGGGATTAACGTCGCTAGTCATGCAGATTATATCTGTTTTGGCCACAAGATTTGCAGTTCCTCATCTCCACGAATAATTTCCTCATGGCCAAATTTGACTTCCGGGCGAAAACGGGGGAAGGCACCTTGGAGATTTTCTCGTCTTTCTTTTGCATGTTGGAAGTTTACTGCATATTCTCAGGGATAGTGGTGGTGTGAGTGTGTGTGTGTGTCTCTGCCTCCTGGGAGGCTGTGCTCTATCGTGAAAGACAAAATGTATAAGAGGCGATAATAAGTCCGCTTCTGTTGCTGCTTTGACCTCGTCTCTTCACACACAGTGCACGCGCTTTCGTGACTGCTGCGATACATTCTAATCATTTCTTAATTCTCGGACAAAAAAAAGAGCCACCCTACTCATAATCAATAGCCCTAATTTTCGCCCCGCCACAGGCTACCTCCGCCAAGATGCAGATCTTCAGCACCATGCTCATCGCCGCCGCGGGCGTCTTGTCCGCCGCCGTCAACCCCGCCGCGGTTGCCCAGTTCTCGCTCCAGACGCGTGCCAACGGCGAACAGATGAGCTTCTCCAACGTCATCATGAACTCGGCCGCCTACAATGTCTTTTTGACTGCGGACCTCCGCTACCCCGAAGGCACCGAGCCTCCCAAATCTAAAAGCCAGAGCCAGAAGGGAGCTCTGCCAACGGTCAACAAGTACGCGGCGGTCTCGAATTCCGCGGCGGTTTCGAATTCCGCGGCGGTCTCGAGTCCCACCTCGGACGAGAACCCTGACATTATCTATGTGCTTCAGTGCACCGAAGCTGTGAGTTGCGACCCTTGAGACTTTTTTTTTTTTTTTTTTTTTTTTTTTTTTTTTTTTTTTTAAGAAAAAGAACCAAAAAAAAAGAAATACACATAAACTCCTTACTAATGTGGACAAAACCAAATTCAGGGTTTCCGCGGCAAATGCACCGTCTTTGGCGCTCCGGCCGGCAGATGCGGTATGTGATTTGGAGAGAGTTTCGAGCAATTCCACGACTTATAGCTGACTGACAAAATGCTACTTTTTAGTCTCCTACTTTGACTTCAACTCGAAAGGCTCCAAGGACATTAGCGACCGCTTCAACAACAAGATCACCTCCCTGTCCACCAACACCGGCGGCGTCTGCCAGTTTTACAAGTACGTCCAGCCCACCCCAACCTCCCCTATGTTACTGCGCAGTAGAAAAAAGATTCTGACAGTGGCAATGCTGCAACGCAAACAGGTACACTGGCTGCGACGAGTCTGGCTGGGACCGCGGCCTTGCCACGTCCTACAACTTCAACCTGGGCGTTCCTCTTCCCCAGGATACTCGTACTACCCAGTACCAGAACAGGATCAGCTCGTGGAGGTGCTAGATTGACCACTTTAGGTTGATGATGATGACTAACCGGCTAGGGCGAACGGTGACAGCTGCTGGATTCCGATACGACACCACAAAAGTTTCTGCTTTAGATAATTGAGTTTTTTTTTTCTTCTTTTTTTTTTTCTTTCTATTTTGACATGGACCCTCGAGTCACTGTCTGTTTTGCAGAAGAGATCTTGGCATCACATAACCAGAGGGGCTTAGTCAGCGCTGGGAACACCATAACCATAAAAGCGCTGCCACGTTCGTTAGCCTAGATAGCGCACCCTAACTGAATACATGGGCTCTCCTGTCACTCATTCAGACTGCACGTGTACCTTCGTGGGGCGTCATCTGTAGTGCCCATGTCATGACTTTATGGGTTGTGACCATTGGTCTTTTGTGCAAGAGGATCGTATCTGTTTGCGGCAACCGATCAGCTCATGGGATGAATGGCTAGTTTTCATGGTCAACTTGAAATCTAGACTAAAGTGGGGGGGTTTTCTCCTAGCTACGAACAACCCAGCGAGGAGACGCGACGCCGTCGCCGTATATAGATGAGGCTCTGCGGCGCATGCACCCCTCCATGTAACAAGGAAGATCCGGACCGCGCCTGAAAACCCCCCCGTCACGGATGCATAAACATCTAGAGCTTAACGTGCTTGCCATGATTCGAGCCTGTATGCGCTCCACCCTATCCAGAGGGTCGTGTTTACTTGTAGGAGATCACTTTCTGCTGTTTCGAGAGGGTTTTGACAAAGGATCGGCTGCTTGCTGGAGGCAATTTGGATTCATGAGGGATACTTTGAGCGTGATTGAGGATTTAGGCCTTGCACTTTTTTTTTTATCTGTTATTGATGGGGATGAATAGTCCAGCGGTTTTGGAGACTAGCGTAGCAGAAAAGAAAGAAAAAAAAGTTATATTCAAAGGTAAATGCAGCAAAAAGCCATCTCCGCACCAGTCTTCCCATTATCCACACCCGGATATAGAACCAGCGAGCGCCCAAACACAGGCTGTTGAGTGTTCTGCCTCCGATTCCCCTCGTACCAGTGCACTCCTCCAGAACCACTCAGCGGGTCGTGATGGTGCATGACTGAAAGCCATTGTTCGGCATGCCCGTGTGCGTCAGGAAACCCGCAAAATCACATGCGGGCGATCCGTTGAATATCATGCGGTCAGGTCCCGGCGGCCCTGTGGGGGGGGATATGAGTAGGATGTTAGTCTGCTTTGTGATTCCATGTAGGCTTACTCTACACCAGTCACGATAACCAGCTGATGCCCGAAAGCAAAAAGTCAGGAGGGGGAGAGAGAGAGAGAGAGAGAGAGAGAGAGAGGAAGATGGGAGCTTGAGAGAGAAAAAAAAGAGATGATGTAGACTTGCCGCCGGTATAAGTCGTGGTTTTGAGAGGAAACTCCCAGTAGGGTCCTGGGACCCAAGGCGGGGAGATGCCCTCGTGGTTGAACCATCTCCGCGGGTAGCCGCCCACCGTTTGACCGTTGGCGAGGAGCCAGCACGCGTAGGCGTTCTGGGGCAGGGCGTGCAGCGACGAGTCGTAAACGTTTCCGTTGTAGCAGTTGATGAACTCGCCCAGCACACCCCCGAGAACAGACAAGGAAGCAAGGAGAAAAGAAGAACGCATTTTCTTTTTTTTTTTTTTTTTGTGCTTGTACTTGAAGGCTTTTGTTAGGCGATAAGGACGAGATATGCATTTGGAAGGAGGTATTTGGAAGATGGAAATGATAGCTTCTTTATAGCTCCCACTTATGGCTGGTACCGTCGGCAGTCTATACAAATTCAAGATATTGAAGCTGGGAGCAAATGCAACAAGAAGTTGCATTCGGCACGCTGGTGTAGCTCGCGACGATTTCTCGTAACATTCCTTCTCAATTGTCATCCAAAAAGGGAAGAAATTTTGGCCCGCCTGCCATCGGCGATTACGTTTATGTTTGCTGCGGGGATAACAAGGGCCGCAAGGCAAATGTGATGCCAAATGCCAACTTGCAAGTTCGGTGATATTGCGCTCTCTTCCAGGGAGTTGAACAGAAAACTCAGCCCTTTGTTCCACCCAATTAACCCTCCCCGCTCTGGTTATTATTTCCAATCTTACCTAAGAGGCTGGATGTTTGCCCTCGTCCCACTTTCGTGCTTGTTTGTGTAACGTTCCTCATGTCGACCAGACCAGTGCGTCAACCTCGACCCACTGAATAGTTCTTGTGCGTGCATGTCAGCCGGCATCTCAGCTGGCAAGGTCTTCTTTGCTGACGTTGAATTTGTCTTTTCTTTTTTTTTCTTTTAGGCTGGTCTGCCGCGGGCCGGGGCGGTGAGTTCAGCACCCGACACTTAATCCGCATAAGCGAGCTTACATGTGGTTATGTTGCAGTTGACCGGCGTTTACCGATGGCATAGCCCATAACGAGTTTACCGCAGTCACCCAAGCTGCTAGTTTCAATCTTTGAATGTTTGTTGAACCATCCAGTCAGGCCGGGGTCAAGACCAGCACCAGACTAGTTGTTCCATTTGCATATGTTCAGCTTGCATTGTAGTATATGGCAAGTTAGTCTGAGCTGAATCCCATACGTGGGCATAGGCAGCACTAGAGAATCCGGTAAGCTCTTCATGGTGCCTACTGAACTACAAAAGGCAAAGACCACATGCCTCAAATCCCACTTCTCAACTTTTTCAATTCCCAGAGTCTCATCATTCAACTTGCATCAAACTGGTCAACCACTGCAATCAGTCCCAAACTGCCTGTTCGTCTTTCTACTTTCTTTCTCAAAAGCACCACACCCGTCATCAAGATGCACGCCCTTTCAGCTCTCTCGGGACTCCTCCTACTGGCCTCCGGAGCCATGGGCCTAGCCTGCAACGACGACACCGTCTACTGCGGCCACACATTGATGGACATGGGTGAGCCTTCCCCTTTTCTACCATCTAGGCAACCAACTCCCCCCGACCGCTGCGAATACTAAACCGCGTGCACAACCCCCCTCGCCGCAGGCTGGTCCCGCGATGAGATCTGGCGACAGCTCAAGCCCAACGGCCTCCCAGACAGCATGTCCAAGGCCAAGGTGGACCAGACGCTCTTCATCTGCGAGGACCGCTGGTACTGGACCAACGCCGACCTGCACTACAAGGACTACTGCCTGCGCGGCTGCCAGAACCGCGGCTCTGGCAAGGACGACGCCTGCTGGGCGGCGACCCTGCGGACGGCCGGCAACGGGACCGTCGAGGCGGGGAACGGCACCGTCGGGGCCGGGAACGACGCCAACAAGACTGCTGCGGCTGCGGCGAAGAAGCGCGCAGCGGTCCTGCTGCCTTGAGGTGTGTAGTGTACTAGTGAGCTGGAGTTGGGCTCGTTGCGCATGGTTGTTTAGGGATTTGGGCACATGCGTGGCTATGTCGTGTCAGTCCCCTGTTGTGACGAAAGACGGATACTTGGTTTTTCATGTTCTTGGGTGCTATATATAGGTACCTAGTTGACATTACATGGCGGTCTCGGACTCTCGGGAACCATGTTTATTTTTATTGTTGGCCGTTTGTGCTCCGAAAACAATAAAGAATCAATCCATTGTGAGGCGCGCTGCTTTTGTAGACACTCATTACCCCTCCTTGCACTTTCTTCATGATGCATATATCAAACCACTGATATTCATGGATCAGACTCTATTAATTCTAAAAGCTCTGAGTGGCAGGCCTCATGAGTCGGCCGTTGGCAACATTAGGGCAGCTAACAAGCTAACAATGAAGGGATTTCGCCGCTTCATGTTTGCACTAAATTTGCTCCTCGACACATCTCCCTTTGACAGAATCTACATCTCATCCCCGCCCTCTCTAGTTGACCCAATTTCACCCTTATGACCTGTCGCACTCAAAAATGGAGACCTGGAAGTCGGTGGGGCCATTGTACCGCTGGGTCTGGACGGCGCCGTTGTCGTCAACGACCAGCTGGTCGGCGGGGATCTTGTGGCAGTAGTCCTGGTTGACGCGCGAGTTGATGGGCAGGAAGGCGGCCAGGTAGAGGCCTCCGTCCTGGGGCTTGACGTCAAACTTCCACGTGTTGTCGCACGGCTGCTGCGTGACGGCCGGGAGCTTGTCGGGCCCGTTGAGCGTGGCCTCACACCTCGTGCCCTCGGGGAACAGCTGCGGGTCCGACGTGATGTTGAACGAGTACTGGCAGCGCACGCTGTGCGGGACGCAGGCGGCCTTGAAGCCCTTGACGAAGAATGCCTGCTGGCGGGGGACCAGAGTGGCGGCCGAGGCGGTGGCGGCCAGGGCGAGGACGGCGGAGAGGAACTGCATCTTGTTGTTGTTCTTGTGTGGTAAAAAAAAAAAAAAATGGTAAGCGAAATGTGGTAGCGAACGAGTGTTGTTCTGAGTGCTCAAGATTGGTGTTTTAGTTAGAGCGAAGGTGGAATGGTGTGAAAACTGGGATGGTAAGAGAAAGAACTTGACATCAACAAAGGGTGACACCCTCGATCTTATTATACGAAAAAAAAAAAGTATTCAATAGTTGTCTAACAAGCCTTTCCAACGTCATCCGATCAATCAATCATGCACACAGAGAAACGAATGGAAAAAAATGGGACGACAGCTGTCACCGCAAAGAACCATCGCAAGCATTGGATCTGCAAAATGCGGGGTCCCTGCCTAACCCTTATGGGGCTTGGTGGCCCCCGATGGCAAGAACGCCTTGAAAAAGAGAGGGGGCAAATACGAGCTGTGTCGTCATGCCGCTCCAAAGTCCTCGTGCTGGTAAACGCCTCGGCTTGAATTTTTAATTGCTGAGGTCTTCATTTACAAACGAAAATATATGGATCGGGAACATGCTAGACTAGCATGGAAACGTAGCCGACTATGCACTACTATGATATTTGAGAAAAGGACGATCGTGGCACCCCTGGCGGACTCCAGTTCCCTACGTGCATGTTACGTAGCAATTTGGACATTGGTCCATCTCTTGGCGCGGGCCAAGTCGGCTCGCGGGACGATGCCGAATTTAGAGGCCCCCACATGGTTTGGATGGATTGAGTAAACACGAAAGGCCGGACGTCGGGCTGTTCGGACAAACTAATTCAGCGACACCGCCTAGCAGCAGAGTCTTTGCAGGCAACTACCCTAGATGTACCAAGCGGCGCCCATCGACACTTTTTTTTTTTTTTTTTTTTTTTTTTTTTTCAAGAAATGCGCTGCAGGCACAAGTCATGATTTTCCTCTTTGCACTCCTTATTCTTTTCTAAGAGAGAGGGTCAACCATGACGCCAGGGAACTCCCTCGCACAAACCCACATTTCCGCATTGGACAGGGCAATGTGACTGCTCCGCAAACAGCCGCCAATACTACACCGTATCTGCCATGCAGGTGTCTGCCGCCTACCCTCAAAGGCGAACTGATTTCCGTTCTGGAGCAGCTACAGGCCATTCTTGGCCGTGCTTCTTCGGAGTAGGACTGACGCGGAGATTTCGGGAATGTTCAAACCTGAGACGATCAGTGACCTTGCTTGCTTCTAAATCAAGGTTTATTCGAAACTCGGTTTTCCCAGTTGCTAGTTTCTTCACCGAGACTGGTGGGCCTCCTGTTCCCTTCGAGAAACATCAAGGAAACGCCGCAAAACCCATCCAGGGCTTCAACGGATCATCAGGCGCTGCATATTCCTCAGTCCAACTGACGTAAAGATACTCGTGCATTGTTGTAATTCTTGTGCATGCGTTTTATGCACGCTTATAAGTTATAGCTGCAGTGCCTACCAAGAGTGTTACAAGAAATTGAATACTTTTAAATCCTTCAGAAACACAAAGTATCTGGTTCAGGGAGACAGCTACGCTTAAAGCTGGACAATTCCAGAACACAACTGTCCCCACAAAAGATTTTGGCAAGTTTTAGATACAATAATAAAGTTCCAAAAGGTTATTAATAATACAAGATGAGAGATTCTCAAGCCTCGCTGATGGTGCCTGGCCTGTCCAAAAACACAAGCGAGGCTCAAGTCTTTCTCAGAATTTCAAAAAACCGTGACGTCGCTTCAGGTCAACCACTTTTGCACCTCCACTGCTCCTCCAGGTTAACAAGCCCTCACCTACAAATGCTCCTGCATACGGCTGCGGCGTCTCGCAGGATCGGCCATGGATGATCTATTCGCCCCCCTCGGCCTGACAGCGGGACCCGGCGGGGCCATGAGTGCCCTATGAGCCGCTCTAGGCCTGGCAACGGGAACTGGGCTTAGAAGGACGTCCATGTTGTTGTCAGCCTTGCCCTTGCTCTTGGCAGCCCCTTTGCCCTTGCCGCCTGAGCGACCAGGAGCTGGCTTGCTGGAGGCACAACCCATGGTGAGAATTCCTGAGGAGGGATAGGTACTTACGGTGGTAAAGTGTTTGTGTGTGAGTTGGTCGCACAAGAACTGTTTGGCCACTCGGCAGTGAATTCTGGTTCTGCGCTTGCGTTGGATTTTTGCTTGGTTGATGTTTTGTTGCTGTGCGGTTCGATGGCTGCTCTTTGGTCTGGTCTGGTTGGAAAATCAAAAGCTGTTGGATGAATAGATGCTATGCCTCCTTTTATAGACAAGGCTCAAACTCTATACGTGAGGCTTGCTTTTCCGAACAATAACATTGTTTGGCCAATACAAAGCAATTGGACGGCAGTCAAATCTGATTCATGGCAGGTAAACAATCGTACCATGGACGAATTATGTGCCAATGCCCATGTTTGTTCTCCTCTGGGGTCAATACACGGCGCTTCGTTCGGTTGGCCTCCACTTAAGTTGGACTCACTTTTGGGTCAAGGACAAAGCGCCCACTCGTGGCAATGACCAACAAACGAAGCCATTGTCGGCGTTTATCCTTTGTTTTAGGGCCTGCCAAAACGCGAAAACAGGTTTAGCCCAGCCCGGCCCGCCAACCCATGGGCTTTTGGCGGGGGCCCGTAATGGCCCACGGGTTTTTTTAACAGGTAAATAGGGGCCCGCGGGCTGGCGGGCTTAAACCGAATTAAATAACCTGCGGGTTTTCGTACTGGGGCGATTAAAAGATAATAACAATAAAAGAAAAACGGATTTATTGAAATTTGGATAAAGACTTAATGAACAAAATATATCTATCCGTATAATTATCAATTGGCAGGTATTTGAATTATAAATAATGTGATATATTAAGAAAAGATAATAATAAATATTTTATATAATTATGCTTTTGTCAATTTTATAAGTTTGTTTTTTGAATAATTTAATTGAGATTTTGATATATCCGTATTAATATTAATAAAATTAACCTGCTTATTCTGCTGTTTTTCCTTTTATTTTTCCTTTTATTTTTTTTTCTCGCTTTTATTTTTATTTTTATTCAAACTTTCCGGCAAAAAAAACGAAAAAAGATCGAACCCGTAAACGAAAACGAAAATCAAGACTGTTAACAATATGGGTTGCTAACAAGGGTTTAGGCATTAGCCTATGTGCGGCGTGGTGCTAGTTGGGCTATAAACCCTGTAATTACAGGGCTTAAATGCGCTAAATTATTTATTGAAATGGTTCACTAATTTTGGGATTAATAATTGAAATCCATTAGTGGGGGAAACTTTGCTTTATTTCCTTTATATACCTTCCGATATTGAAATAGGGGTCCGCACGCCAAAAAACGTTCCGGTACCGCACACGATTTTCCGAAAAGTTATTTTGTATAGGTTATCGAAAAAACACCTTTATTTCCATATAAACCATTTCTGGGTTCGCACTAATTTGCTGATTTGGTGAAAATCTTAACCCGATACAGGGTAGTTAATTTGTTAGTGCAGGGTAGGTGTTAAACCCGGTATAGGGTAAACCCCATTCGCTGACATTTTAAATCGCAATTCCTGTAATATAAAATATAACGGAAAATCCGATAACCCCGACAGCCCCACCTCGGCATTATTTATTGTGGCTTATATACAAATAAAGGTGGACCAATTACATGCTAAATAACGCATATAATTAACACCCCCTTTTTTGCTATTACTCACATGAAGTCGGAAAAGAAAAGTATATAAAAATAAAAATAAAAACCCAAGAAAAAAAATAAAAAGAGATCCCCCTTGTGTCCCAGCCCCACTCGAACGCCCGATATGAACCCCCTGGATGATTAAGCCCTTTGTACCGACCCATGACCCCCAAAATGGACGAACCCCCGAATTGGAAAAACCCCCGGATTTGAACCCCCGATTTACATAATATTAACCCAAGGAATTAACTACTAAACCAGGTAACTAATCTGGTTATTCGTTGCTAATAGTCCAAATCAGGCATATTATATAGGGTATTTCGAATGCGTAAATCGCCCAAAACGCGAGTTATTTTAATTCGAATTCAACTTTGGGTACAAGGTCGGGATAGATTAATTATTAATCAACCTATGCAGGATAGATTCGGGTAGTACGTTTGGTATTGGGCCAGCGAAAATCCAATATTGCAGACAAAAGAAATATAATAAGTTGTAATTAATTGACTAACTAATTAAAAATGCCCTAAAATTCAGTAGGTAAAAACTAAGCTTGTAAAGGTTTAAGCTCTATAAGCTCACAAAAAAACCTTGTAAACTGGAAGCGTTAGGGGCTTTGCTAGGCCACCAGCGGGCATTTGTTTGGATTCCAGGTACTTTAAAATCACTAATCCTTTCATAACTAACTCCCGTACGTAGTAAAATTTTAATAACGTGTATTTAATACGTTAATAGTGCGTAAAGTTATATATTTTAACTATAAAACCTGTATTATCTCCAAATATTGCAATAAGGCCTTTTAGAGGTAACGTCGGGTACCCCCTGCTCGGCCCCCCCTGTCCGGCACCGAAAAATAACTGTACAGCCACCTTCACCTCTCATGTTCTTTTATAAATATCTCAACCAATTTTTCACTTTTGGATTTACTTTTTTCTGTTCTTCATTCTCCGTTTTCCAATGAAGCAGTATACTGAAAATCAGCTTATTTCCGCTATTAAAGACGTTAATAATGGCGAATCAATTGCAAAAACCTCCCGAAAATGGGGAATACCTAAATCTACACTTTGAAATCGACTTAAAGGTTCTTAACCTTATAAACAAACACAAAACCTTTTTCAAAGGTTTTTTACGGAATAGGAAAAACATTTAATTAACTGGGTATCTACCCAAATAATTTTAAAGCTTCCGCCAACCCAGTAAAGATTATGCTTTTTTACCGAACGAATTTTTTAAGCCGCCGGAGAGATAAAAATTTTTGGAAAACGTTGGATAACCCGTTTTTTCGCTCGTTATCCAATTTTTAAAACCCAAAAGCCCCGTCGAATCAAAAACGCCCTGGTTAATGGGGCTATTACGGAAATAATTAAGTTTTGGTGGTTTTATATTATTAACCCCGTTATTAATAATATTAAACCGGAAAATCGGTGGAATATGGACAAAACCGGTATAATGGAAAGTAAAGGATTGTTACGATCAAGGTATCGGGTAACCTGTTCTTAGGGTAAAGTACAGTGGGTTGAAGCAACTGAGCGTCTTAACTGGGTAACGGGGGTTCTTAATAACTGGGGTAAAGTTATAATCGTTTTTAAATAAATATTAAGGTTAACTAGAATTTAATTGCTCCTAAGCAATCCTAAAATCGAATTTGTTTACATAATAATAAGCGTATTTTATATGAATTATATTCCAAATGTGATTTTCCTAATTTGTTTGATTTGTAATTCCTAATCGAAGTTTTACAAATTACAAAAAATTGCTTTTTTGGTGGTTACGTAAGGTCACGTGATTTTCTTTTTTATATAATCCCGTTATTATCGGTCGGGCTCCGTATATCGTTAGGAGGGGTGTAACCCCGTTTGGCCTTGTTGGTGCCGGTCCAACTATCTAATCGTAATATCAGGTTTCCTTTCCTTTAACCAAATCCCTTTAATTTTTAAACAATCCGTATTTCCCTAATTTTTATTTCGCTTTCCTTTTTTCCTGGCTAATTTTTTTGCGCTATATTAAATCGTGTAATTAAATTAAAATTTGGTCGTTCGTCGACAGAACGTCGCTACGCCTTTTTCGCTTTTTTTTTCCTTTTTTGTAAATATGCTTTTTTGTTTTTATTGCGAATCCCGCGGTATAATGCGTTATACAGTTTTACCGCAAAATTCCTTTCGCTATATCGAATATTTTCGTGTTAACCGTTCCGGTTACGACGTATTAAGTATTTTGAATGTTTAATTACGTAATATCGGTCGGTAATATTCCAAATTTAATATTAAAGTGGAGGTTTTGGAGGAAAATATTTTGGTAAAATAGCAAAAAATTTAAAAAAAGCAGTTAAAGCTTTTCCGTTTGCGAAAATAAAAAAATTGTGGTTTAAAAAAATAATGCGAGCTGTATTTCGCGGGATTAATAATTTGGAGGAATTGGATCGAATCGAATATAAAAAGGTAAAATAGGAGGAGCGACGACGATCGGCCGAAGTTTTTCCTAAAATGTCCCTAAAATCGTTTTTTCCGGATTCCAATTTTGTTTGGGATTCGTCCTTCCTTATAGGTTTTTTAAATGCTTTTTTATTGGATAAAATAAATGTTTTTACGTAATATTCGGACGGTAAATTGTTTTGTTTATATGTTTTAGTTTGTGGTATATGCTAATTGTTTTTTTTATAAATTTATTTGGTGGTATAGTTCCGAATCCTGGTCGATTTTTAATTTTTGGAAATGGTAGGTGCTGTTTTTTTAGATCGTCCTTTTTTTGGTTAATTTGCTCGTAAATCCAGCTTTTATTAATATTGGCGGAATAGTTCCTGGCAATTTTAAAAATGGTTAAAAAATTTCCAAATGTTTTTTTCGTGTTTATAGTTTTCCCATTTAATAAGATATTCTGTTTTACCGTGGTTACGTTTATAATCCAGTATTTGTTCGACGTCGTATGTTTTTTTTACGTTGATTTCGATTGTCTTTTATATATTAGTACCGGGTGGTGCTGGTTCCAATAATCATACGTGGAACGTTGGGTGGATTTTCATAATTCCTAATAATAATAATTTGTAATTAGTTCCGCTAATTTTTTTATCGATTTTAAAAAGTCCAAATTTTTTAAAATTAAATTTGCTATTTGGTCGTTGTGTTTTAATATTACGTCGAATAAAATAAACGCTATTTCTTTCCTTGAAGGATAGTTTTTTTATCCAATATTGGTTGGCGTATTTGGTTATTTCTTTCGTACAAATTCCAATTCCTGTTGGAATTTTTGGTGGAATTTTCGTAATTCGCTTGCTTGTTTATCGGTTCGTGGGGCCGTAATCGTGGTTTTTGGTTTTCCATATACCGTAAAGTTAAATCCATAATCGGTATAAAACAGGGTTATTTTAATATTTTTATTTTTTAAACTATTGTATACGAATTATATTGTGAGTAATAACCGTACCCAATGATCCTGTTTATAGTTTATATAGTATTTTAAATATTATTTTAATATTTAATTTGCTCGTTTTACTTATCCGTTTAATTGTGGGTAGAATATTGTAAATAATTTATAATTAATTCCTAACTATTCCATTAAAAATTTCCAAATTTTTAATGTAAAAAATTTATTTTTATCCGTAATAATGTTTTTTTGGAAATCCGTGGTTTTTAACAATTATTCGTAGGAATATATAGGCGATCTTTTCGGCGTTGCTGCTTTTTTATAGGGTAGGAAATAGGCGTATTTAATAAATTTATCCATTATAATTAATATGCTATTATATTTAGTTTTAGTAAATAATTTTTCTGAAAGTGGTAATTTAACGATAAAGTTTATTGTAATGGTTTGCCAGGCCTTGTTAGGGGTTGGTAAAGGTTATAGGAGCCCGTAAAGCTTGTATTTGGCGGATTTGCTTTTTGCGCAAAGTTCGCAGTTTTTAATGGTTTTTCGTATTTTTTATCGTGTTTTTTTAAAATTATAGTGCTGTTTTAACCGTTTCCATATTTTGGAAATTCTTCAATGTCCGTGGGTTTTGCTTTCGTGGATTTTCCGTATTTCTTTTGGCATAATTACCGTATTAATCGTTATAAAATTTTGGTAAATTGGTAAAAAATTTCCGTTATCGTTTACCGTAAAAGTTTTCCGTATTTCTTCGGGTATTATGTTTTTATAATTTGGTTTTTTGTTAAAGGCGTCGGCCCTGTTATTTTTTATTCCTTTTCGGTAAATAATTTTAAAATGGAATTTTAATAGGAATTTTACAGATTTAATTTATCGTTTATTCAACATTTTGCTGGTGGTAAAATGGGTTAAACTTTTACAATCCGTGTAAATTAATATTTCGTATTTAGTTCCGGATAACTGTGGTTTGCATTTTTCGAATATTCAAATAATAATTATAAATGTTTTATCGTGTATTTGGTAATTAAGTTTTGGTTTATCTAATTTTTGTGAAAAAAAAGCGCAAGGGTGCAGGCGTCCTTTTTCGTTTCGTTGGTTAAATTATCCTCCAATTATATAATCGGATACGTCGGTTTCGATTTCGAAAAATTTCGTTAAATTTAGTATTTTAAAAATCGGTTTTTATGCTATTATATTTCGTAATTATTCGAAAGCTTGCTGTATTCGTTCCATCCATTGGAATTTTAAATTTTTTTTGGTAATATTGGTTAATAGGGTGGCGATCGCGCCGTAACCCTTATTAAATCTTTTGTAAAAATTTACGAATCCAAGGAATGCCCGAACGTTTTTTACGTTTTATAGTTGGTGCTATTCCTTTATTATTTAAATTTTTAACTTTTCCATCCTAATTTTTCCAGGGGCGATAATATATTTTAAAAAATTAATTTGTTTATTGTAAAAAATGCATTTTTCGGGTTTAATTAAAAATGTAGCGTTTTGTAGCTTTTGTAAAACTGTGTAAACGTGTTTTTTATATTTTTTCAACGTTTTGGAAAAAATAAAAATATTGTCCAGGTAAATAACGATAAAAATGTTTAAACATTCCTTAAAAACGTGGTTTATTATGGTTTAAAAAATTACGGGGGCGTTGGTGAAACCGAAAAGTATTACCAGGTATTCGTAATATTTTCGTTTGATGCGAAATACTATTTTCCATTCCTCGTTTTCCTTTATACGGATTAAATTATATATTTTTTTAAAGTTTAATATTGTAGATTATTGTATTTGGTAAAGCATGTTTCGAAATCCTTCTATTAATGGGAGCGGGTAGCAATTTTTTATTATAATATCGTTTAATTGTTTGTAATCCACGTATAATCGTAATTTTCCGTTTTTCTTTGGTACGAAAAGGATTGGGTATCCTGCTGGTAATATCGATGGTTTAATATAATTCTTTTTAAGGTTTTTTACGAAATATTCGTTTAAAACCTCCATTTGTATCGGATTTAAACCGTATATTTTATGGAATTTTAATTGGGCTCCTTTTTTTAATGGTATTTCGTGGTCGAACGGATTGTGCTCGTGTAATTTTATTTCGAATTTTTAATTAAATAATCGTATATAATTTTGGTATTTTTCTGGGATTTTGCCGTTTTTGGTCTGTTCCTTCGTAATTTATATTATGTAATTGGATCGGTTTTGGCCTGTGGATAATCGTTTGTTTTCCGATATTGGCTCCGGGGTTAATCGTTTTTCCTGTAAATACGCCATTTGCTTTATTTAGTCCTTCCGTGCCTTATATTTCTTATATAAACCCTATTATATTGGAAATCGTTTAATAATTAGGTGTTTTTCCTATTAAATTTGGCCTATAGTCCAATTTATCCGGGGGTTGCTCCTTTTAAACCAGGGAATTTTTAAAATTATATTTTTGTTCTTTATTTCCGTAACATCCAAAATAATTTGTTCTTTTCGTTTATAGCTTTCCATCCAAAGGTATACGGTTTTTGTTTCGATGGTACCGTTCCCGTATAAAATTGCCTTTCCTTTTACGGTTTGCAATCGATATGGTTTTTTCTTCTATTATTAAGGTATTCGTCGTTTTTTTACGATTTTTGGAAAAATGTAATTATTTTATGCTCCGCTGTTAAAAAGCGTTCGTATAGGTTTTCCATTAAATTATATATTTAGGAATATATATTCGTATATTATTTTCGTAATTTGCGTGGCGTTTAGGGTTTCTTATTCCGTTTTTGCTACTACCGTTTAGTGCCCTGTACCGTTTGGCGGTTTTAATTTTTTAATTTACTGGACTCGCGTCGTGGGTTTTTATTATTCTTATTTCGGGGCGTATAGCTGTTTTTAATTTTAATTTTATTAAATCGGTACCCTGTTGGTGCAGGCGTTTTTCGTGCGTTTATAAGTATTTCGTTATTTTTAGCGTTGGGGTTCCACACGATTTTGGTTATGGGTGCGGGTCCTGGTTATCGTGATTTTATTTCGTATTATAACTGTATTTTAGCTAATATATGTATTTTGCAAATATTTCGGGTATATTCGTATTATGGGGATTGTTTTTGATTGTAGCATATTATGGGGTAATCGTTACAAAGGGTGAAAATTACCGTTAATTCGGTATTAAATTTTATTTTAATTTCCCAATTAAATAATTTAGTGGTGGTAAATATTTCGTGGATACCTATTATTTTGCGTCGTCGTGGAAAAAAATCGTGGATTATTTTTTTGCTAAAATGTAATCCGCAATTATTTTGAAAACATTTTACCCAAAAGACTTTTATATATTTGGGATATTTGGTATCCAAAATTGGGTGGTTTCCGAAAATTGGATTGACTAATTTTATAGGATTTTATATTTGTATTCGAAATAGTATTCCGGGAAATTGCACTAATTGGTCGTTTCGGTATAAATCGATAAATTTCTTCTTATATATATAGGGGTTGTTTTCCATTACGGTATTATATAGGTTTAAAAATATAATTTTTTTTTCGCTAAATTCGTTTTTTAATTCGTTATTGGATTCGTCCGTTGGGGTTTGTTGGATTATCCGGATATAATGGGTTTATCCCAATGGTTTTGGTTTTAATTTTTTTAAAATGTTTGCTTTCGTAAATTCGGGTAACTTGGCGTTTTATTTGCGTAATTATACCGGTAGTTTGGTTTTAGTAAATACGCGGTTTCCTATTGCTAAGGTCCGAATATTTTTAAATTTTTATAAATACCATTTTGCGTCCATTTTTGCGTTATTATAAATTATATAATTATCGTCGTAATATACGATCCAATTTATTAAATTGTATTAATCCGGTTATACTTGTTAATGGGTGGTGGTGTTTAATTTTCGTGGTTTTTCGGAATTGGGGTATAAATTCGGAATATTTTAGGGATAAAATTTGGTTATATATCCTGGTTTATCGCATTTAAAGCATTTACCATTTTTGGGATTTTTGCGAAGTTTTTTATATTAAATCGCGTTAAAGTTTATAAATCCGTTATATATTCCGTAGGAAATATTATATTGGCGAAACGGTTTAAAATATTGGTATTTGCGTCCCATATTGGTTTATCGCAAAATTGGTCCTTATACGCTGCGTTTTTCGCGTCGTTCCAATTTTCGCTCGTAAAATCGGTTATCGATTTTAATTATTAGTTTTACGTATTCGGTTAAAATGTCGGGTCGCTTTTTTTTAATAAATTCGGTTTTAATTTTTTTTTAAATCCTGTATAAAAGCGTGCTATTAGGGTTTCGGGGCTTTATAGTAATTTAGCGGTAATTTGTCGAGATTTACGAGCATATTTGGTAATAAATTTGGTTTGGGTAAAGCGCACCAATTTACGCTTAACCGTTCGTTTTTCGTTTAAATTGCCGAATGCTCCTCTAAAATATTTTTCGAAATTTTCGTAATCGTCGAAAATGCGGTTAATTTTAATTTTACGGTTTTCTTATCGTGGTCCAAATGATTTCGTAGGATTGGTTCGAACCAAATAAACGTATCGCTTTTTAATAGCGAAATTGCGTAAATAACCTTTTTTGCGTTATTATCGAAATTGTTTTCGTTAAAGTAAAAATAGGCCCGGGTTCCCGTAAAGAAACCCTGCAGGGTACCTGGGGTGCTATTATAAAGTAATGGTAAAAAATATTTAATAAAATTCCTATTGGTTCGATTAATTTATTCGGTTATTCGTTCCTGGAATTGTCGATTTTCTATTTAAAACGTTGCGATTATTTAACCTAAGGCGTTAACGCTGGCCGGAGCGTTAATGGTAAAAGGGGTTTAAGGGGTGGTTTTATTGGAAAATATTGTTTCGGCGATATTGTTCGGTATATTTTAAAGCAAAATATTAAACAGGAGCAATTAAAATATTACGATTAAGGTATCGGGTAACCTGTTTCTAGGGTAAAATATAATGGGTTGAAGCAATTAAGCGTTTTCACTGGGTAGCGGGGGTTTTTAATAATTGGGGTGAAATTATAATCGTTTTTAAATAAATATTAAAGTTAATTAGAGTTTGATTGTTCCTAAGCAATCCTAAAATCGAATCTATTTATATGGTAATAAGCGTGTTTTATATAGATTATGTTCCAAATGTGATTTTCCTGATTTGTTTGATTTGTAATTCCCAATCGAGGTTTTACAGATTATAAAAGATCGCTTTTTTGGTGGTTACGTGAGGTGACGTGATCTTTTTCCTTATGTAATCCCGTCACTGTCGGTCGGGTTCCGTGTGTCGTTAGGAGGGGTGTGACCCCGCCTGGCCTTGTTGGTGCCGGCCCAACTGTCTGGTCGTAACAAGGATTTAACGGCTTAATATTAGGTTTTAACGGAATTCGGCCGTTACAGCGGAAAAAGCCCGGAACGCGTGGTTGGACGACTATAATCGAATATATATCGGTTACGGGTATTACCTTCCCTCCCTTCGTTATATTTAAGAGAAAGAACGTACAATAACAATGGTCTCCAACAGATTTAAGCTTTTTCGATAATTGGCAATTTTATATAACCGAAAACGGGTGGATAAATAACGAAACGGCTATCGAATGGTTAAAAAAAGTGTTTATTCCGTATATTTAACCTAATACCCCTGAAAAACGGTTATTAGTTTTCAACGGCCACGGATTATATATAACGGACGAATTAATATTTCTTTATTTGCAAGATAATATTTAACTTTTATATTTACCCCTTTATTCGTTATACGTTTTCCAACCATTGGATGTATCGGTTTTTGGGCCGTTAAAAAAGGCTTATCGACTTTAAATTGGATTTATTAACCAATTTTGCTATTTAACAGTTGTGGGAAAACGAAATTTCTTTTGTTACTATAATATAACCAGATCGAAAGCATTTACAGCAAAAGATATCTAATTTGGGTGGCGTATAACGGGTTTATAGTGTCACGGCCAGGGTAAGCATAGCACGGAAGCTAGTCTATTGGCGCCTATCGACGAAGATTCTACTCTGAGGAGAGGAAAGGAAACAAACAAAGTTCTGAGCTTGACGCGACGTCGATAAAGGTATCACCCTGGTGGGTCGTTGGTCCAGGGTCAGGGTTAGGGTCTGGTGATCTCATGGTCCAAATGTCACACTACCCCCTTCCAAACCTCGTATGTCGACGCAGGAGATCATGCGAGGCTCTTGTCAAGTTAACCATGTCGTCGCTTTTTCCTTTTACCGTTTAACTCTCCATGCTCCGCCACGTTATCCTCCTGATTCGGTTCGTCCAACTTATCCTCGGCAGCGGCTTTTATCCAGATTGCCAATCGCTTCGGCGGTCCTGCGGCATCTTTGTACTTCTTGTGGAAGTCGTCAAGGGCTGTCGCTGAATTCTTGAAATTTTCAGCCGGGTACCACGTGTCGTCTGGATCACATCCTTGCCATACGACCTGGTATTGCAATGTCTTACTCCGGCCAAATAATCGGGACGCTAGAACTTTATCGACCACAAACTCTGGTTCTCCGTTGATCTCTTCTGGCGGAGGCGGCTCTCTTTTCTGTTGTGGTAATGGGTCCATTGCGGCTTTGCGGAGGCGGTCTGCGTGGAACAAGTTTTTTCCTTTAAACGATTCAGGTACGTCCAGAATATAGCTATATCCTCGTTCTTCTAGAATCTGCCATGGTCCGGTCCACTGTGAATCCAGTCTGGTCGTCGGTGCGGTCGTCGGAAACCCTTTTTTCTTGACGAAAACATAGTCGTTAACCCCAAAATCTACTGGTCGCCGCTTTTTGTTGGCTTGTTCTTCCTGCCTCGCCTGCGTTTTTAGCGCGTTTTGGCGAGCCAACTCTTGGACTTCTTTAGTCTGGCGGACGATCTGCAGCGCTTTTCGTTTCTGGTCTGAATCAACGGTCGTGGTTGGCAGGTCGGTGGACAGCGGGTTTCGGGGTTCGGTCCCGAGCACTACCTTTAACGGGCACATACCAAGGCTGGAATGCCACGCGGCGTTGTGGGCAAAATCCAAAGCAGGCAAATGTACGCTCCAACTGGTCTGGTATTTGTCGATATAAAACCGCAGCTTTTGGTCCAGTTCCTGGTTGGTTATCTCTACGGCACCTTGTGTTTGAGGGTGCAGGGCGCTGCCGTGTCGGTGTTTAGTACCCGTGAGTTCATTTATCGTCGCCATGAATTCGGAGATGAACGGCCCGGCGTTGTCGCTAATCCAAACGAAAGGTAGTCCTAGGAAACGGTATAGGTATCGGTAATATCGGGAGGCCAGGATTTCTGCTGTGTCGGTCTTCTGTCCTGGGATGGTGGCTATCAGGCGACTGAACTTGCAAACGAACACCCACACGTAGTCGTATCCGAACTTGTCTTTGGGCATGTCCTTTCCGTCAACTGCTACATGTTCCCAAACGTAATTCGGTATCGGTAGCGGATGCAATAGGCCCGGGGTCTTGTCGTGTCTGCCTTTATTTCGCTCGCAGTCGTGACAGTTTTTGATGTATTTCCGAATGGTTTGACTCATGCCCTCCCAAAAATACCGTCTTTTGATCATTTGTATCGTCTTGTTCTGTCCTGCGTGGGCGAATATTTTGGGCTCGTGAGCTTCACGGATCAGAGCGGTCCTCAAAAAAATCTGTCCGTCTAAAGTCGTTTCCGGGACGACTAGCTTTCCTTGGTGTTGGCCTAGCTTTTGCTTTTCGTTCTCTTGTCGTATTAGGTCTACCAAATCTGCGCCGCTCACCACGTGGGCGTTTGGGTCGGCAGTGCTGACGGCGGCCACCGTAGGTGTGATCTTCTCAGGTGGGATTAAAGTCATTGTTCGTTCTTCTTTTTCCCGAGCTTTAACTGTTGGAAGGTCTGCCGTCTTGCGGGACAGGGCATCGGCGGCTATATTGTCTTTGCCGCGGCGGTACTGAAACGTAATGTTGAAGTTGGCCAGGAAATCTGCCCAACGCACCTGTCGAGTCGAAAGGAGTCGTTTTGTGGAATAGTAAACTAAAGCTTGGTGGTCTGTAACCACGAAAAAGCTTGTCCCCAACAATTCTGGTTCGTAATGTTTCAGCGTTTGAACCACTGCCAGCAGCTCTCGGTCTTGGATCGGGTATGCGCGTTCTGCTGGGGTCATCGTTTTTGAGAAATATCCCACAGGCTTCCATTCTCCACCCGGTTGCTGTTGCCAGATTGCTCCGCCGGTCGCGTTGCGTGAGGCGTCGGTTTCTACCTTGGTCGGTCGGCCTGGGGTAAAAAATGCCATAACCGGTGCATCGCAGGCTAAACGTTTCATTTCCTCAAATGCTCGCCTCTGTTCGGGGCCCATAGCGAATTTGGCGTCTTTCTTCAACAGTCGGTTCAACGGCTCAGCGACGCTGCTGGCATGGTGGCAAAACATTCGAATGTAATTGCACAATCCCAAAAAGGAACGCACGGCTGTTTTGGACGTGAGGTCTTCGAACTTCCAATCGCTAATTGCCTGCAGTTTGTCTGGATCGATACGGATGCCCAGACCTGCGTCCATAACGATGCCAAGATAATCGACCGTGGTAACGTTGAATCGAGACTTTTTAATATCTCCCTGGAGGTCGACTCGGCTTAATCGGTAAATAACCTCTTCTACTTGGTCCCAATGTTCTTCTTCGTTTCCGTCGGAATAAACCAAAACATCGTCGGCGTATGCGCTGGCGAACAAGTCCAAAAGTTCATTTAGCTGAGCGTTGATAAATGACTGCCACCAAGCTGGGCCGACCTTTAGCCCAAAGGGAAGCACCTTCCATTGAAAGGTGCCCTGTCGGGTGCGAAAAGCAGTGAGGTACTCTGAGCCAACCGCCATACGTAACCGGTTGAAAGCTCGAATAATGTCGATTTTTGTAAACCTCTTTGCATTGCGACAATTAAAAATAGTTCCGTTGACATCCGGGGCTGGTACGAATCGATCTTTCAAAAACTGGTTGATCCATCGGTAGTCGGTGCAAAAACGGCGTTCTTTGGAGTGTGGTTTAGGTACGAACAGGACAGGCGCTGGGTCGGCCTGCATACAGGGTTCGATAAACCCAATGCGCAGCAGCTCGTCGACTGTTTCCTTTTCGAGCGGCAGGAATTCCACAGGTGTCCTGTACGTCGGAGGCGATCCTGTTTTCGGCTTGTCTAGCTCCAAAATTACATCGTGCCCTGGGCGATGTGGAGGCAGGTTGGTGGAAGCTGCTTTCGAAAAGAATCCCTCCAGGTGAGCGAGTCGGGATGGCAGTTTGCTTCGGACCAGTTCGACATGGTCGGGGTCTTCATCTTCCGGGAACGGGATTGGTTCTCCCTTGTTGGTTTTCCATTGGTACGAACGGCCGACGGCAGATAGGCTGATGGCGGGTTTTTCGGGTCCAATTTCTAACGTGATGGGCTGCGTGGGTATTGGGCACGATTTCCATCGCTTTTGTCGGGGGTCGGTGTCCAGTTTGTGTTGAAGGGCGGCTATGTTTACAACGTCTCGGTCCTCACCCAAGACGACCGGGGTCGTTGGTCTGGGTTCTAAAAAGGTTGTTTGGCGCCACGGTCGTCCAAGTATTTGCACACTTTTGGTTTCCCGTTCGAATGCTCGGTCGCGCCGCTCTGCATCGGCTTGTGCAACCGGATCGGGCTTGTCCAACATGTTCGGAAGTCTAATGGCTGGCGAGAATTTTGCCAGCGACGGTGTCCTTTCAGGCCATGCGAACGTTTGCGTTTTCGGGTGGATCCAAACATCCTGTTCAACTAGCCAATCCTGCCCAATAAACATATCATGTCCACTTTCCGTCACGTAAAACATTTGGTTGCTGAACCGGCGTCCATCGATTTCCAAGGTCGCTTTTAGTTTGTGCGTAATGCGTCCTGCGTCCTGTTTGCGGTAATCCGACAAAAGTAGCGGGGTTTTTAACCTTTGAAGCCGGGCTCCTAGCCGTTCTGCGGCTTGTTCAGCGATTGCTGGGCTGATCAAAAGAGAAATGTCTGCTCCGGTGTCACAAAGAGCTTTAACTGATAGTGCTACGCCATTAACCTGTATCTGAGTTCGAATGATGAAAGATTTAGGTCGTGGGTTACTACCAATCTGAGCTATCGTAGACATCTGGACCACCGAGGAGGCTTGCGGCGGTCTCACTCTTTTCCCGATTCGTCTGTGGTTTCCGAATCTAAGCTACTCGTTTGTTGCTTCGGCTTCACTGCTTTGACATCCCTTATTCTCTCTTTTTCGGGACAATCTTTGGAATTATGGCCACCCCTTCCGCACATGAAACAGGTGTTGGCATCCCAATGCGCCTTTTTCTCCTCATAAGTCAGTGAGCGACCGGCCTTAGCCATCGTGATTGGTTCCGTTCTATCCCCTTGATAATCTTTGGGCTTGTAGCGCGAACGGACTTTCGTCGAAGCTGTTTTCTGCCTGCTCCGGGTCTCGTTCTTCGTGCTGGTCTTGTCGGTGCTCTCTCGGTCTTTGCGCCTTTCTTGTGCCAGTTGGTTGCTGTAGACGGCTTTGGTAACGTACTGGCAAAACGTCTCGTAGTCTATGTCGATGTTCTCACTATCGTGCAGCAGACGGTGATCGAGGTCGGCGGGTATACATCCCCACAAGGTTTGCTTCCAGTCTTCTTCCCGAACCTTTGCTTGCTGGGCTAGTGAATTAAACGTGGCAATAAACTCGTGGATATCTTGGCCCTTGCCTAGCTCAAACTCGTGTTTCTTAAGGGCTTCTCTGGCAGCTATGGACTGGTTGGGGTCGTGGTACATGGATTCTAGGATTTGGATCATTTCGGCTGCTGATGAAAAGGGGCGTGTAACTGAAACGTAACGAGTAATCATTGCTTTCTCGGCTTTGTCCTCGAGCAAATTCATCAGGTAACGCATCCGACTTTTCTCAGTCCTAAAAATGGCGACATCTTCTTCGAATTTGTCGGCCACCTTTATCAGCCAGCTATCAAATTGCGTCTTGTCTCCTGCGAACTTTGGGGGTGAATCGGCTCTGGCTTTTGCTTTGTCATTGTAAGCAGGGTTGATGCCGCCTGTTCCTTGGAACTCGGTAAAGGCTGGCCAAGCGGCCATCCCTTTTGCTTTGAAACTCGTTCCGCCGAATGCACTTTCCACTGATGGCTCTCGGTGCCTTAATTCTCTGTAGGGCCTGGGGCTGGGTGTGTCGTTTCTCAACGCGTTTCTTAGCCTAAGTATTTCCGCTTCTAGCCTAGCGATCTCGCTGGCTGGGTCGTTTGCGTCGCCCATCATTCTGGGGTTGTTTTCTTGTGCGTTCACGTTGAGCTCCGGGGACCGCGAAGAAGATGCAACTTCGATTTCGTCCTCGACACTGGACTTGGTGCCTGGGCGAAAGTCTGTTTCGCTTTCTGATCGGGTCGGGTCGTCGATGGGGCGGTCTGTTTGCTCCGTCTGGTTCGTAATCAATCTTTGTGATTTCCTGCTCGCAGGTGGATGGTCCTTCAGCCTGGGCATAGGTCGGATCGGTCGTGGTCGGGGACTGGAATTGCCGTTCCTGTCGAACTCCGGTCGGGTCGGGTCTGTCGGGTGCGGATTTATTTTCGTCGCTCGCCAGCGGCGTAAAGATAAGTTGTTGCGCCTTATTTGTTAATCGCTAGGCCAGCGATTCTTTAGAGAGTAGAATTGTGTCACGGCCAGGGTAAGCATAGCACGGAAGCTAGTCTATTGGCGCCTATCGACGAAGATTCTACTCTGAGGAGAGGAAAGGAAACAAACAAAGTTCTGAGCTTGACGCGACGTCGATAAAGGTATCACCCTGGTGGGTCGTTGGTCCAGGGTCAGGGTTAGGGTCTGGTGATCTCATGGTCCAAATGTCACATATAGCCGGTAAATCTTGGTTAAGCCATTTTTAAGCCCTTTTTTATTAAAAAATAGCAACGCCAACGTTGTAAAAAATAAAAATAACGGTCTATAAAGGGATAAAACACCGGAAAATCTAACCCAAAAAATTAACGACCCGTTTTTATTTATTTGGGAAACCCCTAAAACGACCCGAAATATTCAATTTCAACTGCAAAAATTTTCCCAATCCAATAAAACCAACGCTATTTTATATCTTTTATTTGCAAAAGTCCAAAAAAACTTCGAAGCTAAAAATATATTTCTGGTTAACGCCCAGCACAAAATCAGTTTATTGGAAGCACAATTGGAGGCAGTACGGCCGGTTAAAAAAAGGAGGGTGATTCCGGATCCAAGCGAGCTTTTGGTTAATAGATAGAATATTATTAGATTGCAGGAAAATGATATAGAAAATTTGGAACTTTTAGCTGATGAAGAAGAGGTTAATAAACCGGAATAACCTGAAAACGATTGTATTTTTGTTTGTTGATGGTTTTATATCTAAATTAGTTTATAAAAATGGGTATTTTGTTATTAGATTTTCGGGGCGCCGAAAGGGGGGGGGGCCGAGCAGGGGGTACCTGACGTTATTCCAACCTTTATAAATAGGTGTTTAAACTACTATACTTCACGCAGGGCTTCCGCCAAAACATCGGTTTCGGCTTCTGGTGTGCTTAAAGCTATAATATTCACCTTTTTGCACTTCCACGTTTTAAAGCCCCCAAATAAGGTGTACAAATATCCGTAAATGGATTTTGAATTTTCCCTAGCCCCGGTAAAATCGCTACTACTAAAACCCAGTAATTTAAAGCCTTTTAAACCCCTTATTAAAGAATCGGGTGGTAGTTCGGCTTTGAATATTTTATTTCCGTGACAAATAAATAAGGATTTGATACCCGCTAAATAACGTAATAAATTTTTAACTGCCGTTGAATGGCATATAATTATTTTTGTTAAAGAACGTAAAAACCATTAAACCGTGAAACCGATATCCGGGCGCGTTAATAATATTAAATACATTAAAATGCCGGCAATACGCCGTAATAACTTAATTTCCAGCGCATTTACGGGTTTAACCCCACTATATTTTAGCATACCCGGTTATAAAGGAGCAAATATAAATTTGCAATTAACTAATCCGAACGTTGTTAATATTTCTTTTACGTATTAATTTTAATGGAGCTAAAATAGGCGCTTAGGCCAATCCCATCTAATTTGAACGCCTACAAAATAGGTTGCAGGGCCCCTATTTTCCAACGCGTATACTTTAAGGAGGTTACGAGATAGAATAAGCTTAATCTTGAACGCGGGGAAAAGTGGATCACGGATAAGGCTGATGCAACGTTGAAATGGCAGATAACCGTCTGCTAGCGGGTAATAGAGATGATATATTGTTGTTGCACAATCGATTCGTTGAATCGTTGAATCGATGAAGGTTATGAAGGTGATGAATCTAAGGCTAAGTTGTGAATTACGTGTTCGAATCCATAGGTGCAGATCTTCGATCCGGATGTCCGGAATGCGGGGTTACGTCACATGATTTGGCCTTATTCATGTGACTGACCTGCCGACCTATTGAGCCTAACGGCCTATTGTGCTTATGCATGCACAGAAAATCTGCGACCACAACGGGATTCGAACCCACGCACTTCAACAACGTATATATGACATAAATTATGGTACGTGCATTATACCATTAAGTTAGATTATATATGACGTATTTGTTTTGTAGTTGAAATTATGAACAAAGACGTGATATATAAAGCTTTGTGTGTATAATAAACGCGTATACGTTTTATTTGTTATTTATTCATTTTTTCGATGCAGAGTGACTAATAGAATTAGCCCGTGCTAGCCGTTATAAGATAATGCAGGGTAGCTGATATAATTAGCCCTGCGCTAGCCATGTTCACATACCCCCGTAATTTATTTATTATGTAAAATAATAAACAAATTAGCGAGTGGATACGTTCTATTTTATTTATTTTCACTGTTGTCTTCTGCACCGTTATTGACATTTGCATAGGATAATAAACCCTTATGCAAAGGTCCGGGTACTGATTTCGTTCAAAAATCAGCTATATTTAATTTAGTTGGTATATATTTCAACTCAACTAAGTTATTATTTATACCTTCGCGGCTAAAATAAAATATTATATCGATATGTTTAGATCTTTTATGGAATTCCGGGTTTTCCGCGAGCTTTATGGTAGACGCATTATCCACTAAAATTAAAGGGGTTTTAATGTTAAAACCCAACTTCAAGTTATTGTTTATATGATTTAGCATATTATTTGAATATATGGCTTTTTTAACAGCGTCCCGTAAAGCCGTATATTCAGTTTCAGTCGACGATAAACCTACCGGTTTCTGAAGTTGAGAAATCCAACTTATTATATTGTTATCGTTATTTATGTTATAATTATTGGACAGGCTTAATATATATCCAGTGCTGGAACGTTTTTGATTTAGGTCTTTAGCCCAATCAAAGTTTGTATATCCTTTATTAAATAATATATTATCATTATTTTTCTGGCTTTTATCCTGCAAGAGTATATTATTTATACTATCTATATTACTTATATTATTTATATTATTTATATTATTTATATTATTTATATTATTTATATTATTTATATTATTTATATTATTTATATTATTTATATTATTTATATTATTTATATTATTTATATTATTTATATTATTTATATTTTTTATATTATTTATATCATTTATATTATTTTTGCTGCTTATATAAGTTATAATATTTATAATATTTATTAACTTTCCGTTAACGTTATTTTGAGATATATTATTAACGTTATATTGTAGGCCAAAAGCGGGATTTCTAAGCAGATATTCAAAAACATTTTCAAGAATTTTCAAATGTTCAGCCCCAGGATTAGCCATAAACCTGGCGGCTAGGCACGTGCAATATGTTATATCTGGGCGGCTTTTTATTGCTAAATATAGTAATGAGCCTGCCTTTTGTTGGAAATTTTTAATTTCCTTTTTTGTACCGTTATATTTATCTATATCGAATTTTAAACCTGGTACCCCCGGAATGGTAGAAGGTTTTTCGGTATTTTTAATATTAAATTTATTCAATATTTTATTGGTATAACTTTCCTGGCTAATAAAAGCGGCTTTATTGTTTTTATTTATAATTATCCTGCTACCCAAAAAATTGGATATAGGTCCCATACATTCTATTTTTATATATTTGGATAATCTTTTATAAAAAATATCCAATCACGATAAATTAGCATTAAATGCCAAAATATCGTCGACGTGGCAAACCATAATAATGCCAAAGAAATGGCTATTATTATTTCGGTTTATATATACGCCTTCGTCGTATGGGAAAACAGTACAACCTAGTTTTATCAGCGTTTTGGTAATGTATTTATACCAATGTTTAGGCGTTTGTTTTAAACCATACCGGGTTTTATTTAATTTACCCACTTTATTTATATACTTTTTATCTATATATAGCCCTATAGGTAACTTTATATATATTTCGGTATCGATAACTGGGTGTAAAAACGCGTTTTTAACGTCACATTAAATGACTTACCACCCTTCATGTAATGCTAGCATTATAAGTATATGCCATGTTTTTGTTTTACAAGTTGTAGAAAAGGTATCCAGGTAATCAACACCCATAATTTGGTGGAATCCCTGTACTACCCATTTGGCTACATAACGATACCGTTTATTAATATCCATAATAAAACGAATATTATTTATATTGTTCAAGGGCTTTTTCTTAAAAACCCAGCGCCCAGTTATAGTTATTTTATATGGCGGTAAATCCGTTATAGTAAAGGTATTGGATTCTATTAAGCTATTATTTTCGTTTTTGCAAGCCTGCAACCAATTTTCCCAATTTTGGCTTTCCATGGCTTGTTTATAGGTATTCGGCTTTATTAACGAGTTTATTATTAATACGTAATTATCTTCGCTAAAATTAAATTTTAACGACTTATTGATATCACGTATCGTAAATAGAACGTCATTATATATTCTATATTTTGCAGAATTTATTGGGGGCTTATGTTTTATATTTATTTTTATAGACGAATTATTAGCTGTTTGGGGATTATTGCTATTGGTAACAACGTTGTTTTTATTAATATTATTAACGTTATTCGTGTTATTAACGTTATTAATGTTATTTTTATCAAGGTTATTATATTTATTTATACTTGTATTATTTGCTGGATTTACCTCGAAATCTGGTAAAGACAATTCGACCTCGTTTATATTATTATTATTTAAATTGGTATTTTCGTTTATATGCGGATAAAATTTATCCGTTATAAAGGTAATATCTCTAACCAGGAGACATTTCCTTTTATATGGGTCCCATATTTTCTGTATTTTAATATTAGGTGTAAAACCTACTAAAATACCAATTTTATTGCGAGGTTCAAGCTTTTGTTTATTGTGGTTATCGTTATAGTAAATAATATATCCCCTAGGTTATATATAATTATTTACGTAAATTGCATTATTATTTATATTATCTTCACTTATATTGTGAAATATATTGGCTGGCGTCTGCATATTTAAAGCCGTATGTGGGGTGTTATTATATAGGTATATAGCGGCTAATAAAGCCTTATCCCATAAATAGTTAGGTGTTTTGCTATTCAATAGCATAGCCCTGACTTTATTAAATAGGGTTAAATTTATACGTTCTTTTAACCCATTTGGCTCTTTTGTATGTACAGGCGTAAAATGGTGTATAATACCGTCATTCTATAACGCAATCTTAAATTGGTTACTTATATATTCGCCTCCATTATCTGTAAAGAACTTTTTATTGTTTTTTTACCATTTATATTAACGGTATTATTATCCATTTGTTTATTATATATATTAAATATCTTTAAGGCATCAGCCTTTGTTTTTAACAATGCAACACGTAAATAACGTGACTTCTTATCCAAAAACGTTGTATAATATTTGTAATAATTATACGTACGTGGATTTATAGGTCCATCTAAATCGGAATGGATTCTGTCTAATATATTATAATTTATAATATTTGCAGAAATCTTGTTTATTTTCCGATTGGATCTTGCAGCTAAGCAAATCTCATATGTATACTTATTATAATTATATATATCGTCTTTCGATATTTTTATCTTATTTATTTTTATTAACTGCAATAAGGGTTTTAACCCTATATGCTCATATGTAACATGTAGCTTATATATGGCATTGGAAGAAATATCGTTATTATTCGACTTTTTTCCGTATGCAATATACAGTTATTTTCCACAATTTGGGTAGTAAGAATATATAGCCCATTATTTTTATAACCTTCTGTTATTTTACGTTTATGTCCTTTATGTAACACTATTACTTTATTGTTTATAAAGGTTATAATATAGTTATATAGTTGTGTAACAGAAAGTATATTCAACCGAAATTCTGGTACATAATACACGTTATTTATAGTCTCTATTATACCTGTATCGTTAAACTTGACTTTTATAGTTCCCATCTTATTTATATTTAAATGGGAAGCATTACCCATTTAACAATCGTATTTATATCTTTAACGTCTGTTAAATACTATATACTGCAACATGTATGAATTGTTGCTGCACTGTTTATGATAAAATTGGAGGATTTTATAGTAGAGTGCAATACAATATATGGATTGAAGTCAAAATAAATTAAATTAGGTACAAACGCTGTGAAACAGTACTTTATATTAAGTCCATTTCCACGTCGCCCTAAAATTAATTTATTAGCTTTATATCCGTTAAAAGGGTATTTATAATTATAATTATAAATATAATCATATATAAGTACACAATATACCGAATCTTCAGCCTCGTCAGTGGTTAAAATTTCTTCCAACGATACGGTTTTGGATCGACTATTATTATCTCTTCAAAGTGGAGATTTATTGATAACATTAACAAAATCGACCTGTTTTTTTTATAACGGGTCCCCTTATTATTATTTATTAGCTTCCAGCCACTAGGAGCCTTTTCAGGGTGTAAAAATCTACAACTAGAAACAACATGGCCATTTAACTTACAGTGTGTACACCGTAAAAGCTTGTTTTTATTATTCCAATTGGACTTTTTAACCCTTTGGTTATTTATTTTTTTGGTTACGTATAACTATTGCTGTTTTATTTATACTATCCTTACCACGGAATTCATTTAATATATTAGTAAATAATAAGTCTACCGTATATTTATCTGAATCATTTCCGTAAAGTTTGGATAATACTTTGTGCAAAAAAGGTCCAATTTTCATCTAAATTGTTTAAAACCCAGGCTATAACAACCTTATCTTGGGTAATTAAACCTTTAGATCTCAGAGTTGAATATAACGCTTTGATTTTACTTAAATAAGCCTCGATATTATCGAATAATTCTGGTACGGCCGAGAAAAACTCCTCTAATAAAAGGTAATCCGAAGTAAAACCTTCGGAATTATATAGATTTTTTAATTTACTCCAGGCTTCGTACGCAGGAGTGCATTTTTTATATATAAAAGAGGTCCATTATCGCACAGCAATTTTATAGTGGCTAAAGCTTGCGTATTTTTCTTTTTATAATCCAGAGGTTCAAGGGTATTACTACCATTTGAAAACAGTGGAAAACAACTCCACAGAAGAAATGAGAAATCGTGCTCTGACTCGTACCTGAAAAGTGCGTGTCGTGGAGCTACGTAAATTACCGAATCTAAGCCGAGATTTAACTCTGTTTGAAAACTTAAATTGGTTATGTGAAAATAAACGTAATCCCCTATGGCCTTTTTTGAAAATAAGCACAACGCCACAAAATCCCCTACCTTATAATCCATATTCTGCCGTAAATATCAAAAATAATAAAGTAAAAAAGACTGCCGTATATTTTCCCATTTTTTCAATTAAAATTTAATCGTAATGGCAAGGTTTAATGGTAAAGTTGTCAAAAGACCTCGCAACATGCATTAAAATAATTGAAACGTTAAATTGGTTGAAAAATAAACCAATATATTCCTCGAAAATAAAGGATTTTAGCATTATTTTAATATCGTTAAAAATATATTTCCCACCGGTTTCGCAGGTATTTCCTATTATCTTTTAGGGATTTTAGAAGTGAAAATTTTATCTATATATCCATTTCCAAAATCCATTCGGTTATCGGTGGAATCGTTAAAAATAATTTCGTCGTTATAATTCCAAATAGGGTTATATTTTTTAAAAGTGTTAATGTTAAACTTTTCGGCCAATAGGAACTCAAATTTATTCGTTTTCCGGTTTATTTGAAATATTAAAAATAATATTTTTATTCCAGATTCTAATTGTCCCACCCGTTTTTCGAGTGCTTTTATTAACTGGGCCATTTTGTTCCGGGCGTTAAATAGGGCCTTATTTTTAATTTTAGCAGCGTTTTTTATTTTAAAGTACCAATTATATATTTCGTGGCGGGATATCGACATTAGTTCAACTATATTAAAATTTTTGAATTTAGGGATTGATGGGAAAGCAACCTGTCGAATTGGTGTAAGTTTAGCTTTATCGGGTGTCCGATTCAATTATTTGGTTGCTAAGGAAAAAGTTTAATTAATCCTTTAAAATCTTGGTAAATATTTTATTTTGTTTTTTAGCAAAAGGTTTACCCATCGAAGTATCGTTTACAACCTTCCGTTTTAAAGTAAATTGGTCCTATGCATTTCCGTTGGGGGGAGTTACGTCCACATTTTTAGAATTTCCGGGTAAAGATGTTTAAGGTTTTCCCGTTTCGGTAATAATTTTTCCATTTTTTATACCTGCAAATTTGTTGCTTCCTAATACCTTTTCGATTTCCTTCGGTTTTATCGGTGGAAAAATGTAACCCGGATTAATTTGTATATTTTACTTCGTTTATACATTCCATAATTTCTTTTAATGGAATTCGTTAAAATATATTTTAATTTTTAAGGGAAAAGCCACAAATCGGGCCTTCCTTTTAACATTAAATCGATTTGCTATTAATTACGGTAGAATAAATTGTCGTCCGTTTCCAAAAGCGAAAATTGCGATATATTCGTCTATTAACCGAACGGTTTCTTCATCGAACTTTTTTAACAGGTATTTGTTTAACCAGTATTTGGATTTGAATTTCGGGTTAATAAACCATATATTTTCAAATTTTAAAATATATATTTGTGGTGGTGGAGGTTTGTTTCGGTGAAAATGTTGAATCGCTATTATCCTGATAAAAATATTAATAATTTCAAGGGTATCCCTAAACAGTATGAATTTATTAGGCCTTTTTTCAAAAAGCGGATAAGGACAATTATTGGTTTTTATTTATTTGTCGTAGGTTGTAAGCAATTTTCTATTATATTCCCGGTTAGAAAAAATATTCGCATTACCCTTTTTTTAACTTTTTTTTCTAACTTTTTTGTCAATTTTCTGGAGCTATTTGGCGATTCGTCCCCAATATGTATTAATTAAATTCAATTGTTATAAGTAAATATATCGGGATATGGACGATCGAATTTCAGGATTTTGATTATCCCAGTTTTTAACAGTTCAAATACTTTTCAAAATTTATTGTATTATTTTTAAACTGAAAATGCCACTAAAAGTGTGTACCATATATGTAATAATAAAATTAGGGTTTTCGTGCTATTCGATAAAGTAGATTTAAGGTTTGCGGGTAATTCGGTTAATTTTATCGTACCGGGTGCCGAATTTTAAATCGAGCAATTGTTTAAAAAATGCTTTCATTTTATTAAATGTAAAAAGCTCGAATGCGTATTTTTAAAAGGAGTAACGGGATTGGAATTAATTAATTATAATAAGGTAATCAGTTTTTGTTAAATATGGGTAAAGTAAATGAGGGCGGGATTCCAATTACGTTTGGGTATTAGGCCTAACAAATCAGTTTGAGGTTTCCCAAACTTTTGAAGGAAAATTTTTACGAAAACGTTCCAATTTGTTAAAAGTCCTGGATCTGTTTTTAAAATTCTATATTTTGGGTCGGGACGTTTTACCGGTTCCAACAACCCCCTGGTAGTAACTTTTAGTGCAATATTCGACTTTGTTACCTGCAATATTTATTTCCAGGTCGTTTTACTAAGGAATCCTAAATTGAAAATATAGATTTTCGGTCCATCGTTTTCGTCGTCCACATTGGAGGTGGTAGTTTCCCAAAAAAGCTTTTTTTGAATACTATTAATAGTTTATCTTGAATGGCCTAAACCTCAAAATAATGGGTGGTAAATTAATTATTGCAGGATTCAACGGGAGAAATAATGGAGTAAATATATCCGTATAATAAAGAAATACCAGCACCATTTTATATTTATATTTTGTATCGATAATTAGTTTCCCGCGTCTTTCTTTTCCAAACGATTTAAATTAGTTTTATCCCGTCGACTTTACCGAATATTCTTAACGAAATGGTACTCCGTCCAATTTGGGAAGAAGATATCGTAATTCGGGCGAAAACCGGGGTTTACCAGAATTTCGAAATAGTAAATGCTTCGGATTTTAAATTTATTTTCGCTTGTTTGGATCCAGGTCCAAATATAACGGCTTATTAGGTTTTAAACCCAATCAATTTTATTTATTACCCAAAATGCTTCATCGGAGGCCCAAACGCTTATTTTTTCCCGGAAAAATATTTTTTTCGACTTTTGTTTTTTATTGAAATATATGGGTGGTCCTCCGCCTAATGTACATTGACCATTTTTTTCTATTATAAAAGTTTGTAAAAATATTTTGGACGTTTTAATGGGATTGGTAAATTGGGGTCCCTAGGGTCCAAATTACCGGTAAACGAAATAACGATCCTGTTTTTAAACCGAACCGAACATTGGGTATTTAATCCACGTTTTTCCATTTCCCCGATAAGTAGTTAAATTTTTACCCAGGTTTTATTTAAATAATTAATGCGATTATTTATATCCCAAAAAAAACAGGTTTGAAATTCCCAGGGTATATTTTCTGGCGTCGTTTCCTGATTTAAGTTTTCGCCATATAAATTCCCATATATATAGATTTACTATTAAATCGGCATTTAATATACCGTTTTTAAAATCCAGGTTTTAAATAGCTAAAAGGTCCGCCAACCATTTTCGATGGGTATATCGTTTAAGGCGTAGGTAAAAGTCTTTGTCCAAAAGTTTTATGGGTGGTAAAGGTTTTTTCCGTTGGTTATTATCATTACGTGGTTTTTAAATTAAAACCCGTTTATAGTTTTTAAGCTGAAGTTTTGAGCCTTATTTTCGGTACCGGGGATTCCGCGAAAACATCGTTTTATTTTTGACAAAATAACAGTTATTATATTAAATTGGTCCCGGAATCCGTTTTATTTATATTGTTTAAGCCCGTAATTATATAAATTGTCCAAATCCCACACACAAATGGGATCGCTTTTTCAGAAGTTTTTCAATAATTATTTTATTCTCGATGGATCGAATAAACAGGTGGAATGTGCGGCTTTGTTTTGCGTTATGCTGTTTAATACAGAATTTTCGTTTAAAAGCGGAATCGGATTTTAGATAATAGTGTTTCGGTGTCTGCGTGGTAAAAGGGATTTAGTCATTTAAAATAAAAATGAAAACATTCTGAAAAACACTAGGAAAAATGCGATGATGTAACCATTTTGTTTACCAAATTATCAAAATATAAATTGGTTGCTAAATAATTCAAAAATGAGGAGCCCAATTACAGATTCCAATTTGTACCGTCTTTTTTTAGCAAACGTAAAATGATAAAAAAGTTGAAAGGAAAAAAGGCAAAAAGAAAAAAGAAAAATAGCCGCAATAATTTACAATTTTAAATTTAAAAAATGCAATTTATAAAATTACTGGTTTAATGGTTTAGAATAATGGGGTTGCGTTTTATAATGGATAAATAAAATGCAAAATCATTTTCCGAAGGCAGGGCGAAAAGTCCATTTACGTGTAAGTTTATTTTTAATCAAAGTTTTTTCCATATTCGTAAATCGTAAATATGCATTTTTCGTGCTTTTCCTGCAAGGCGATTTTCGGGTCCCACGATCCAAATATAAGATCCAAATTTATTTTGTTTTACGATTTTTACCGGTAATAACCAATTTAAAAGGAATTTTAATTTCCTTTTTCTTTGGGGGTTCCTCCGTTCCATTACTAATATCCCAACTGGGAAACGGGGATATAAATCCTTTTTATCGGTCACATTAAATCTTAAATGTTAACGGATTTTTTCGTTTTCCAATCCCTATCGTTGTTCGTCCCAATGGTTTTTTATAATTAGTTAAATTTTATTAGGAATATAAGATATATTTTCGGGCTTATTTAAGTCGAAAATTTTAGTTGGGATATCGGGTAGGTCCTGTATTTGATGGATAGGATTAATTCCCATTAAAGCCTTAAAAGGGGTTATTTTTATGGACTCGACGTATCGATTATTAATTAGCCTGGTAAAAGCAGGTATTTAATTTGGTTAACGTGGTCACCAAGCCTCGTTTACACGCATTCTTTATTACCTTAACATTATATTTATTAATTTTATGACCTTTTCCAACCTATTTTGTGTTTATGGGTGATTTGCGGGACCGTAATAAATTTTGGTGTTATAATGTTCGAATAAAATATTAATATTGTTGTAGGTAAAATGGGAACCGTTGCCGGTAATTAGGTTTTTAGGGCATCGGACCATAGGAAAAAAAATGTTGAAATATATAACAGCAATATTATGGCCATCGGTTTTGTTAAAACACTGCGTTATAATAGATCCGGTAAAATGTTGAAACCTAACTAAAATGTAGTCTCAGGGCTCATCCCTGAAGCCCAAAGCTCCACAATTAATCCACTTCGTTCGCTTCGCTCCACTTCGTGGCTCAATTGCGGTTTTGCAATATACCTGTGGGTCCATCCAAAAAACGCTTTGGTTTAGGTTTGAGGATAATTTGTCGATTTTCGCCGCTATAACGGTATTTTTGGCCTTTTTACGACTGATACTCCCTTATTATTCCACAACCACGCAAAATATCGAAAAAAAACATCGTTGAAAATAAAAATTGGTAGGCCTTTTTCATTAATCCAAAATTTTTTGCACCCGGTACGCCAATTAAAAATTGGATATAACCCGCTTTTCATCCGTTTATGGCGGTATCCCCATTATTAACCCAAAAACACCGTTAATACCCATTTCGCATTTTAATAATAACGATTATAATCCGTTAAAATTTATATATAAAAAATCGCAAAAGCGAAAGGAACTTTTACATATAAATTTTAATCCAAATGTCGCAAAATTATTTATTTTACAATCCGTATAAAGTAAATTTTATTTAATATATTATACGTCCACCTATAAACACCATCGATACCCATTTCGCATTTTATTAATAGCGATTATAATCTGTTAAAGTTTATATAAGGAGAATCGTAAAAACGAAAGGAATTTTTACATATAAATTTTAATATAAATAACGCAAAACCACTAATTTTACAATCCGTATAAGGTATATATTATATAATACGCTATATATCCACCCATTAAAAAAACCATTATTTCCGCAAATTTTTATATATTCGTATTAAACTATATATATATAATATTCGGAAACACGCCCATATATACCTCGTTTTCCCATTAAATCGACGTAATTTTTCGCGGTCCCAATTCCGTATACGCGGCGGTAAATACCTCCTCCGACGTACATATTTTCCCGGAATTATACGCCAAAACCAAAGCTATTGGTAATTTAAGCCTATAATATAAATTCGTTTCCTTAATTGTTATATAGTTTTTAAACCTCCAGAAACCCTCCAATATTCCTGCACGAATCCCATATTATAACCAAATATAATATATATACCGGGTTTTATATAATATAAAAAATATTATTTTGCTAGTAAAAACCGGGTATAGGAAAAATATAATATTGAAAATTACTTCGGTTATTCGCAATAATACCATTATTATCCAAATAATCCCATTAAACAAATTAAAGCAAAAACAATTACGCAATATATAACGTTATCCCGCCGCGAACCCCAAATTAATCGACCAATCCACTTTAAACGTAAATATAAATATGCGGTTTTTATTACTAAAATTAATTTTATTTAATATAACTTTTTTTGGAACCCGCAAACCGTTTATAAATATACGCACATTTTTTTAAACCCGGAATAAACCACCAATTACCGATTCCTTAAATTTTTTCGAAACCCTATATTCCATTAATAAATCGTTTTATTTACTATTAATCAATTTTATGTAATTTTATAGTGGAAGGATTTTAGGGAATCGTTTTCCATATTGCGTTTAATCCGGGCAATTATACCAATAACCGTATTTATATTCGGGTGCACCGCAATTTTTACAATAAAAATTAAAATTTACGTTTTCGACCAATTATATTATAAAAGGATAATACGTTTCGTTAAAACGCCTTTCGACCGACCCGAAATTACAATTATAATATAGTGTTTGGAACGCAAAACCCTTATTAACGATTACCGGTATTTCCTATTCCTAATAGGGAATATTATACTATTATCCGCCACCCGTATTTTTAAAATTATTATATGTATAAAAGTTAAAAACCGTATTATTTAAATACGCCAATTCCTAATAAAAAACCTCGTATTTAGGAAATTTACTAAGCAAAACGCAACCAATATAATTATCCGGTATAATATATTTACATTTAAAATCGATAAAATTAAAATTTACGCAAAATTTTCCAAACCGGATTTTAAAATTCGCATTATATTTTCCATTTTATTTTTGGGTATAGGTATGGATATACCTGATGTGGAACGTATAATTTAATACGGCGCGTTAATATTAAACGACCCCGTAAACCTATGGTAAAGGTTCGGACGAACCGCACGCGGGCCTAACCGTAAAAAAACCGCATATTTTTTTACGCCCTACTGGTATTTCGATACGCAGGGGTCCATCGCTAAATATAAATTAACCAGGCCAAAATTATTAACCAAATTAACCAAATAACCGGTAATATTACGAAGAAACGTTAAAGGTTTATAAATTACCCATTTAAATTTTTTAACGTATTTATAAACGCGGTTATTCCCTATTAGTTTTCCACGTATCGTTAAATTTAATTTAAACGATAATAACCGGGCAAAAGCGTCGGAATTACTATAAACCGGCCTTTTGGGTATATTTAAACCACGCGTTCCGCCCTATTGGACGTAATAGGAAATGATAAATAGGAGAAAATTAAAAAAAAGGCGCCAAATATGTAAACCTTCGCCAACGTTAAATATTTTCGACGAATTATATTGAATTTTATACAGGAAACGAATCCATTTTTTACAATAAACCAATTTAAAAACTGTTGCAACGCCTACGTGCACCGAATTGGAGTTTTACCCGCATTACCCCTTAAAAAGCAACCACTTAAAATACCCAGGAAAAATTCCAAAAAAAGTTATATATTTAAACAATTGGATAAATGGGGTACCTATTTTGCAATAATTATCTTTATCCCAAACCCGCGGCGGTTATACGACCTATTATCCCAATTAATATTACCCAAACCAATAGCTTTTGATATCGTTAAAAAGCTCGTCCATTCCTATAACCGGGACTGGACGAAAAACGATTTGCTGGAAATTGTTCCAAATTTACAATTAATTAAATAATTTAAATAATATAACGATTATTTCGTTGTTTATTTCCCAATAATATACGAAAATGGGATACGAAATCACGCCTTTTATTTGCATAAATAACAAAAAAAAGGCGGCGGAATTAAAATACGGTAACATTTTAGGAAACGATGGATATAATTAACAATTATTCGGGAAAATAAATTAATAAACGCCGACGAACGAATTAAACGGTATTATAACCACAGGTTAAAAATATTGGTTAACGTTAACGGTTGCAAAAATATCCAATATAAAAACGTTTATAAATTTATAACCCAAAAACTAAAGGGCGATTAAAATCAAATCCTAATTAAATTAAATAACGTGCCCTGGATTACAAAAAGGTCGAACGATAAAAAAAGCGACGCCGGATTGGACTAATTAGGGGGGAAGGATTAAACAGCGCAGAATATATAATTGTTAAATACCAAAATCCCCAATTAACGGCCTAAATAAAACGACCAAATGCTAAATAATAACAATTATTACGTAAATTAAAAGTTTGGATTATATATAGGTTGGTACGGCGTAACGGCGCCCCGATTAAGAATAAAAGGGTTTAATATTGCGAATTGTAACAATTATTACGGTTAAACTCCGGAAATTTTGGCGTTTCCATTTTAACTTTATTTTATTAGCAAAAAACCCCATACGTAAACCCAATTATAAATACCTCCTTTTTTATTTTTATTGGTTTTTTTTTTACAATAAAAACCTTTTTCCCGGCCGCTAAATTCTTTTTATAACGATTAATAAAAAATTGTAACGATTAAACCAACGTTTAATTTTTAAGTAACAAACGTAATAACTGTTACAATCGCAAAATTACCTTAATAAATATTGCAAACACATTCGTTAAAAAACCTAATTAAAATATTTTTAATTGGATAAAACTGTTTATACTTTACCCACCCAAACAGGCATTAACCCAATCGTAACGAAAATAAATTATAATTAACGCCCTTGCATCGCAAAAATACCCCCCACCCGGTTAGGTCCGGGGCAAATTAATTAACCTTATTATAATAATAATTACAATAATTGCTTTAATTCGCCAAAAACCGTAATAATTATTACAATTACGTTCCTTTATCACCATAACTTTTAAAAAACGCCAAAAAGGTAAAACCTCCGCCCAAACCACCACCAAATTTACGTTGGAATATATACCCAATAATATGAAATTATTTACCAACTGAATAACCATACCATAAAAAGGAGCGCGGATAAAAAAAATAAACCAATATTTTAAAAATTTGGAAAATTACGACGCGGGCATTGCAATTATTTTGGAATTAAATTTTACTCGGTTGGACCGTTTTATATTACAAAATTATTCGGATGCAACCGGAATTCCCCTAAAGTTCCCCCTATTCCTAATAATAATAATAATAATTAAAATAATACCGATATAAATTCCGGCGATAATAAATTCATCCCCGCCCCCGTCGATGAAAATAAAAATAATACCGATATAGACGCCGGCGATAACGAATTTACCCCTGTCCCCGTCGATTATAATAATAACGATATTTATATAGGCGAAAACGATAATTAACCTGCCCCCGCGTCCACTAATAAAAGCGATAATAATATTAATATAAACGATAATTACAACGAATTTGCCCCGGATTTAAATGACCGCCAATTGCAAACTCCCCTAATATTTTTTAAACCATTTACCAACGCATTATCCCCGTTACCAAAAAACCCTAGAAATCGGCCCCCTATATTATAACCGGGAATTATTATCAACCCGGTACCCGCGCTATTAAATAGGCCGCCCGTACCCCGTATATATAAAACCACCACCGTTCGGCCAATTAAAACCAATTTTATTTCGGTATCGCGGACGTAACCTAAACCTAATTCGACGCCAAATAATGGATTAATAAACTTCGTATAATTTAAATATTATTTCCCATCGTATAAAAACACGGATTTCCTGGATCGTTTACCCGTTCCGTTATAAAAGGATTTTTAATTGGGTAAAAACCAATCCATATCGGCGATAATTATTATAATTTAACGCAGGGTAGGGAATACGAATATTGTTAAAATAATTCGCATTATATCTTATTTAGGTTATATTAACTATTTTAAAATTGATAATAATACCAACCCGCCCGCCTAGTTCGGTCGCGGAAATAACATTTTCCGCAATACGAACGAAACCCCAATCGCCCAAACCCCTAAACGCCTTTAATCCGCTGCTGGCGTCACCGTAGCAAAAACACGCGTTAATAACCAGATTTTAACATACCATTTAATAATAATTCGTCGAGTATAAACAAAATAATAGTTGTATTTGGTTACGAAACGATAAATGTTTTGGTATAATACATTAATATAATAGGTTAATATTTTTTTTTATTGGATTGCGATAATTATTATAATCCCCGCATTAATATACCCTATTATTTATTATATTGTATTAACTATGACAATTTTTTGCGGTAATACCAATCAATTATTGCTATAATATAACAGTTATTATAATTTAATTTTACTTTTTTATATACTTTGGGATAACGGGTATCATTTTAATTATTAGTTAACTTATTTTCAATCGCCGACGTATTCGGGTTTTTAATTTATTTGGAAATAAATAATCCCGGTAAACAAATTAAAAATAATAAAATACCCGTTTGGTAAAAGATTTTGGTTTCCGTACCGGATATATTTAACGATAAAAATACCAAACCCATTTTCGATAATTTGGCAAATCGGCGTCGCCTACCCCCTATCCCCCCTTTTATCCGCCAAAATAATATTAACCTCCCCGGGTTAAAAATATTCGCAAACAAATTTAAACCGGTTATAATTCCCACAATCCTCGCCATAATGTTAATTTACCTGCGGATAATAACCACCGGACCTAATTTTAAAAACGGCGATTTAAGGTTTAAAACCGTTAATTTTGTACCATATATACATAACGGTTATTATATCGACGATTAATTTAGGGTTTGCTACCATTTCCTTTATTTTATTTTTCGCCGGTAGGGAAAAATCGTTACTAAAAATAAAAAAGTTTTAACGATTTTAATGGAAATTACCGCAATTCTTTTAAATTTGATATTGAATAATCCTTTACCCTATTTATTATCGCCAATTATGCAACCATCGCCGATAACGTTATCGTTGTAAATAATTTATATTTAATGCAATTTTAGTATCGTTTGGTTGCCCGTTCGCGAACCGACTAAATTATCGACGTCGTTAATTAATTTAATTTTAACCGCGCCTGCTATAATAGGACGATAATAATATTCGCTGTCGATACCTGGTCCCGTTTTAAAGCTATTAAGGTTAAACGGTTAAAAAAGAAAAAAAAAACGTACAAATTAGATTTAAATGCACCTATTGGATTTATTAATATTTTAAAATATTTTTAACAATTTGTACGACGAGGGGCGGTTCCATCGTCCTATTTTTACCAAACCTAAAACAAAAATTACCGAATTTTATCCCAAATTTTTTAGCGACGACCAACAAAACAATTTCCTTAATTTTATACAAACCCAATCCACTATCGCCGATCGATTTGCTAATATAAACCGCGTAAAAAAGGAAATTTTCGAGGACGCCCGCGAAAAAATCCTAACGGCTTCTTTGGCATATTATACGCAATTCTCCATTTTAACCAAAAATTATCCCTGGACTGGTTATTTTTTTAATTCGGACGCGATTTAGGCTGTTATAAAAAAGTTGCGCCTTTTTTAAAACATTTTACCTATCGACGGTTTAAATACCGATAATAAAATCGGTTTCAAATATCAAAAAATTAAGGGCAAATATTTTTAATTTAATTGGGATATACCTAATACTTTTTTTGGTCGCCATTGGTTACCCTATTAACTGGTTAGTAAATTATATATATATTATCCCTAATAATTGTAATCATCGTTACAATTTTATCTTTATTTTTGTAATTATTATCACAATCCTGCCCCTAGTTCTGTAATTATTATTACAATCCCACCCCTATTTTTGTAATTATTATTACAATTTTTGTTTTTATTAAACTAATTTTTTTTCGGTTTAAATACCCACACCCTATTAAAATTGGAGCAAATAGCTTTTAAAAATTAATTATCAACCAACGAAATAGGTATAGGAAAAACGATTATCTATTTTACGGCGATTTATATATGGTATATCCGTTGCTAATACGACCGATTTATTAAAAATACCGACGAATGTTTTCCCACTTTAATTTTCGTCCCGGTTAACTTTATTTCGCAAACATTTAAAAAAACAGTAACCAATTTCCCAATTTTCGACGTTAAATGCTATTATGGGTTAACCGAGGTATACGTTACCGATACCCCGCGAACGGCTGCTATTTTTACCCAGGCGCAATTTTACAATATTTTAACCAAATTCGCCGCCCGCAAATCGAATCCCAAATTTGCGGGTACAATTATTATTATATTTTATTCGATATTTTTAATCCGAAAAACTAAACAGTTGGACGAAATCCATAACGCGGAAAGAATATTTAACCCATAATATATAATCAAAATTATTAATTCCAATTTTTAGCAGCGCCCCCCCGACGTCGATAATTCCGACGATAATTCCAATTTTGAAAATAATATTTAATAAATGTTTTTTTGTAATAATTATTATAATTTCGTTATATTAATATATTTGTTTAAATGAAATAATCTTATTTGGAACTGTTAACGCAAAAACGGTCGGAAGGCCGATTTTTCCACGGGCGAAAATACCAAAAATATCCGGCGTTTGGTTATATATTTACTATCCGGTACTTTTTTTTAATATATAATTGGAAATAAAATTTAATATTTCCGTTACCGCGAATAGATAATATACCGCGTATTTCGCTTTATCCTTTATATTAATCGGGGTATAATTATTATTACGCCGATTATTAACAAAATTAGGGATATTATTGGCTTTAATACCCTGGTTTGGGATAAAATTGCGATTTTTTTCGCCCGACCTAAAGGCCAATCTTAGGAAAACATATTTACGGTCGATTATATTTGGGAAAATAATGGTTATTTCGTCGTTTTTAATATCGATAAAAACATTAAAATTTCCCTACAAAAATTCGAATTAATGGGTTAAAAAAAATGGTTATTTTACCCTCGAATTTTAAATTTTATAATTCCTACTATTATACCAGACGAAAAATCGTAAATAATTTTTAAATATAAGGGCGTATTTACGGTACGTAGGGGTATAAATACCGGGTTTATTTTACCTAATAATATAATTATTTATCCCCGTAAGCGTATTCCGTTTTATAATATTATTATTAAAAAATTCCAATTTAACCACCGTTTCGAAAACGTTATAACGAATACCGAAGCAATTTTTAAAAACATTATTACCGCATTCGTGGGCGAAAATACCGACGATACTGGTCCCGCTCCATTAGGGATTCCCATTAATGCGGATATTATAGCTGGTAACCGCCAAACCTCGGTTTTTTTAAATATAGGTTTTATCCGCCTATTGCAATTTTTAGCAATTAATTACTTTTTTTAATTAATTATTTACGCCGAGGACGATACCCGGGATGTTAATTCGGCGGAGCTGGGTAAAATGTTGGCGTTAAAAGGAGTGGATTTTAAGGCCAAACACCGTTACGTCCGACAAAGTTTTAAAAAAAACTTATAAAAAGGAAAAACCCGTTTTGGATCGGTAATTATGGACGTTTTAATTTAATATAGCGGCGACGATCCCTTTAATTGGGTTTATTCAAAAATTTGCACTAATTTTAAAGCGTTACCTCCGTCGGGCAGGGTTAAACTAATCCACTTTATATTAAACGAATCGCCATTTATTGCCCGTATAATCGAAATTTGCATAGAAAAAAAAGGGTTAACGCGTCCTGGTTATAACCCCCAATCCCTAAATTTAAACGTAAATTGGTTATATAATAATAGTTATTATAATCCTTTTCCTTCCCCACAATTATTATAACAATTATTACAATTTTTATATTTTTGGATTATAATGAATGTTATAATAACTGTTATTTTTCCATTTTTGTAACAATTGTTACAATTTTTAATATATTTACTAACTTTTTTAATTTTATTGCTTTTATTTTGGAAAAAACCAGTTTCGGTGTAATTGCTATCCGATTAGGCCTATTCCAAACCGAACGCGATAAAACCGTTTCCGATTTTACAGATTCCAGCTCCAATTTTAACGTTTATATCCTAAATATTAATATTTCCAGCGTTAATTTTAATTTGCACCACAGTTATTGCGTTGGTATTATTATCCCTTTAATATGGAACGCTAATATATAATTACAAATTTGTGGTCGTTTAATTCGGTTGGGTTAAAATAAGCTTATTATTTGGCGCATTTTCGAAATGCGAGGTACCCTTTTCGATTGGGTAAAAAATCGTATATTCCAGAAGGTTAATACCTTTTTTTTTACTATTCCGGCCGTTGCTAATATATAGTAAATACTATTTAAATATATTACGCGTTTACGCTTCCCCAAAATTTCCAATTTCCAATTGTTAAACAACTCCTGGCGTATAAAATAATGGCAATTATATTTTCCTGGCCTTTTAACTTCTTCGTTTGGATAATAAAACCCCCCCCAATATTTTAATATTTTTTATTTTAATAGAACGCGCCGCATGGGCAAATTCTATTTTTGTTTAACTTTAATATTCGTGTTAAATATTTTCAAACAGTTTAACGAATAAGATTTGGTGGAAAAAACGTTAGTTTTCATTTTAACGTGGGGTCCAATTTATATTAATTATTAATATTAAAAGCAGAATGGTGGCCATAATACGCTTATTAACTATATTAATCGTATATATTTGCCGTATTTCAATTTTACTATTATAAATTAGGGGTTTATAGTTAAAATAATAAAATAAATTAAAAACAACGATGGATTTTACGACGAAACCGCGACCGCGCGGGTTATCGGAGCTTTAATAAGGGATTTTAGCTCCTGTATTATTAAACGCCGGGAAACCAATAAACGGTTTGAAAAAGGCACTTTTAATAAAAATAACGCCGACGTTTTGGCGGTTGTTATTCCGTTTTTTTCATTTAGCTATTTTGGTTTTAATTACGATAAATTTATATTCGATTCGTTCAAAAGACCCTGTACACCCATTTTAAAAAAGGATAAGGAGGAGGATAATTCGGTCCTTGGATCGTTTACCGCGACCCTAATTCGGAAAAGGAGGGGTGGCGTTAATAAACCCTTTTTTAAAAAAATATTTAACGCTGCCAAACGTTTTCGTCTTTTTTAATCGGTTTAGGTTTTTTTGTTTTGCTTTTTTTGGGATTTGGTGCTAAAAAATTGGTGGTTTTATATATGTAATATTGTAACAATTATTACTATTAAAATCCGGTTCAATGGATTTATTATTCGTAATTAATAGGGTATTTTAATAACGGTTATTACCAAAATATTTTTTGCTGGATTTATAATTGGCGGTGGATGGAAAATACGGTTTATTTGGGCAAAAAAAATGGATAAAAAACGGGTTATTTATGCGGAAGATTTTGGAGGAAATTATACCTCGTTTTTTATTTTAAACCAAATTTACGATTGGTATTTATTTATTTATATTTACTAGTTTTGCGGACGTTTTTTTGCCTCCGTTGTTCGCGGGTAAGGTTATCGTTATTCGTCCGTTAATTCCTTTTTTTAATGTAACCATCCTCGTTTTTACCCGTTTTGGTTTGCGTAATTTGTTTTTTATTATTTTAAATTTTATACGCTTTTTTCGTCGGATTTTTCGTATACTCCGTCCAGCAAATCTCTTTTAATATTAATTATACCATTAATATTCAAACCGTTTATCCGGTTATATCCCTCCTTTGGATTTGCCCCTATTCTTTTAATATCCGCCTGAAATAATACGCTATTAGGGTGTACGATCTTTAAATTAAATACCTCCAATATATCGCCCATTAATTTTTTTAAACCCAAATATAATAAATTAGGACCGTCGAAATCGAAATTGGGTAATATTTCGGCCTTTTCGCTTCCTTAACTATTTTGGAATAACAAGTAGGTATAACGGATTATATTTTGGTTAGTTAATATTATGTAATATTTGCTATTAATGCGTATACGGGCGATATTTTCCAATATTTTACGCACCGTAGTTGCGATTGGCCCCATCGCTATACAATTTAAAAATGTTTTTCGCAAATCGTACGTGGAATTGCGGTTATTTCTAATATTTATGGCGAAACCATTATTAATATATTCAATTGCTAGGTTTACCGGTTTAAATCTATTTCCGGCCGTAGTATATTTTACGAACGCTAATTTTAAAATCCCGGTGCGCAGCGGTTAATTTGTTATTTTTAATCGTAATAACCAGGTTAAATAAACCATTTTAGGGTCGTAATTTTTTGCTTTGCAACCGTAAAAGAATAGGACCAATTGCGGCACTATAGTTTCCAATACGCCGTAATTTTTTTAGTGGAACGCGTTTATTATTATTTATAAAAAATTAATTATTTGCAAATAACGGCGTTACGTGCGGAAAACGATATTAATTTTGGGTTTTATATCCCATAATCCAATACCCATTAAACCGTTAATATAATTAGCGAATATATTATTATAAATACGGTTTACCACGGAAATATCTGTATTATATAATATATCGGTAAAAACCTTTTCCAAAGCGTTTTCAAAAATTTAATCCCTATTTTATAATCCGTTTTGGATTAAAATAGCAATTATAATATATAAAATGCGGGACCGGAATATATTTTGTAAAAGCCGTAAAACGTGGTAAAACTCCTTTTTATCTTTATAAAATTGATTATATTTCCCCAGCCCTGTTATATTTATGGATATAAAAAAGGCGTAATACTACCATAATTGGTTAATAAAATTGAATTCGATATAGAAAAACGTTAGTACGGGTAATATTTATTATTTTTTGTTAAAAAGTTGGGATGATTCGATATAAATTCCCTAAATAGTACGGATATATAACGCTGTTTTTTAATTCCTATAAACGAGGAACAGGACGGAAAAATAATCGAAATGGTCGGGTAACAGGTTTAAAAAACGTTTAAAAAGAAATTCGTAAATTTGGATAATTCCTGCGTATTCCCATTCGTTTTCGGTAATGGCGGGGGTTTGGATAGAATAAAAGGTTAATATAATTCGTACGAGGGTAGGGTATTGTGGGATTGCTCCAGGCGTATATGGGCGGTTGGGGAATAAAAAACCACAAATTTGGTGCATTATATAATATTTAACGCCTTCGTAATAAATGTCCGGATATTGTAAAAAGGCGGGCGTTTGCAACCATTTTTGGCGGAAAAGTACGGTGGCGTACCATTGGGATTGCGTATATCGTTTAAATCCTGGCGTTAATATAAGGAAATACAATATTAAATTTTGCACTCGGTTACGTTTTTTATATCCAAAATCCTGTACCTTGTCCAGAAAATTGAAATTATTATATATAAAAAATAATATTGGGTTATAAACGATCCTTTTTAAATTTGTTTATATATTAATATATATATATATATAAAAAATTATTATTGCTGTTGGCGGTAAAAGTTAAATATAAATATAAATATTATTAATAACGCACTCGGGTAACGGTAATAAATTATTGGGTTTACCGTTTAATAGCTTGATAAAATAAACATATTCCAAACCCAGATAATATATTTATAATACGTCGTGGAATTCCATTATTTATAAAATATAATACAAGTACGCGTAACAAATAATTGCTTTTTTGGGGGGAATATCCGTGGGTTAAAATCGCCAATATTAATATAACGCGTTAATCCTTTAACGTTGGGGGGTTTATAATTTTTAAAAAATACTTAGTTCCAAATGTACCACGTTCGAAATTTATAACGATAAATAAAACGGGCGGTAGCCCAGGGAATGCAATAATAATAAAAATATAAATTTGTATAATATTGGCGTTTTAAACGGGATTTCCTGGGTGGATGTATCGAATGCTTGTTTAAACTAATCCATATCGTTCACGTTTTTGGCGGAACAATTTTTTATGCCCAAAAATTGGAAATTTGTGGGCTCGAACCGGTTAAAAAAACGTAAATATTATATTAATTGTTGCAATTCCCTGCGCAAAAAATCGGCCTTAATAAACGCAGGAAATTTATTATTTAAACGGTATTTGACCCCATTAACACGTAAACGTTTTCGGATTTGAAAATTTCGTAATATTTTTTAAAAAAAAAAAGTATTTGCCATAAGGTAGGTCGGGTAATTTCGTGAAAATCTACCGCTATTACCCAAACGTGGATAAATTACGTAAAATTGGTGCGTCGGTAACGGTTACGCCAAAATTTGGTAATATCGCGAATAAATTTGGTTTCGAGGTTTATTTCCGCGTCGGATTCGGATTCCTTCGGTAATTGCTTTTAATCGACTAAAAAAGGTTTAAATTCCCATTTATTTTCGAATATAAAATTGGGCCATAATAATTGGGATAACGATAAAAACGAAAATAATTGCGATATTAATAAAAATAATAGGGTTAAATTGGATATAGGGTATTAAATTGCAAATTGCGCGGATAGGAATATTTTTTCGGGTATATTTATTAGTATTATTGGAAATATATTTTCCATTATTGGATTCGGGTTTTATTTGGTTTAATGGTATATCGAATAAAAGTTAATATACGTAAATATATGGTATAATAGTAGAAATCTTTTATTTTTTTGTGTGTCGGGGGGAATGGTAATTGGCGATATCGCAGCATTGGGTATTTTGTTAGTAATACCACTATAAACGGCGAAATGCGACAAAATGTCCTCAAATTAAAACGAGCGCGATCTTTTCGGCCAATGTGATTAATCGAAAAGCTATGTGGCTAAAAGGTATATGGAGCGTTCGGTCCCCACTGCGAAGCAGGGGGGTCTAGTCTGAGCACTGAGACTAACTAAAATGTGTTGTTTCCCGTTATATCCCACCGGGAAAATGGGACCGGTAAAATCCATTCCGAATATTTCTATAGGTTTTGACATGGTAAATTTCCTATAATGTAATTTAAATCATTTTGGAGCATTATATTAATAATAAATATACTATAAATATATCCTGTGGACGTCCTCGTTCCTCGTGGGCCACCACAAAAACCTTTCAGGTTTATCATGGTCGGTATAACGGCGAAATATCTTTGGTAAACCCAATCTAAGATTTTAAATTTTTCGTGTTTTTCGATGTAACGAAAATATCGGTCGTTTAATTTTTGTCTATATAATATTCCGTTTATTACAAGGAATTTTATTGCTTTTATCCGAGCTTTTTTGGTTTTTTGGGGTTATTTATTTTTCAGGAAATCGCTCTTCAGTCCAAAACTTTTAAAACTTCCTCAAATTATAAGTCTTTTTTTCCGTATTGGTTTTCAAACGGGTGCACATTCCCTGCAACGAAAGAAATTGCTTATTTCCCTAAAATAATCCAATATTGTAAACGTTAAAACTTTTTATCAGGTGTGTTTTCGTATTAATATATATTAGGAAATTTCCAATTTTAAAAGTGTCCTTTTCATTAACGGGGTAGTGTTGGAATTTAGGAGATAGTTTAAACAATTTATAGGCGATATTTTTGATTTTTGTGCTCCTGGAACGGTAATGCACCATTATGCTATATTCCAATAATGTTTTAAATGAATTTATTAATTTTTTATACACGTCGTCGTACTGGGAAAAGGATTGTGGGATCGAATAATAATTAAAATAAATTTAAATTGGGAATGGGGAACCCAATACCACCCAACGAATTTTTTCAATATTTTCACTATTGCAATTATTTCCGTTTTGGGTATGAAATACCGTCGTTTAGGATTTCGTATTGGGAAATTGAGGAATATATGAATTTTAATTTCGTTAAACAGCTTTTTATAATATATTGTTTTTTCGATTGGCAATTAGAATACCATGGCGCGGAAACCCGTTTTAAAAACGTTGATGGCGAAAAAAATTGATTTTTTAAAATTAATGGCGTGGGTTGCGTTTTGGGTAATTGCAATAGAAATTTCCTTTAAAGCGTTTTTGTGTTTCGATTCCTATTGGCGTCTTTTTTAAAGACCAACCTATTTTTGTTAAACAAATTTCCTACCCTTAGGGGTAATGGTGTTTTCCGTTTGGAAAAAAACCGTTTTCAAAATTTTAACCAATAATATTTATCTGGGATAAACACTTTGTTAATTATTTGCGTTATTTGGCATGTAATGGGTCCACTTTCATTTGTATATAAGCCACAATAGATAGTGCCGACATGGGGTTGTTGGGGCTGTCGGATTTTCCGTTATATTTTGTGTTGCAGGAGTTGCGATTTAAAATGTCAGCGAGTGGAGTTTCACCCTATGCCGAGTTTACCACCCACCCTGCATTTACGAATCAGCCACCCTGTACCGGGTTAAAATTTTTACTAAATTAGCAAATTAATGCAAACCCAGAAATGGTTTGTATGGGAATAAGGGTGTTTTTTCAACGACACATATAAAATAATTTTTCGGAAAATCGTGTGCGGTACCGGAACGCTTTCTGGCGTGCGGACCCCGATTTCGATATCGGAAAGTATATAAGGGAAATAAAGCAAAGTTTCCCCTACTAATAAATTAAATTTATTAATCCCAAATTTAGTAAACAATTTAATATATTTAAACCCTGTAATTATAGGCTTTTATAACGCAATTAGCATTACGCCGCACCTAAATTAATGTTTAAACCCCTGTTAGCAACCCATATTGTTAACAGGTTGTGAGTCCTGAGAGGTTCTAGCTTGTGCACAAAAGTGCATTTTGCATCGCTGGAAAGCCTGAATTCACGCTTTATTTAGTCTCAGTGCTTAGACTAGACCCCCCTGCTTCGCAATGGGGACCGAGCGCTCCATATACCTTTCAGCCACATGGTTTCTCGACCCATTATATTGGCCGAAAAGATCGCGCTCGTTCTAGTCTGAGGACATTTTGTCGCATTTCGCCGTTTATGGCGGTACCACCAACGATAATTTGTCGCATTTCGCCGGTCATAATGGCTATATATTTTATATTATAAATAGGCCTTTTAAACGCCCTGCGACCGCACGTTAAATGCAATTAGTTGCATTTTTTATAGGCGCAGCCAATTGAACAACGGTATAATTAGCATATTGTATTTAAAGTTTGATAGCAAAAAAAAACAATATCATTGTAATATGCAAATAAATATTCGAATAAAGTATTAAATACGGTTTATAAAAATAAGAAGTAACCTGCGTTAGATTAATTGGAGCTTAACAACTTTGGGACTGGAAACCGCGTCCTTATATCTAATTTATTTGGAACAAAATTTTAATATTTAGTAAAACTTATATTTTACAATTATATTTAATTATTCTTTTAAATAATCATATATAATATTTTATGAAGCCAAGGTTGAATATTTATGACGAAGCGGACTCAGGATCACAAAGTGCATGCAATTATTGCTTAAAACAACGCTTTTCTTAATATTTGTATATTATTTAACAATTTGTCGAAAAGCTGAATATTTTACGCAAATAACTTCAAAATAAGAAGAGATTCTAATAGTCCCATTCCGCTAAAAGTTTATATATAATCGTCAGTCAACTTCATTTTCACAGATTTTATTTAATTAAATAAAGAAGAAAGTAGAAGAATAGCCCAAATTTAACATTTCCTTTTATAAAAAAATAATATAAACGGGTATTGAAATTTAGATTTCACGTTGACGTCTTTTTATATATTTTATTCAGTCCTGAGATTTTGGTTTTATTATTGCAAAAATTGGTAAAAAGACAGAAGCGTTTCGATTGTAAATTATATATTAAATTACCTACATCTTACCTATCTGCTTATTTAACGGCTTATATAAATCGATGTATATACTAAATTGGAATTTATACCAACTATATGAAGGCCATGCCCCACGCGCAAAATGCATGGAATCTGGCTACAAAATAAAATAATATAAAATTAATTAAATAAAGCAAAAAGTCGATATAAAATGTATTTAGCATTTTCTCAATTCAAAGATTTTTGAAAGCAAGTATTGAAAGTTGGATTTAGCGTAGACGCTTGTTCATGTACCTATTCTGGTCCCAGTGACCCTGGCTTTATTATCGTCAAAATTGGGAAAAATATAAACGAATTCCGATTCTAAATTATATATAAAAGTGTGTTTACTTTACCTACCCGCTTATTTAATGGCTTATCAAATCCGGGTTTTAAACCAAAACTGAGCATAACGGTATATATGTATATGTATATATATATATATGACCCTCCACGTGCAAAAATTAAAAAATTTGGTTAAAACTGAAAATAATATTAAAAAAAATCGGAAATCGAAAAAAAATCGAAACAGTACCGCCAGGGACGGATTAAGGGCAGGTGGTATCGAGTTCGGCCCCTATAGCAGATAAAAGAATAAATCGAATCGCTGCTAATAGCGGTATTAAACCCTATTTTCAATGATATTTTCTTTTTTTAATATTTTGCGTGGTTATGGAATAGTAAAGGAGTTTCGGTCGAAAAAAGGCCAAAAATACCGCCATAAACGGCGAAAATCGACAAATTGTCCTTAAACCTGAGCCAAAACGTTCTTTGGATGGACCCAAAAAAACATTGCAAAGCCGCAATTGAGCCACGAAGTGGAGCGAAGCGAACGGAGTGGATCAATTGTGGAGCTTTGGGCTTTAGGGATAAGCCCTGAGACTAGGTTTTATTTTGGTTATTGTCGCATTTTTACAGCAAGTATATTGACAAAGATATTGCTGTTTTTGTGCGGAATTGTTGGTTTTAGGCGCTAATTTAGCACCTAACCCCCTGTATTTACAGTGGGGATCGCTAAAAATTAGCGTTCGACTCAGGCCCTTTTAGGCACTGGAGCGATCGCTTATATTGCAAATCCAAAATTTTTGGTGTGGTTTTTGTGGATCGTGCACGCCACTGTAATTGGTTTAAAATTTTAGTAGGGTTTACGCTAGCGAGTTAGAGCCAAAAACCCGTGTATTCGTTCGCAATAGCCCACAAAATTCTACTGCGTTTAGTAGGGTTTACAATAGCCCACAAACCCAATAGCGGAATTACGATATCTGCACGCTACCCTGCAGATTACCCTGCACCCACTTGACGAATTGAATTCGTTACGTGCACCTGGATTGATACAAATACCAGGGCACCCATTAACTGCGGATTTTAGGGATTCCAACCCTGTATTTTAGTGGATTTTAACCATTGAAAATAGCAATAAACCCTGTAATTGGCAATTACAGGTCTATACCCGTTAAAAGGCAAACAGTATAGCAAATCCTAGATTTAATAAGGTATTTATATACCTTTAAGCGATTAGGGTAGTTGATTGTAGCTATAAATTAGCGAATTGCAATTATAATTTAAATTACCCTATAATGGAAAACAGCCCTATGTCGGGCCTTCCAGGCCCAATTCCAACAAATAGGGGGCCTGAACCCAGCCCAAACGAAGTTTTAACCGGTAAATTACAGGCCCAAAACCTGCAATTAAAAGCGTTCATTACGTAAGTGGATTAATTTTAAAGGATAATTTAACAGTTAACTGCCCTATTAACCCAAAAAAGCGGTAGTTCCACCAATTTAAATGGTAATTTGGATGTTAAACCAGTTACCGTTACCGCACCCCCTAATCCACCTGGTAACCTAATTTTAGGTGACGGGATAAGTAAAAAACTATCGAAACGGGTATTTTCCTTCCCCGAAAATGATAAATTAGTAAAGGTTAGCAATTACGATTTGTGGAAACAGGCGTTAATAGTATGATTTAAGGCTATAAAAGCAGCGGAACTTATTTGTAACCCTAAAATTGGTTATATTTTACCGTAATACGAATAATTAATCCTATTATTATTTAGAAAAAACAGTTTAACGAAAGAACTTTTAAAGTTTATTATATGGTATTCCAGCCCCGGAACGGCCTATAAACCCTTGAAAAATAGCTATTCCGTTTCACCCGAAATTAATCGAGATTCACTATATCGGGAATTCCACGCTTTAAATTTTTCGAAATTTAAAGGATTAATACCTGAATTTAACAGCCGTTTTAATTTACTGGTAGCTAAATTAACGAATACCAACGTGCAAATTAACCCCGTAAACGTACGAAATTAGTATTTACGGGTCCTCGAGGGGATATTCCTTATTTGGACCGAACGCCAAATTAGTACCCATCGGGCTTTGCAGGTAATAGGCCAAAATTCGGAAAAGTTAAATTTGCAATATTTTATGGCGGACCTTGTATCCGAAAATTCCATCTCAGGTTTTACAACGGTTAAAATTGCTAATTATAGGTTGGAAAGCAGAAAAACGGGTCAAAGAAACGCTAAAATAGGCGCTAAAAAGGAAAATAATGGGCAGGAAACCACTTTTAAATTACGAAAAAAGAGTAAAGACTTTAATTCGGATTCTGTTTTTGCAAAAGATTTTCAATCCTCCAACTCCAACGAATCAACCGCTGGAACGTCCATAATTATTATGGATTTCGAATTATTTACGGGTTCGATTCCAGGTAACGTTAACGAAAACGCAGCGTATAACGCCCTAGAATAAAAGGTTAAATCTGCTATTAGCGGAATTATAAAATTACGTTCGGATTCGGATTCGGAAACCGATACCGGTAAAACGCTAAAACCACAGGTTTTAGCAGCTAATTTTAAAATTCAAACGAAACCTGGACGCGGCGTAAAAAGGACCCCTAAGCTATGGAAATTAGGTTACCCTATCCTGTACAATACAGGTAGCACGCACTATACTTTTGCAAATAAGCAATTTTTTACCGATTATACCCCCGGTTTCACATTCGAAATCGGTACAGGAGGTGGCCCTATTAGGCCTGTAAATACCGGAATTGTGAAAATACAGGTCCGTTACGGCTAAAAAATTGACGAATTCAATCAGGTTACGTTAAATAACGTTTTATATATCCCTTCGTTTAAAATAAATATCGTTAATGGTTTTATATAGAATAGTATAAAGGGCGTATTATTAAAAAATACTTTGTACAATAAGGATCGCAAAACGTGGGGACATTTAAATACCGTTAAACATTCGTTTTGTTTAAAGGTTAAAAGGTGCGATATCCTTGTTCGAAATATACCAAAAACTTCGAATTACGCCTGTCTAATAGGTGAGTATAGCACCGCTTCTAACATGATTTTACAGGGGGTTGCCAAGGGCTACGTAGCCACGTTAGAAATAAAATTAAATAATATAAACCCCGAAAATTACGAGGACTATAAAATTTACACCGATTCGGAACCGGAAGAAAATACGGTAACGGAAAAGCTAAATCCCAAACAAAATACGGAAATAGCCGTAAATTCACCTGTAACGCAGAAATTTAGCGGTAAAAGCCTTGAAGATCCACGTAAAGTTGGGCTTCGTAGGCCCGGAACACCGTTAGGTAACCCTTTTATGCAACCTAATATAAAAGGGATTATTTCCGAGAAAAAGGGGGTTTCCCACACAAAGAATCCGTTGTTCAAACCTCCTTTATTATCGGATTTAAAGCAAACCCCTGTAAATTACCTTTTCTTAAGCCTCAAACGGATTACGGACGTTTGGTTAACCCTTAAAGGACACGGAAGTACAGGTAATTGTAACGATATCCAGGTTTAAAAAGCCCTGTTATAGCACAGGCGTTTGGGGCATATAGGGCTATTATTTTTAATAAAAACCGCTAAAATGACAAAAGGTTTACCTAATTTCGACAAAATTAGGGCAATTACCTGTATTGCTTATATTAAAACTATTTTTATTAAGCGTACAAATAAGGTCGCACTTTTTACACCCCCAAATATTTTCGATTTTATAAAGGGTAATACAGTAACCCTTAAACTTAATCCTTACAATAAAAAGCCCGTATTTTTGTTGTTAGTGGACCGAAAATCACGTTTTCGGTGGTTTGGTCCATTAAAAAAGAAAGCCGGACCTACGGTTTAGTGGTTATTAAAGGTGTTTTTAGGCTTTTCAAAGCTACGTACGGGTATTACCCCCTGAATTTTCACTTCGATGGGGGGTACGAGGTTAATACAGATTTTTAAAATTGGTTTAAAAATAAAAGTGTTAATTTTAGCATTTCGAATTTTTATAACCACGGCCAAAACGGATTAACGGAACGGTCCATTAGGGTTATTTCGGATAAATTTCGGTTTACCATTATGGCGGCGGGCTTACCACTATATTTATAGTATTATTTACTGTTTACCGTGGTTAATTTAATTAACCGTACAGCGGTAATTAATAGGGATTTAACACTTTACGAGGAATTTCATTCCGAATCTTAACCTGGATTACCGCATAAGCCCAATTTAGGGTATTTTCGGGCTATTAATACTGTATACCAGGCTATTATACCGCTGGAAAAACGCCAAAAATTTAATAAATTAGCTCCTCGCACCAAAACGGTGAAACTTTTAACCCATTTATTAAATTTTACAGCGTTGGTTTACGCACCCGCTAGACGGGCCGTATACAAAACCTTTACAGTAAAAGTTATAAAGGGTATAACCGCTGAAAATTTGGCTATTGCAGGGGAAACGCTACAAATTTTGAAGGGGGAAAATACAAATTTAAAAGGGGATTTTAATTTTAAATTTAAAAACGAAATTAACAGCGTTCCAGCGGATAATTATCCCCTAAAAAACCCTGAAAATATAGGGCATTTACCACCGGTTACAGGGCATTTACCACTTGTTACAAGGTATTTACCACCTGTTATAGGGCAGGTACCACCCGTTACAGGGCATTTAAACCCTAAAAACACAATGGCCGCCAAATTTGTACAACCTACTATTCGTCCCTTAGAGCCTATAACGGTAGCGGTACCTAATCCAATACCTAAAACAACGGAAGTTCTGGTGTTTTCAGCACCTAAAATACAAAATATGGAGTTAAATTCGCAGTTCGAAAACCCAAATTTAATGGATATAAATTACGTGCATTATCTTTGTTTTTAAACCCAAAAGAATTGCAGAAAAGCCCCACTAAAAACGGTAAACCAAATAGTTACCAATACGCTTTAAATAACCCTGAAAATGCTAAATAGTTAGCGGTTTTAACGTTTAAATTCGACCAAATCGTTATTGCAAAAACCTTCCGTTTTATCCCAAAAATTAAAATAACTATAGGCCGTAAACAAGTTTTCACCCGGCCGGTATTTGAATTAAAAAAAGATGAAAATAATAAACCTATAAAATACAAAATTAGGCTTGTTATTAGGAGTTTTTTACAGGTAGAAAGCCCAAATTATATCGAAAATTTTACTAGCACTAATATACCACCTATTTGGCGTATATTATTAGTTATAACTAATGCACAAATCTGGGAAATAAAACAAATCGATTTTATCGGTGCGTTTTCAAATAATAACGTTACCGACGTAAATATATATTTGCAAATTCCAAACGGTTTTAACCAATGGGCAAAAAATTGTAACTGTACCACCGCTAAAATTTTAGTGGAAATGGGTTATAACCCAAAAGAATTGCAGGTTATACAGTTGGAAAAGGCGCTGTATGGTTTGAAATAAGGTTTAAAAAAATAGCAAAACAAACTTAAAACCCTATTTTCTTAAAAAAGGTTTTAGACCATTAATTTCTAATTCCGCTGTTTTTTATAAGGTTAAATCCAAACATTTTATCGTTACTTTTGTAAACGATTGCCTGCTAATAAGTCCTAAATTGCAATATACTTAGGATTTAAAAGCCCGTTTTAATAAGGTATACGCGTTGGAAAACAGGCGCCCTGCAAACTATTTTTTAAGCGTTTAAATCATGAAGGATAAGCTCAAACGCCTACTTTAGCTCCATTAAAATCAGTATATAAAAAAAAACATTAGCAACGTTCGGATTAGCTGATTGCAAACCTATATTTATTCCCTTATAACCGGGGTTAGGGAAAATTCAAAATCCATTTATGGATATTTATATACCTTATTTGGGGGCTTTATAACGTGGAAATGCAAAAAAGCTAATATTATAGCTTTAAATACTCCAAAAGCCGAAATCGATGCTTTAACGGAAGCCCTGCGTAAAGCACAGTGGTTTAAAAACCTGTTAATAAAAATTGGACTACCTATAAAAGGCCCTATTGCAATATTTGGAAATAATATAAGCTTTATAATTAACGTATGTAACCTTACGCACCGTTAACGTATTAAATATACGTTATTAAAATTTCATTACGTACGGGAGTTAGTGATAAAAGGATTAATGAATTTAAAATACCTGGAATCCAAACAAATGCCCGCTAATGGCCTAACAAAGTCCCTAACGCTTCCAATTTACAAGGTTTTTTCTGGAGTTTATAGGGTTTAAACCCCGAAAAATTTAATTTTTACCTACTAAATTTTAAGGCATTTAATTAATTCGTTAACTAATTATTCATTACATTTCCTTTGTTTGCAAACATTGGATTTTTGTTAGCCCAATACCGGCCGTATTACCCGAATTTACCCTGCACAGGTTAATTAATAAGTAATTTTTACCGACCTTATATTAAAAATTGAATTAAAATTGAAAAAGCTCGTGTTTTGGGCGATTTACGCATTCGAAATACCCTATATAATATGCCAGTTTGGATTATTACCAACGCACAGCCAAATTAGCTACCTGGTTTAATAGTTAATTCCGTGGGTTAATATTATGCAAATCGGGGGTTCGAATCCGGGGGTTGTCACAATTTTGGGGGTTTTTTCCAATTCGGGGGTTCGTCCATTTCGGAGGTTACAGGTCGGTATAGAAGGTTTAATTATCCTGTGAACATGGCTAGCGCAGGGCTAATATAATTTCCCCTGCGCTAGCCATGTTCGCATATCCAGGGGGCTTATATCGGGAGTTCGAGTCGGGTTGGGACACAAAGGGGATCTTTTTTTTAAAATTTTATTTTTTTTATATACTTTTTTTTTCCGACTTTATGTAAATAGTAGCAAAAAAAAGGGGGTGTTAATTATATGCGTTATTTAACATATAATGGGTCCACCTTTATTTGTATATAAGCCACAATAAATAGTGCCGAAATGGGGCTGTTGGGGCTGTCAAATTTTCTATTATATTTTGTGTATTGCAGGAATTGCGATTCAAAGTCAGCGAATGGGGTTTCACCCTATACCCGGTTTAATACCCACCCTGCATTTACGACTCAGCTACCCTGTACCGGGTTAAAATTTTTACCAAGTTAGTAATTCAGTGCGAACCCAAAAATGGTTTGTATGGAAATAAAGGTGTTTTTTCAACAACGCATACAAAATAATTTTTCGGAAAATCGTGTGCGGCACCGGAGCCCTTTGCGGGGTGCGGACCCCCATTTCGATGTCGGAGAGTATGTAAGGGAGATAAAGCAAAATTTCCCCCACCAATAAATTAAATCTATTAATCCCAAATTTAGTGAACAATTTAGTGCATTTAAGCCCTGTAATTAAAGGCTTTTACAACGCAACTAGCACCACGCCGCACCTAGGCTAATGCCTAAACCCCTGTTAGCAACCCATATTGTTAACAATTGTTTTAAAATTAATAATAATATTAACCCGCCCGCCTAATTCGGTCGCGGAAATAATATTTTCCGTAATACGAACGAAGCCCTAAGCGCCCAAACCTTTAAACATTTTTAATCCGTTATTGGCGTCGCCGTAGCAAAAGTACGCGTTAATAACCATATTTTAGTATACCATTTTAATAATGATTCGCTAAATATAAACGAAATGATAGTCGTATTTAATTACGAAACAATAAATGCTTTAATATAACACATTAATATTATAGGTTAATATTTTTTTTATTGTATTACGACAATTGTTATAATCCCTGCATTAATATAGCCTATCATTTACTATATTGTAACATTTATTATGATTGTTCACGGTAATACCAAGTAATTATTATTATAATATAATAGTTGTTACGATTTGGCGTTCACTTTTTTATATATTTCGTAATAACGGGTCCAATGTTAATTATTGGTTAACTTTTTTTCAATCGCCAACGTACTCGGGTTTTAAATTTCTTTTAAAATCAATAACCCTGGTAAATGAAACAAAGGCAATAAAATGCCCGTTTAGTAAAAAACCCTGGTTTCCGTACCGGATATACTTAACGACGGGTTATTAAACCCATTTTCGATAATTTGGCAAATCGGCGTCGCTTACCCCCTATCCCCCCTTTCATCCGCTAAAACGATATTAACCTCCCCGGGCTAAAGAGATTTACAAACAAATTTAAACTGGTTATAATTCCCACAATTTTCGCCACAATATTAATTTACCAGCGGACAATAGCCCCCGGACCTAATTTTCAAAACGGCGATTAAAAGTTTACAACCGCTAACCCTGGTTTATAGATGTATAGCGGCTATGATATCGACCATTGGTTCAAGGCTTATTACCATTTTGTTTACTATATTTTTCGCTGGTAGGGAAAAACCGTTATTAAAAATAAAAAAAGTTTTAACGATTTTGGTGGAAATTCCCGCAATCTTTTTAAATTCAATATCGAACAATTTTCCACCCTATTTGTTATCGCCAATTATATAACCATCGCCAATAACGTTATCGCCCTAAATAATTTATATTTAGTGCAATTTCAATATCGTTAATGACCAGTTCGCGAACCGACCAAACCAACGACGTCACCAATTTATTTGGTTTTAACCGCGTTTATTATAATAGGACGATAATAATATTCGTGATCGATACCTAGTCCCGTTCTAAACCTATTAAAATGGGACGGTTAAACAAAAACGTGCAAATTAAATTTAAATACACCTATTGGATTTGTTAATATTTAAAGGTTTTATTAACACTTTGTACGACGAAAGGCGGTTCCATCATCCCATTTTTACTAAACCTAAAACCAAGATTACCGAATTTTATCCCAAATCTTTTAAGGAAGACAAATAAAACGATTTTTTAAATTTTATACAAACCCAGTCCACTACCGCCGATCGTTTTGCTAATATGGACCGCGCAAAAAAGGAAATCTTCGAGGATGCCCGCGAAAACATCCTAGCGGCTTTTTTGGTGTATTATGCGCAATTTTCCATTTTAATTAAACGTTATCCCTGGATTGGTCATTTTTTTAATTCGGACGCGATTTAAACTGCTATAAAAAATTTGCGCCTTTTTCAAAACGTTTTACCTATCGACGGTTTAAATACCGATAATAAAATCGGTTTTAAGTATAATAAAGTCAAAGGCAAATACTCTTGGTTTAACTGGGATATGGCTAATACTCCTTTTAATCGCCATTGGCTACCCTATTAATTAGTTCGTAAATTATATATATATATTATCCCTAATAATTGTAATTATTATGACAATTTTGCCCCCATATTTGTAATTATTGTTACAATCTTTGTTTTTACTAAACTACCTTTTTTCGGTTTAAATACCCACATTTTACTAAAATTGGAATAATTAGTTTTTAAAAATTGGTTATTAACCAATAAAATGGGTATGGGAAAAACGATTATCTATTTCACGGCGATTTGTATATGGTATATCCGTTACTAATATAACCGATTTATTAAACATCCTCACGGATATCTTCCCGCCTTGGTTCTCGTCCCGGCCAACCTTGTTTCGCAAACATTTAAAAAGGTAATGATTAATTTCCCAACCCTTAACGTTAAATATTATTATAGTTTAACCGAAGTATACGTTACCGATACCCCGCGAACGGTTGTCATTTCTACCCAAGCGCAGTTTTACAACATTTCGACTAGATTCGCCGCCCGCAAATCTAATCCCAAATCTGCGGGCACGGTTATTATTACCTTTAATTCGACATTCCTAATGCGGAAAACGAAGCAATTGAACGAAATTTATAACGCGGAAAAGGTGTTTAACCCATATTATATAAATAAAGGTGTCGATTCTAATTTTTAATAACCCCCCCCCCCCCCCCACGTCCATAATTTCGACGATAATTCCGATATTAAAAATAATTCCCAATAAATACTTTTAGTAATAATTGTTATAATTTCGTTATACTAATATGTTTATTTTAATTAAATAATTTTGTTAAAAACCGTTAACGTAAAAACGGTCGGAAAACCGATTTCTCCACGGATAAAAACACCAAAAATATCGGGCGTTTTATTATATATTTACCATTTGGTACCTTTTTCCAACGTATAGTTGGAAACGAAATTTAATGCCTCCGTTACCGCGAATCTATAATATACCGCGGATTTCGTCTTATTTTTTATATCAATCGGGGTATAACCACTGCCACCCCGACTATTAACAAAATTAGGGACATTATTAGCTTTAAAACCCTGGTTTAAAACAAAACTGCGATTCTTTTCGCCCGACTTAAAAACTTATCCTAAAAAAATATTTTTACGGTCGATTATATTTGGGAAAATAATGGTTATTCCGTCGTTTTTAATATTGATAAGAATATTAAAACTTTTTTTCAAAAACTCAAATCGATGGGTTGGAAATAGTGGCTATTTTACCCTCGAATTTTAAAATTTATAATTCTTACCACGATACCGAACGAAAAATTGTTAATAATTTTTAAATATATGGGCGTATCTACGGTAATAGGGGTATAGATACCGGGTTTATTTTACCCAACGGTATAATTATTTATCCTCGTAAACGCATCCCGCTTTATCGCATTATTATTAAAAACTCCAATTTAACCACCGTTTCAAAAACGTTATAACGAATACCGAAACAATTCTCAAGAATATTATTACCGTATTCGTGGGCGAAAATACCGACGATATTGGTCCCGCTTTATTAGGAGTCCCCATCAATACGGATACCGCAACTGGTAATAACCAAACCTCAGTTTTTTAATGAAGGTTTTATCCGCTTGTTGCAGTTTTTGGTAATTAATTAGCTTTTTTGATTAATAGTTTACGCCGAAAACAATGCCCGGGATATGAGTTCGGCGGATTTGGGTAAAATGCTAGCGCTAAAAACAGTGGATTGTAAAACCAAATACCGCAACGTCCGACAAAATTTTAAGAAATACCTATAAAAAGGAAAAACCCGTTTTGAATCGGTAATTGTGCACGTTTTACTTTAATATAACGGCGATGGTCCCCTTAATTGGGCTTACTCGAAAACCTGCATTACTATTAAAGCGTTACCTTTATCGGGTAAGGTTAAAATAATCCATTTTATATTAAACGAATCGCCATTTATTATCCGCGTGGTCGAAATTTGTATAAAGAAAAAAAAAGATTAACGCGTCCTAATTATAACGCCCAATTTTTGGATTTAAACGTAAATTGGTTATATAATAATAGTTATTGTAATCCCTTTCTTCCCGCACAATTATTAGAATAAGTGTTCCAATTTTTAATATTGTTGGATTATAACAAATATTATAATAGCTATTATTTTTCCATTTTTATAACAATTGTTACAATTTTTAATATATTTGCTAATTTGTTTTTAATTTTATTGTTTTTATTTTGAGAAAAACAGTTTCGGTATAATAAGTATCCGATTAAGCCTTTCCTAAACCGAACGCTATCAAGCCGTTTCCGATTTCACCGATTCCAGCTCCAATTTTAATATTTATATGCTAAATATTAGTATTTCCAACCTTAATTTTGAATTGCACCCCAGTTAAAATATTGGTATTATTATCCCTTTAGTGTGGAGCGCTAATATATAATTGGAAATTTATAATCGTTTAACTCGGTTAAGTTAAAATAATCCTGTTATTTGGCGCATTCTCGAAATGCGAAACATTTTTTTTCGTTGGGTAAAAAATCGCATATTCCGGAAGGTTAATACCCTTGTTGTTTCTGTTCTGGCCGTTACTAATATACAATAAGTATTATTTAAGTATTTTACGCGCATGCGCTTTCCCAAAATTATCCCATTTCCAGTTGTTAAATAATTCCTGGCGTATAAAGCAATGGTATTTATATTTTCCTGGCCATGTAATTAGTTCGTATGGATAATAAAACCTCCCAACATTTTAATACCTTTTATTTTAACAGGACGCGCCGCATAAACGAGTCTGGTTTTCGCGTGGGTTCAATATTTGCATTAAATATCCTTAAACTGTTTAACGAACAGGATTTGGTCGAAAAAACGTTAATTTTAATTTTAACGTTGGTCCAGTTTATATTAACTACCAATACCAGAAATAAAATAATGGTCGTAATACGTTTGTTAATTATATTATTCGTACATACTTACCTTATTTCGATTTTACTATTATAAATTAGGGGTTTATAATTAAATTAATAAAATAAATTAAAAATAGCGATAAATTTTACGACGAAACCGTGACCGCGCGGGTTATTGGGGCCCCAATAAAGGACTTTAATTCCTGGGTTTATAAACGCCGGAAAACCAATAAACCGTTTAAAAAAGGTATTTTTGGTAATAATAACGCCGACCTTTTGGCGGTCGTTATTCCGTTTTTTTTATTTATCGATTTTGGTTTTAATTACGATAAATTTACATTCGATTCGTTAAAAAAACCCTGTATACCCATTTCGGAAAAGAATAACGAGGAGGACGACTCGGTCCCTGTGAACATGGCTAGCGCAGGGCTAATTATATTAGCTACCCTGCATTATTTCATAACGGCTAGCACGGGCTAATTTTATTAGTCACCCTGCATCGGATAAATAAATAAATAACAAATAAAACGTATACGCGTTCATACACACAAAGCTTTATATATTACGTTTTTGTTCATAGTTTCAACAACAAAACAAATACGTTATATTTAATCTAGCTTAGTGGTACAATGCACGTACCATAATCTATACCATATATACGTTGAAGTGCGTAGGTTCGAATCCCGTTGTGGTCGCAGATTTTCTGTGCATGCATAAGCACAATAGGCCGTTGGGCTCAATAGGTCGGCAGGTCAGTCACATGAATAAGGCCAAATCATGTGACGTGACCCCGCATTCCGGACATCCGGATCGAAGATCTGCACCTACGGATTCCAACACGTAATTCATAACTTAGCCTTAGATTCATCACCTTCATACCTTCATCGATTCAACGATTCAACGAATCGATTGTGTAACAATATATTATCTCTATTACCCGCTAGCAGACGGTTATCTGCCATTTCAACGTTCCATCAGCCTTATACGTGATCCACCTTTCCCCGCGTTCAAGATTAAGCTTATTCTATCTCGTAACCTCCTCACAGTCCCTTAATCGTTTACCGCGACCCCAATTCGGAAAAAAAGGCGTGGCGTTAACAAACCCATTTTTAAAAAAACATTTACCGCTGCCAAACGTTTTCGTTTTTTTTAATCGGTTTGGGTTTTTTTATTTTACTTTGTTTTCGGGGTTTAATACTAGGAAATTGGGCGTTTTATATATATAATATTGTAATAGTTGTTATTATTAAAATCCGGTTTAATGGATTTATTATTCGTGGTTATTAAGGTATTATAATTACGGTTATTATTAAGATTGTTTTTATTCGATTTATAATTGGCGGTGGATGGAGGATATAATTTATTTGGGTAAAAAAAATGGACAAAAAACGGGTTATTTATACGGAAGACTTTGGAGGATATTATACCTCGTTTTTTATTTTAAACCAAATTTACGATTAATATTTATTTATTTATATTTATTGGTTTTACGGACGCTGTTTTACCTCCGTTATTCGCGGGTAAATTTACCGTTATTCGCTTACTAAATCCTTTTTATAATGGAACGATCCTCGCTTTTACTTGTTTAGTTTGCGTAATTTACCTTTTATTATTTTAAATTCTATACGCCTTTTTCGTCGGATTTTCCCCATATTCCGTCCAGCAAATTTCCTTCGGTGTTAACTATATTATCAATACTTAACCCGTTTATCCGGTTACATTCTTCCTTTGGATTTGCCTTTGTTTTTTTTAATATCCGCCTGAAATAATACGTTATTAGGGCGTGCGATATTTTCATTAAATACCTCCAATTTATTGCTTATTAGCTTTTTTAAACCCAAATATAATAAATCGGTGCTGTCGAACTCGAAATTGGGTAACATTTCTGCCTTTTCGTTTCCCCAACCATTTTGGAATAATAAATACGTTTAATAAATTATATTTTGGTTAATTAATATTATATGGTATTTGATATTAATGCGTGTACGGGCAATGTTTTCCAATATTTTGCGCAACGTAACTGCAATTGGCCCTATTTTTATATAATTTAGGAATATATTTCGCAAATCGTGCGTGGAATTGAATTTATTTTCGATATTTAAAGCGAAACCCCTATTAATGTACTTAATTGTTAGATTTGCCGGCTTAAATTTATTCCCGGCCGTGGTACATTTTACGGACGCTAATTTTAAAATCTCGGTCCGCAGCGGTTAATTCATAATTTTTGGGCGTAATAACCAGGTTGAATATATCATTCTAAGGCTGTAATTCTTTGTTTATAACCGTAGAAAAATAGGAGCAATTGCGGCATTATAATATTCTGTACGCCGTAATTTCTTTGGTGGAACGCGTTTATTATAATTTATAAAAAATTGATTATTTGCAAATAACGGCGTTGCGTGCGGAAGGCAATATTAATTTTGGGTCTTATGTTTTTTAATCGAATACCCATTAAACCGTTAATATAACCAGCCAATATATTATCGTAAATATGATTTACCACGGAATTATATATAAATTATATGGTATATTGGTAAAAGCTTTTTCCAAGGCGTTTTTGAAAATTTAATCCTTTTCCGATAATCCGTTTTGGATTAAAATAACAATTATAATGCATAAAGTGCGGGACCGGGATATATTTTGTAAAAACCGTAAAACGTGGTAAAACTTTGTTTTATTTTTTCATAATTGGTTATAATTCCTTAACCCTATTATATTTATGGACAAAATAAAGGCGTGATATTGCTATAAATGGTTTATAAGATTAAATTTAATATAAAAAAACGCTGGTACGGGTAATACCCATAATCTTTAATTAAAAAGGTGGGATAATTCGGTATAAATTCCCTAAATAGTATGGATATATAACGTTGTTTTTTGATCCTTATAAACGAACAATAGGACGGAAAAATAGTCGAAATGGTCGGGTAATAAGTTTAAAAAACGTTTAAAAAAGATTTCGTGGATTTGAATAATTTTTGCGTATTCCTTTTCCTTTTCGGTAATAGTGTGGGTTTAAATAAAGTTAAAAATTGGTATAATTTGTGCGAAAATAAGGTATTATAAGATTGTTTTTAACGTAGGTAGGCGAGCTGGGAATAAAAGACTACAAATTTAGTGCATTATATAATATTTGGCGCTTTTGTAATAGGTGTCCGGATATTGTAAAAACGCGAGCGTTTGCAACTTTTTTGGCGGAAAAATACGGTGGCGTGCCATTGGGATTACGTATATGGTTTAAATCCTGGCGTTAATATAAGGAAACATGATATTAAATTTTGCATTCGGTGACGTTTTCCATATCCAAAATCCTATACTTTATCCAAAAAATTGAAATTATTAAATACGAAAAATAATATTAAACTACGAACGATCCTTTTTAAGTTTGCTTATATACTAATATATATATATATATATATATATATATATAAATGTAAAAGATTATTACTATTATTGGCGATAAAAGTAAAATATAAATATAAATATTACTAATAACGTATTCCGGTAACGGCGACAAATTGTTAGGTTTACCGTTTAATAATTTTATAAAATAAATATATTCTAAACCCGGATAACGTATTTATAATACGTCGTGGAATTCCATTACTTACAAGGTGTAATGCGAATACGTATAATAAATAATTGTTTTTTGGGGGAAATATCCGTGGGTTAAAATCGCCAATATTAATATAACGCGTTAGTTTTTTAACGTTGGGGGGTTTATAGTTTTTGAAAAATATTTGGTTCCAAATATACCACGTTCGAAATATTGAATAATAGATAAAACGGGCGGTGGCCCCGGGAATATAACAATAGTAAAAATATCAATTTATATAATATTAACGTTTCAAACGGGATTTCCTAGGTGGATGTGTCGAACATTTGCTTAAATTAATTTACATCGTTCACGTTTTTGGCGGATTAATCTTTTATTCCCGAAACTTGGAAATATGTAAATCTAAACCGGTAAAAAAAACGTAAATATTATATTAATCGCTATAATTCCTTACGCAAAAAATCGGGTTTAATAAACGCAGGAAATTTATTATTAAAACGGTATTCGACCCTATTAACGCGTAAACGTTTTCGGATTTCAGGGTTTCGTAATATTTTTTCAAAAAAGAATATTTGCGATGGGGCAGGTCGGGTAATTTCGTAAAAACTTGCCGTTATTACCCAAACGTGGATAAATTGCGTAAAATTGGTGCCTCGGTAACGGTTACGCCAAAATTTGGTAAAATCCCGAATAAATTTGGTTTTAAAGTTTATTTCAGTTTCGGATTCGAATTTTTTCCGTAATTGCTTTTAATCGATTAAAAAAAGTTCAAATTCCCATTTATTTTAAATTATAAAATTGGGTAATAATAATTTCAATAACGATAAAAACGAAAATAATTGCAATATCGATAAAAATAATAAAATTAAATCGGACCTAAAATATTAGGTTACAAATTGCGCGGTGGGAATACCTTTTCGGGTATAGTTAATAAAATGTTTGGAAATAAGTTTTCCATTATTGGATTCGGCTTTTGTTTAAATTAATAATATGTTAAATAAAAGTTAATATACGTAAATATATAATAGAATAACAAATTGTTTTTATTTTTTTGTATATAGGGGGGAATAGTGGTTGGCGATATCGCAGCATTGGGTGTTTTATTGGTGGTACCGCCATAAACGCCGAAATGCGATAAAATGTTTTCAAACTAAAACAAACGCGATTTTTTCGGCTAATATAATTGGTCGAAGAGCCATATGGCTAAAAGGTATATGGAGCGTTCGGTCCCCATTGCGAAGCAGGGGGGTCTAGTCTAAGCACTGAGACTATAATGGTACCGCTATAAACCACGAAATGCGACAAATTATCATTGGTGGTACCGCCAGGAACGTAGTCTCAGGGCTCATCCCTGAAGCCCAGAGCTCCACAATTGATCCACCTCGTGGCTCAATTGCGGCTTTGCAATGTACTTGAGGGTCCATCCAAAGAACATTTTGGTTCAGGTTTGAGGATAATTTATCGATTTTCGGCGTTTATGGCGGTATTTTTGGCCTTTTTTCGACCGACACCCCTTTATTATTCAATAACCACGCAAAATATTGAAAAAAGAAAATATCATTAAAAATAGCGTTTAATACCGCTATTCGCAGCGATTTAATTCATTTTTTTTATCTTTTATAATGGCCGAATTCAATACCACCTGCCCTTAATCCGTTTATGGCGGTATTGTTTTTTCGATTTTTTTGATATTATTTTTAATTTTTGACCAAATTTTATGATTTCTGCACGTGGAGGGTCGTATATATGCATATATCGCTAGAGTAAATTTGGTGCATATATTATATTAAATAAGCGGTTAAATAAACGGACAGGCAAAGTATATATTTTTTATATATTATTTACAATCGAAACTCGTTTATATTTTTACCAATTTTAACGATAATGAAACCAAAACTTCAAAGATTCGATTACGTATTTGAACAAACGTCCAAGCTCAGTCTTAGTTCTAATATCGGCTTTAAAAACTGTTTAAAAAAAAAAAAGCTAAATGTGTATTTTATAAATACTCTTGCTTTAGTTGATTAATTTTATATTATCTTTGTTTTTCAGCCAAAATTTGTTGTTCCTCAGTCTGGGGGGTCGCATATATATATTTAATATAATATCAAATTTTGGTACGTATATCTAATTATATAAGCAGTTAAATATGCGGATAGGTAAAGTGTATCAAATTTTATATATGTTTTACAATCGAAATGCTTTTACATTTTTACCAATTTCAACATTAGTATAATCAAATTCTGAAGAAGTGGATTATGGATATAAATAAACGTCAACGTAAGACCCGATTTACAATACCGGCCCTTTTTATTGTTTTATAAAAGAATATGCTAAACTTGTGTTATTTTTGTATTTTTTGCTTTATTTAATTAAATAGAATTCATGAAAGAAAAACTTATACACGACTTCTTACCAGATTGATAAAGAAAAGCATAAATTAAAAATATCTTAGTTTTACCAATATTTGCGTAAATTATCTAGTTTTTAAACAAATTGTTAATTTATATAACAATATTAATAAGACTTTTGTTCTAATCGATACTTGCATGCACTCTGCAGTACTAGGTCTACTAAGCTATAAAAACTGTAATTTAAACTAAAATTAATATTATATACCATTATTTAAAATAAAAATTAAATATAATGAAAAATGACAAATTTTACTCAATATTTTAATATCTTTCCAAATACAGTGGCTATTAAAACGCGGCCGGCATTCAAATAATTAACAAACTCCAATAAATCAAACGCAAATTACTGTATAGTTTTATAATTTCTATTTGTTTTTTTATTCGAATATTTAATTACATATTATGGTTACACCATTTTCTTTTGCTATTATAATGCGAATATATTGTATATACCAGCTATAAGCGGTAAAATACTACAAGTTATTCTTATATTAATCAAACAATCATCAGCGATATCGCAACATTAGGTATATTATTAATAATACCGTTATAAACGGCGAAATACGACAAATTATCGTTGGTGGTACCACTATAAACGGCGAAATGCGACAAAATGTCCTTAAACTAGAACGAGCGCGCTTTTTTCGGCCAATGTAATTGGTCGAAAAGCCATGTGGCTGAAAGGTATATGGAGCGTTCGGTCCCCATTGCGGAGCAGGGGGGTCTAATCCAAGCACTGAGACTACTATGAACGGCGAAATACGACAAGTTGTCTTCAGATTAGAACGAGCGCGATCTTTTCGGCCAATGTAATTGGTCGAAAAACCATGTGGTTCAAAGGTACATGGAGCGTTCGGTCCCCACTGCGAAGCAGGGGGGGTTTCATCTCAGCATCGAGACTAGAAAATACCGCTATAAACGGCGAAAATCGACAAATTATCCTCAGACCTAAACCAAAACGATCTTTGGATAGACCCACAAATACATTGCAAAACCGCAACTGAGCCACGAAATGGATTAATTGTGGAACTGTGGATTTTGGGGATAAGCCCTCAGACTATTTGTAATGCGAAAACGAGGTTTATGATTAAAATCTATTATAAATCGTACAAAATTCAATGCGTCGTTACGATTTAAAGCTGCGGTTTTTTTAGTATTATGAATTTTAACTGTGGTCATTTATGTTCGACATTTAATCTCCTACCGTACTAATAATTAAAGTCGTAATTTGTGACGCTAACGTTAGCGTGGTCGTCTATGTATATTCATGGACGGTAATTTAAATTTAATTTAGTAGGTAAATTTAGAAACGGTGCAATGTCGCAGCCTGTTCGGCCTGCCCGTCCTTTTAAATACAATTTCTTTTTCTCCATTTTCAACTGTAACTTTGACATTTTAGCACTTAGATACTTATATTAATACCAATATGTTTCTTCTTTACCCATTAATAGATACTCCTATTTATATGCTTATTTAACGGGTAATATCTGAAGTCTTTTGCTATTTCTTCACCTACTTTGGCAGCCTGGTTAATTTTTTACTCTGCGAGGTAAATTTCTTTTCGGTAATATTTGGAAAGCAAAATCAGAGCAAAAGCTTTGTGCATTGTAATTTTCTTTCAAGTCTAAAACACCGGGTATATGCTTGTTATTATTCGCAATGGCGGCACTTGCAGTGGATAAAAATAAAGTAAAATGAAATGCAAATAAATCGGTATTTTTGCAAATATAAATAAATATATATATATATATATATATATATATATATATATATATATATATACTCAAGTAGGTTATTTTTAAGTTATAATTTGTTTCTTTAAAAAACATTTTCTTTAAAATAACCAAATTCTTGCGGTTATATATTACAACATTTTTCCATCACTAATTGCGAATCTTAACATTCCAACACCAGTCAGTTTTGTTAGGCTATACAATATTCAGATTTCAAATACCTTCTCTTATTTAACATATTCCAAAAATATGATCGCAAAAAGTTTTATATTTCGCATTCTTATCTTTTTTTCGTTTTTGGACAATGGTTTAGCCATTCACCCTCTTGTGGTCGCCACCACAGCCACTCCAGCTATGATTAAAGCTACTGAGGGTTTAACCTCTGAAACTGCCGAAAAGCTTAAGGAAAAACTTATTAAAGTATCAGTGGTTGCTGCATTTGCTGCTGCGGATTTTCATAGGCAACACCCCGAACTATCATTTTACATTTATGAAATCAATCTCAAGAAACTTCGACCCAAATGGGTGGATTATTTCCACGCATTGAGGAATGAAGGTATTAATCCATTCGAATATTATTTTACCGCGACAGAATTTACAAAAGCTTTTCCTATTCCCAGATCCGCTTTTAACGGGTATTGGACGTATGAACCTGGAAACCTGTATCTTGGAGAATATCAAGAGGCACCCAATTTGGTTTGTAAAAAGTCCTCATGGCGATGTTTATAGGGAAGGAACATCGGGTAAATATAAGATTTATATTGGTGGAATTATAACATTTATCGCATATCATTTGGGATGATTAGTTTTGTTAATTATATGCGTTTTTAAGCATGTAATGGGTCCACTTTTGTTTGTATATAAGCCACAATAGATAGTGCCGAGGTGGGGCTGTCGGGGTTATCGGATTTTCCGCTATATTTTATATTGCAGGTGTTGCGATTTAACGGTCAGCGAATGGGGTTTACCCTATACCGGGTTAATGCTCACCCTGCTCCTACAAATCAACTACCCTATATCGGGTTAAAAGTTTTACCAAATTAGCAAATTAGTGCGAACTTAGAAATGGTTTATATGGGGGTAAGGGTTAGTCTCAATGCTCAGACTAGACCCCCCTGCTTCGCAATGGGGACCGAACGCTCCATGTACCTTTCAACCACATGGCTTTTCGACCAATTACATTAACCGAAAAAATCGCGCTCGCTTTAATTCAAGGACATTTTGTCGCATTTCGCCGTTTATGGCGGTACTACCAACAAAATACCCAATGCTGCGATATCGCCAACCACCATTCCCCCGATACACAAAAAAATAAAAACATTTTACTATTATACCATATATTTACGCATATTAACTTTTATTCGATATATTATTAAACCAAATAAAACCCGAATCCAATAATAAAAAATATATTTCCAATAATACTAATAAATATACCCGAAAAAATTTTCCCATCCGCGCAATTTACAATTTAGTATTTTACGTCCAACCTAACCCTATTATTTTCATCGATATCGCAATTATTTTCGTTTTTATCGTTATCCCAATTATTACCGCCCAATTTTACATTCGAAAATAAATGGGAATTTAGGCTTTTTTTAATCGATTAAAAATAATTACCGAGGGAATCCGAATCCGACGCGGAAATAAACCTCGAAACCAAGTTTATTCGCGATATTACCAAATTTTGGCGTAACCGTTACCGACGCACCAATTTTACGTAATTTATCCACGTTTAAGTAATAGCGGCAAATTTTTACGAAATTACCCGACCTATTTTATTGCGAATACTTTTTTTTTAAAAAAATATTACGAAATTTTTAAATCCGAAAACGTTTACATGCTAATGGGGTCGAATACCGTTTTACTAATAAATTTCCTGCGTCCATCGAGGCCGACTTTTTACGTAAGGAATTATAATAATTAATATAATATTTACGTTTTTTTAACCGGTTCGAACCTACAAATTTCCAATTTTCGGGAATAAAAGATTATTCCGCCAAAAACGTAAACGATATAAATTGGTTTAAACAAGTATCCGATACGTCCACCCAGGAAATCCCGTCTAAAACGCCAATATTATACAAATTTATATTTTTATTATTATTATATTCCCGGGGCCAACGTCCGTTTTAATTATCGTTACAAATTTCAAACGTGGTACACCTGGAATTGAATATTTTTTTAAAAACCACAAACCCCCCAACGTTAAAGGATTAACACGTTATATTAATATTAGTGATTTTAACCCACGGATATTCCCCTCAAAAAAACAATTTTTTGTTACGCGTATTCGCATTATATTTTATAAATAATGGAATGTTACGACGTATTATAAATATATTCTTCAGGTTTGGAATATATTTATTTTATAAAACTATTAAACGGTAAACCCAATAATTTATCGCCGTTACCCGAATACGTTATTAATAATATTTATATTTATATTTAACTTTTACCGCCAACAGCAATAATAATTTTTTATATATATATTAATATATAAATATTTTTAAAAAGGATCGCTCGTAACCCAATATTATCCTTTATATATAATAATTTCAAATTTTTGGATAAGGTATAAGACTTTGGATATAGAAAATGTAACCGAATACAAAATTTAATATCGTGTTTTCTTATATTAACGCCAGGATTTAAACGATATACGCAGTCCCAATAGCACGCCACCGTACCTTTCCGCCAAAAATGGTTACAAACGCCCGCTTTTTTACAATATCCGGACACTTATTACGAAGGCGCCAAATATTATATAATGCACCAAATTTCTGGTTTTTTATTCCCCAACCGCCCACATACGCCTAAAATAATCCCACAATACCCTACCTTCGCACGAATTACACCAACTTTTTACTTTATCCAAACCCCCGCTATTATTAAAAACGAAAGGCAATACGCAGGAATTATCCAAATTTACGAAATCCTTTTTAAACGTTTTTTAAGCCTATTACCCGACCATTTCGACTATTTTTCCGTCCTGCTCCTCGTTTATAGGGATTAAAAAACAACGTTATATATCCGTACTATTTAAGGAATTTATATCGAATTATCCCAACCTTTTAACAAAAATTAATAAATATTATCCGTACCAGCGTTTTTTTATATCGAATTTAATTTTATTAACCAATTAAAGCAATATTACGCCCCTATTATATTTATAAATATAATAGGGTTAGGGAAATATAACCAGTTTTAAAAAAATAAAAAGGAGTTTTACCACGTTTTACGGCTTTTACAAAATATATTCCGGTCCCGCATTTTATATATTATAATTGCTATTTTAATCCAAAACGGATTATTGGACAAGGATTAAATCTTTAAAAACGCTTTGGAGAAAGCTTTTACCGATATACCATATAATATATATATTTCCGTGGTAAACCGTATTTACAATAATATATTCGCTGCTTATATTAACGGTTTAATAAGTATTGGATTATGGGATATAAAACCCAAAATTAATATCGCTTTCCGCACGCAACGCCGCTATTTACAAATAATTAACTTTTTATAAATAATAATAAACGCGTTCCACCGAGGAAGTCACGGCGTATTAGAAATTATAATGCCGTAATTGGTCCTATTTTTCTACGGTTGCAAAACAAGAAATTATGGCCCTGAAATGCTATATTTAACCTGCTTATTACAATTGAAAATCATAAATTAACCGCTACGCACCGGGATTTTAAAGTTAACGTTCGTAAAATGTACCACGGCCGGGAATGGATTTAAACCGGCAAACCTAATAATTGAATATATTAATAAGGGTTTCGCTATAAATATTAAAAATAACCGCAATTCCACGCACAATTTGCGAAAAACATTCCTAAATTATACAGCGATGGGGTTAATCGCAATTACGGTGCGCAAAACATTGGAAAACATCGCCCGTATTCGCATTAACAATAAACACCATATAATATTAACCGATTAAAATATAATTTACTATACGTATTTGTTATTTAAAATGGTTGGGGAAGCGAAAAGGCCGAAATGTTACCCAATTTCGATTTCGACGGCCCTAATTTATCATATTTCGGTTTAAAAAAGCTAGTGGGCGATAAGTTGGAGGCATTTAATTGAAAAATCGTACGCCCCAATAACGTGCTATTTTAGGCGGATATTGATAAAACAGGGGCAAATCCAAAAAAGGGATATAATCGGATAAACGGTTTAAATATTAATGGTATAATTAATACCGAAGGAAATTTGTTGGACGGAATATACGAAAAATCCGACGAAAAAGGCGTATAAAATTTGAAATAATAAAAGGTAAATTACGTAAACCAAAACGGGTAAAGGCGAAAATCGTTCCATTATAAAAAGGAGTTAGTAAGCGAATAACGGTGACCTTACCCGCGAATAACGGAAGCAAAATAACGTCCGCAAAACCAGTAAATATAAATAAATAAATACCAATCGTAAATTTGGTTTAAAATAAAAAACGAAATAAAATTTCCTCCAAAATCCTCCGTATAAATAACCCGTTTCCTATCCATTCTTTTTACCCAAATAAATTATATTTTCCATCCACCGCCAATTATAAATCGAGTAAAAAGGATTTTAATAATAACCGTTATTATAATACCCCATTAACCACGAATAATAAATCCATTAAACCGGATCCCAATAGTAATAACTGTTACAATATTATATATATAAAACCCTTAATTTCCTAACACCAAACCCCTAAAAAAGCAAAATAAAAAAGCCTAAACCGATTAAAAAAGACGAAAACGTTTGGTAGCGTTAAATATTTTTTTAGAAGTGGGTTTATTAACGTTATACTTTTTTTTCCGAATTAGGTTCGCGGTAAACGATCCAAAAACCGAATCGTCCTCCTTTTTATTTTTTTTTAAAATAAATATGCAAGGTTTTTTTAACGAATCGAATATAAATTTATCGTAATTAAGGCCAAAATCGATAAATAAAAAAAATGGAATAACGACCGCCAAAAGGTCGGCGCTATTATTACCGGAAATACCTTTTTTAAACGGTTTATTGGTTTCCGGGCGTTTAATAACCCAGGGATTAAAATCCTTTATTGGGGCCCCGATAACCAGCGCGGTCACGGTTTCGTCGTAAAATCTATCGCTATTTTTAATTTATTTTATTAATTTAACAACAAACCCCTAATTAATGGTGGTTAAATCGAAATACAGCAAATATATACGATGAATGTGATTAGTAAGCGTATTACGGCCACCATTCTGTTCCTGGTATTAATAATTAATATAAATTGGACCCAACGTTAAAATAAAAGTTAACGTTTTTTCCACCAAATTTTATTCGTTAAATTGTTTGAAAATATTTAACACGAATATTAAAACCAGGCGAAGATAAAATTCGCCCATGCGGCGCGTCCTGTTAAAATAAAAAGCATTAAAATATTAGGGGGGCTTTATTATCCAAACGAAACAATTAAAAGGTTAGGAAAATATAATTACTATTACCTCATACGTTAAAAATTGTTTAACAATTGGAAATTGGATAATTTTAGGGAAACGTATACGCGTAATATATTTAAATAATATTTATTATATATTAGTAACGGCCGGAACAGTAAAAAAAAGGTATTAATTTTCCGGAATATATGATTTTTTACCTAATCGAAAAAAGTATTTCGCATTTCGAAAATGCGCCAAATAATAGGTTTATTTTAACCCAACCGAATTAAACGACTATAAATTTGCAATTATATATTGGCGTTTCATATTAAAGGGATAATAATACCAGTGCAATAATTGGGGTGCAAATTAAAACCAGCGTTGGAAATATTAATATTTAGGATATAAACGTTAAAATTGGAATTGGAATCGGTGAAATCGGAAACGGTTTTATCGTGTTCGGCTTGGGACAGGTTTAATCGGATAAAAACCACACCGAAACTGGTTTTTTCCAAAGGAAAAGCAATAAAATTAAACAAATTAGCAAATATATTAAAAATTGTAACAATTGTTACAAAAGTGGAAAAATAAGAATTATTATAATATTTGTTAAAATCCAAAAATATAATAATTGTAATAATTATTACAATAATTATAAAGAAAAAAAGGGATTGTAATAATTATTACCATATGGCCAATTTACGTTTAAATCCAAGGATTAGGGGTTATAAATAGGACGCGTTAACCCTTTTTGTTTATGCAAATTTCGATTACGCGGGTAATAAATGGCGATTCGTTTAATATAAAATGGACCATTTTAGCCCTGCCCGACGGAGGTAACTTTTCAAAATTAGTGCAGGTTTTCGAATAAACCCAATTAAAAAGACCGTCGCCGTTATATTAAATCAAAACGTCCACAATTACCGATCCAAAACGGGTTTTTCCTTCCTATAAGCTTTTTTTAAAATTTTATCGGACGTTGCGGTGTTTGGTTTTAAAATCCATTTTTTTTAACGCCAACATTTTACCCAATTCCGCCGAATTGATATCCCGGGTATTATCCTTGGCGTGGATTAATAACCAAAAAGGTAATTAATTGCTAAAAATTGCAGCAGGCGGATAAAATTTATATTAAAAAAAACCGAGGTTTAGCGGTTACCAGCTGTAATATCCGCATTAGTGGGAACTCCTAATGGAACGGGATTAATATCGTCGGTTTTTTCGCCCACCAATACGGTAATAATATTTTTAAAAATTGTTTCGGTATTCGTTATAACGTTTTCGAAACGGTGGCCAAATTGGAATTCCTTGATAATAATATTATAGGGCGGAATACGTTTACGGGGATAAATAATTGTACCGTTGGGTAAAGTAAGCCCGGTGTTTATACCCCTGCGTACCGTAAATACGCCCGTATATTTAAAAATTATTAACGACTTTTCGTCTAATGTGGTGGTAGGAATTATAAAATTCAAAATTCGAGGGTAAAATAGCCACCATTTCCAACCCATTAATTCGAACTTTTTATAAAAAATTCTAATATTTTTATCGATATTAAAAATGACGAAATAACCATTATTTTCCCAAATATAATCGACCGTAAACATATTTTTTTTAAAATAAACCTTTTAATCGGGCGAAAGGGATCGCAATTTTGTCCTAAACCAGGGTATTAAAGCTAATAATATCCCTAATTTTGTTGATAATCGGCGTGGTAATGGTTATACCCCGATTAATATAAAAATTAAAACGAAATGCGCGGTATATTATCGATTCGCGGTAATGGCAATATTAAATTTCGTTTTTAATTATACGTTGAAAAAAAGTACCGGATAATAAATATATAACCAAACGCCGGATATTTTTAGTGTTTTCGCCCGTAGAAAAATCGGTCTTCCGACCGTTTTTACGTTGACGGTTCCTGATAAAATTATTTAATTTAAACAAATATATTAATATAACGAAATTATAATAACTGTTACAAAAAAATATTTATTAAATATTATTTTCAATATCGGAATTATCGTCGAAATTATCGACGTCGGGGGGGGCGCTCTGAAGGATTAAAATTGATAATTTTATCCATATACCATAGGTTAAACACCTTTTCCGCGTTATGGATTTTGTCCAACTATTTAATTTTTCGGATTAGGAATGTCGAATAAAATATAATAATAACCGTACCCGCAAATTTGGGATTTAATTTGCGGGCGGCGAATTTAGTTAAAATATTATAAAATTGCGTTTGGGTAAAAATAGTAACCGTTCGCGGGGTATCGGTAACGTAAATTTCGGTTAAACCATAATAATATTTGACGTCGAGGGCTGGGAAATTGGTTATTATTTTTTTAAATGTTTGCAAAATAAGGCTGGTCGGAACGAAAATTAAGGTGGGAAAACATCCGTCGGTATTTTGGATAAATCGGTCGTGTTAATAACGGATATACCATATATAAATCGCCGTAAAATAAATAATCGCTTTTCCTATATTTATTTCCTTGGTTAATGACCAGTTTTTAGAAGCTAATTGCTCCAATTTTAATAGGGTATAAGCATTTAAACCGAAAAAAAATTAATTTAGCAAAAACAAAAATTGTAATGATAATCACAAAAATAGGGGCAGGATTGGAACAATAATTACAAAAATAGGGTCAAAATTATAACGATAATTACAATTATTAGGGATAATGCATTCATAATTTACTAACCAGTTAGTAGGGTAACCAATGGCGACCAAAAAAAGCATTAAATATATCCCAGTTAAACCAAAAATATTTGCCTTTAATTTTTTTGTATTTAAAACCGATTTTGTTATCGGTATTTAAACCTTCGACAGGCAAAATGTTTCAAAAAAGGCGCAACTTTTTTATAATAATTTAAATCGCGTCCGAATTAAAAAAATAACCAATCCAGGGATAATTTTTGGTTAAAATGGAGAATTGCGTATAATATGCCAAAAACGCCGTTAGGATTTTTTCGCGGGCGTCCTCGAGAATTTCCTTTTTTACGCGGTTTATATGAGCAAATCGATCGGCGATAGTGGATTGGGTTTGTATAAAATTAAGGAAATCGTTTTGTTGGTCGTCGCTAAAAAATTTGGGATAAAATTCGGTAATTTTTGTTTTAGGTTTGGTAAAAATAGGACGATGGAACCGCCCCTCGTCGTACAAATTGTTGAAAATATTTTAAAATATTAATAAATCCAATAGGTGCATTTAAATTTAATTTGTACGTTTTTTTTCTTTTTTAACCGTTTAACCTTAATGGGTTTAAAACGGGACCAGGTATCGATAGCGAATATTATTATCGTCCTATTATAGTAGGCGCGGTTAAAACCAAATAAATTGGCGACGTCGATAGCTTAATCGGCTCGCGAACGGGTAATTAAACGATGTTAAAATTGCATTAAATGCAAATTATTTAAAGCGATAACGTTGTAAGCGATAATTGCATAATTGGCGACAGCAAATAAAGTGGAAAATTGCTCGATATTAAATTTAAAAAAATTTCGGCAATTTCCACCAAAATCGTTAACACTTTTTTTATTTTTAATAACGATTTTTCCCTACCGGCGAAAAATAAAATAAAAAAAGTGGTAGCAAACTTTAAACCAATCGTCGATATAATAACCGTTATACATGTATAATCCAAGGTTGGCGGTTTTAAATTTTAAATCGCCGTTTTTAAAATTAGGTCCGGTGGTTATTATCCGCAGGTAAATTAATATTGTGGCGAAAATTGTGGGAATTATAACCGGTTTAAATTTATTTGCGAATATTTTCAGCCCGGGGAGGTTAATATCGTTTTGGCGGATAAAAGGGGGGATAGGGGGTAGGCGACGCCGATTTGCCAAATTATCGAAAATGGGTTTGGTACCCTTGTCGTTAAATATATCCCGTACGGAAACCAAAATCTTTTACAAAACGGGTATTTTATTACCTTTAATTTGTTTATTGGGATTATTTGTTTTAAAATAAATTAAAAACCCGAATACGTCGGCGATTGATAATAAATTAATTAATAATTAAAACTGTACCCGTTATCCCAAAATATATAAAAAGGTAAAAACCAGATTATAATAGCTATTATATTTTAGCAATAATTATTTGGTATTACCGCAAAAAATTGTAAAAGCTGTTACAATATAGTAAATAATAAAATATATTAATACAGGGATTATAATAATTGTCGCAATTTAATAAATGGAAATATTAACCTATTGTATTAATATATTATATTAAAATATTTGTCGTTTTGTAACCAAGTACGAACATTACCTTGTTTATATTTGACGAATTACTGTTAAAATAATATACCCAAATCTGATTATTAACGCGTGTTTTTGCTGCGGCGACGCCAGCAACGGATTAAAAACGTTTAAAGGTTTGGGCGATTGGGGTTTCGTTCGTATTACGGAAAATATTATTTCCGCGACCGAACCAGGCGGGCGGGTTGGTATTATTATTAATTTTAAAATAGTTAATATAACCCAAATAGGGTATAATACGAACTATTTTAACAATATTCGTATTCCTTACCCTGCGCCAAATTATAATAATTATCGCCGATACGGATTAGTTTTTACCCAATTAAAAATCCTTTTATAACGGGACGGGTAAACGATTTAAAAAATCCGTGTTTTTATATAATAGGAAATAATATTCGGGTTATACGAAATTTATTGGTCCATTGTTTAACGTCGAATTAGGTTTAGGTTACGTCCGCGATACCGGAATAAAATTGGTTTTAACTGGCCGAACGGTGGTGGTTTTATATATACGGGGTACGGGCGGCCTATTTAATAGCGCGGGTACCGGGTTAATAATAATTTCCGGTTATGGTGCAAAAGGCCGGTTTTTGGGGTTTTTTTGGTAACGGGGATAATACGCTGTTAAATGGTTTAAAAAATATTAGGGGAATTTGCAATTGGCGGTTATCCAAATCCGGGGCAAGTTCGTTATGGTTATCGTCCATATTAATATTATTATCGCTTTTATTAGTGGACGTAAGGGCAGGTTAGTTATCGTTTTCGCCCATATAAATATCGTCGTTATTATAATCGATAGGGGCGGGGGCAAATTCGTTATCGCCGGCGTCCATATCGGTATTATTTCCATTTTTATCGACGGGGGCGGGGGCAAATTTATTATCGCCGGAATTTATATCGGTATTATTTTAATTGTTATTATTATTATTAAAAATAAAAGGAAAATTTAAAGGGATTCCGGTTATATCCGAATAATTTTGTAATATAAAACGGTCCAACCGAACAAAATTTAATTCCAAAATAATTGCAAGATCCGCGTCGTAATTTTCCAAATTTTTAAAATATTGGTTTATTTTTTTTATCCGCGTATTTTTTATAATATAATTATTAAATTGGTAAATAATTTAATATTATTGGGTATATATTCTAACGTAAATTTGGTGGTAATTTGAGCGGAGGTTTTTATTTTTTTGGCGTTTTTTGGGAGCTATAGTAACAAAGGAACGTAATTATAACAATTGTTACGGTTTTTGGCGAATTAAAACAATTATTGTAACTATTATTACAGTAAAATTAGTTAATTTACCCCGGACCTAACCGGGTGGGGGGTACCTTTGCGATACAGGGGCGTTAATTATAATTCATTTTCGTTATAATTGGGTTAATACCTGTTTGGGTAGGTAAAATATAAATAGTTTTATCCAATTAAAAATGCTTTAATTAGATTTCCTAACGAATATGTTTGCAATATTTGCTGAAACAATTTTGCGATTATAATAATTATTACGTTTATTAATTAAAAATTAAACGCTGGTTTAATCGTTACAATTTTTTATTAATCGTTACCAAAAAAATCTGGCGGCCGGAAAAGAGGTTTTTGTTGTAAAAAATAAAAAAAAAGCTAATAAAAATAAGAAAGGAAAAATTTATAGTTGGGTTTACGTATGGGGTTTTTTACTAATAAAATAAAATTAAAATGGAAACGCCAAAATTTCCGGAGTTTAACCGTAATAATTATTACAATTCGCAATATCGAACCCTTTTATTTTTAATCGGAGCGCCGTTACGCCGTGCCAACTTATATATAATCCAGGTTTTCAGTTTATGTAATAATTGTTATTATCCAGCATTTGGTCGTTTTATCTAAACCGTTAATTGGAGATTTTGGTATTTGATAATTATATATTTTGCGCTGTTTAATCCTCCCCCCCTGGTTAGTTCAATTCGGCGTCGCCTTTTTTATCGCTCGACTTTTTTATAATCCAGGGCACGTTATTTAATTTAATTAGGATTTGATTTTAATCGCTCTTTAGCTTTTAAGTTATAAATTTATAGGCGTTCCTATATTAAATATTTTTGCAACCGTTAACGCTAACTAATGTTTTAATTTATAATTATAATACCGTTTAATTTGTTCGTCGGCGTTTACTAATTTGTTTTCCCGAATAATTGTTAATTATATCCATCGTTTTTTAAAATACCACCGTGTTTTAATTCCGCCGCTTTTTTTTTATCATTTATATAAATAGGAAGCGTAATTTCGGATCCCATTTTCGTACATTATTGGGAATTAAATAACGAAATAATGGTCATATTGTTTAAACCATTTTATTAATTGTAAATTTGGAACATTTTCCAGCAAATCGTTTTTCGTCCATTCCCGGTTATAGGAATGGACGAATTGTTTAACGATATTAAAGGTTATTGGTTTGGGTAACACTAATTGGGATAATAGGTCGTATAACCGCCGCGGGTTTGGGAAAAAAATAGTTGTTACAAAATGGGTACCCCATTTATCCAACTGTTTAAACATATAATTTTTTTTAGAATTTTTCCTGGGTATTTTAATTAACTGCTTTTTAGGGGGTAATGCGGGTAAAATTCCAATTTGGTATACGCAGGCGTTGCAACAGTCTTCAAATTAATTTATTATGAAAAATGGATTCTTTTTTTGTATAAAATTCAATATAACTCGTCGAAAATATTTAACGCCTTTCTTTTTAATTTTTTCTTATTTATTATTTCGTATTGCGTCCAATGGGGCGGAACGCGTGGCTTGAATATACCCAAAAAACCGGTTTGTAATAATTCCAGCGCTTTTGCCCGGTTATTATCGTTTAAATTGAATTCAACGACACGTGGAAAACTAATAGGGAATAACCGCGTTTATAAATACGTTACAAAATTTAAATGGGTAATTTATAAACTTTTAACGTTTCCTCGTAATACCACGGGTTATTTGGCTAATTTAATTATTAATTTTGGCCTGGTTAGTTTGTATTTAACGATGGATTTTTACGTATCGAAATACCAATAAGGCACAAAAGAATATACGGTTTTTTTACGGTTGGGCCCGCGTGCGGTTCGTCCGAACCTTTACCATAGGTTTATAAGGTCGTTCAATATTAACGCGCCGTATTATATTATACGTTCCACATTAGGTATATCCATACCTATACCTAAAAATAACATGGAAAATATAATACGAATTTTAAAATCCGGTTTGGAAAAATTGCGTAAATATTAATTTTATCGATTTTAGGTATAAATGCATTATACCGGATAATTATATCGGTTGCGTTTCGCTTAATAAATTTCCTAAATACGAGGTTTTGTATTAGGAATTGGCGTATTTAAATAATACGATTCCTGGCGTCCATATATATAATAATTTTAGGAATACGGGTGGCGGATAATGGTATGGTATTCCTTATTAGGAATAAAAAGCGCCGGTAATCGTTAATAAAGGTTTTACGTTCCAAATATTATATTATAATCGTAATTTCGGGTCGCTCGAAAGGCGTTTTAACGAAACGCATTATCTTTTTATAATATAATTGGTCGAGGACGTAAATTTCAATTTTTGCTGTAAAAATTGCGGTGCACCCGAATATAAATACGGTTACTGGTATAATTGCCCGGACCAAACGTAATATAGAAAACAATTCCCTAAAATCCTTCCATTGTAAAGTTATATAAAATTTATTAATAGTGAATAAAGCAATACGTTGGTGGAATATAGGGTTTTGAAAAAATTTAAAAAATCGGTAATTGGTGGTTTATTCCGGGCCTAAAAAAATGTGCGTATAGTTACAAACGGTTTGCGGGTTCCAAAAAAGGTTATATTAAATAAAATTAGTTTTGGTAATAAAAACCGCATATTTATATTTACGCTTAAAATGGATTGGTCGATTAATTTGGGGTTCGCGGCGGGATAACGTTATATATTGCGTAATTGTTTTTATTTTAATTTGTTTAATAGGATTATTTGGATAATAATGGTATTATTGCGAATAACTGAGGTAATTTGCAATATTAAATTTTTCCCGCACCCGGGTTTTACCAGCAAAATAACATTTTTTATATTATATAAAACCCGGTATATATATTGCATTTAGTTATAATATGGGATTCGTATAGGAATACTAAAAGGTTTATGGAAATTCAAAAACCATATAACAGTTGAAAAAACGAGCTTATATTATAGGTTTAAATTACCAAAAATTTTGGTTTTGGCGTAAAATTCCGGAAAAATATATACATCGGAGGAGGTATTTGCCGCCGCGTGTGCGGGATTGGGATCGCGAAAAATTGCGTCGATTTGGTGGGAAAACGAAATATATATGGACGTATTTCCGGATATTGTATATATATAATTTAATACGAATATATAAAGATTTGCGGAAATAATGGTCTTTTTTAATGGGTGGATATATAACGTATTATATAATATATACTTTATACGGATTATAAAATTAGTGGTTTTGCGTTATTTATAAAAAAATTTATATGTAAAAATTCCTTTCGTTTTTGCGATTTTCCCTATATAAATTTTAACGGATTATAATCGTTATTAATAAAATGCGAAATGGGTATCGATGGTGTTTATGGGTGGACGTATAATATATTAAATAAAATTTACCTTAGACGGATTGTAAAATAAATAATTTTGCGACATTTGGATTAAAATTTATATATAAAAATTCCTTTCGCTTTTGCGATTTTTTACATATAAATTTTAACGGATTATAATCGTTATTATTAAAATACGAAATGGGTATCGATAGTATTTTTGGGTTAATAATGGGGATACCGCCATAAACGGATAAAGGGCGGGTTAAATCCAATTTTTAATTGGCGTACCGGGTATAAAAAACTTTGGATTAATGAAAAAGGCCTACCAATTCCTATTTTCAACGATATTCTTTTTCGATATTTTGCGTGGTTGTGGAATAATAAGGGAATATCGGTCGCAAAAAGGCCAAAAATACCGCCATAAACGGCGAAAATCGACAAATTGTCCTCAAACCTGAACCAAAGCGTTCTTTGGATGGACCCACAGGTATATTGCAAAACCGCAATTGAGCCACGAAGTGGAGCGAAGCGAACGAAGTGGATTAATTGTGGAGCTTTGGGCTTCAGGGATAAGCCCTGAGACTAGGTAAGGGTGTTTTTTCCAAAACTTATATAAAATAATTTTTCGGAAAATCGTATGCGGTACTGGAACGCTTTCTGCCGTGCGGACCCCCATTTCGATATGGGAAGGTATATAAGGGAAATAACGCAGAATCTCCCCCACCAATAAATTTAAATTGTTAACCCCAAAATTAATCAACCATTTTAGTAAATAATTTAACATATTAAAACTTTGTAATTACAGGATTTTATAGCCTAATTAGCATTACGCGGCACCTAAGCAATTTCCTAAACCCCTTCTAATAACCTATTTTATTAACAAATTATAAACCCGGAAAGGCTTTAATTTGTACACCAAAGTGCATTTTGCATCGTTAAAAAACCTGAAATTTAGGTTTTATTTTGGTTATTGCCGCATCCTTATAATACGCATATTAATAAAGATATTGCTGATTTTGTGCGAAATTGTTAGTTGTAGGCGTTAATTCAGCACCTGACCCCCTGTTTTTACAGAGGGGATCGCTGAAAATTAACGTTCGACTCAGATCTAATTTTCGGGCAAGTAGCGCTTGCTTATATTGCAAACACAAAAGTGTTGGTGTTGTGAGGAGGTTACGAGATAGAATAAGCTTAATCTTGAACGCGGTAAAAGGTGGATCACGTATAAGGTTGATGGAACGTTGAAATGGCAGATAACCGTCTGCTAGCGGGTAATAGAGATAATATATTGTTGTTGCACAATCGATTCGTTAAATCCTTGAATCGATAAAGGTATGAAGGTGATGAATCTAGGGCTAAGTTATGAATTACGTGTTCGAATCCGTAGGTGCAGATCTTCGATCCGGATGTCCGGAATGCGGGGTCACGTCACATGATTTGGCCTTATTCATGTGACTGACCTGCCGACCTATTGAGCCCAACGGCCTATTGTGCTTATGCATGCACAGAAAATCTGCGACCACAACGGGATTCGAACACACGCACTTTAACGTATATATAATATAGATAATGGTACGTGCATTAAACCATTAAGCTAGATTAAATATGACGTATTTGTTTTGTTGTGGAAACCATGAACAAAGACGTAATATATAAAGCTTTGTATGTAAAAACGCGTATACGTTTTATTTGTTATTTATTTATTTATTCGATGCAGGGTGACTAATAAAATTAGCCCGTGCTAGCCGTTATAAAATAATGCAGGGTAGCTAATATAATTAGCCCTGCGCTAGCCATGTTCACAGGTGTGGTTTTTATAAATCGTGCACGCCACTGTAATTGGCTCGAATTTTTAATAGGGTTCACGGTAGCAAATTAGGGCCAAAAACCCCTGTATTCGTTCGCTAAGAACCCCCTAAATTTCTAATGCGTTTAATGAGGTTCGCGTTGACCCATAAACCCATTAGCGGAATTACGTTGACTGGCAAATCGTTACCCTGTACGATATTCTGCACGCTACCCTGCACGATACCCTGCACGTCGTTTCCCTGCACGATACCCTGCAGATTACCTTGCACCCGTTTGGCGAATTGAATTCATTTCGTGCACCTGGATTGGTACAAATACCAGGGCACCCACTAATTGCGGATTTTAGGGATTCCAACCCTGTATTTTAGTGGATTTCAACAACTAAAATAGCAGAAAACCCTACAATTGGCAGCTTTAGGCCTATAACCGTTAAAAGGCGAAGGGTATTATTAATAATATGGGTTATTAACAATATGGGTTACTAGCAAGGGTTTCGGCATTAGGCTAGGTGCGGCGTGGTGCTAGTTGCGCTATAAAGGCCTGTAATTACAGGGTTTTAATTCACTAAACTGTTCACTAAATTTTGGGATTAATAAATTCGATTCATTGGTGGGGGAAACTTTGCTTTATCTCCCTTGTATACTCTCCGACATCAAAGTGGGGGTCCGCACCCTTGAAAGCGTTCTGGTGCCGCACACGATTTGCCGAAAAATTATTTTGTACAGGTTTTTGAAAAAACACCCTTATTACCACATAATCTATCTTTAAGTTCGCATTAATTTGCTAATTTGGTGAAGATTTCAACCCGATATAGCGTAGCTGACTCGCAGGTGCAGGGTCGGTATAAACCCGGTACAGGGTAAACCCCATTCGCCGACCGTTTGAACCGCAACTCCTGCAACACAAAATATAACGGAAAATCCGACAACCCCAACAGCCCCACTTCGGCACTATCGATTGTGGCTAATATACAGACAACATTAGACCCATTACATGCTTATCAACGCATATAATTAACAGGTATAACAAGTCCTAGATTTCATAGGATATATCCCGTTAAGCAACTAGCTTAGTTAATTATAGCTATAAAATTAGCGAATTGCGAACATAACTCAGGCTACCCTATAATGGAAACAGCCTTATGTCGGGCCCTCCAGGCCCAAACGAAGTTCTAACCGCTAAATTGTAGGACCAAGATGTTACGATCAAGGTATCGGGTAACCTGTTCTTAGGGTAAAATATAGTGGGTTAAAGCAACTAAGCGTTTTGTTTGGGTAATTGGGGTTCTTAATGTTAACAATATTGGTTACTAACAGGGGTTTGGGCATTAGCTTAGGTGCGGCGTGGTACTAGTTGTATTGTAAAAGCCTGTTATTACAGGGTTTAAATACACTAAATTGTTCACTAAAGTGGTTCACTAATTTTGGGATTAATAGATTTAATCATTGGTGGGGGAAATCTTGCTTTATTTCCCTTACATACTTTCCGACATTGAAATAGGGGTCCGTACCCGGCAAAGGTTTCCGGTGCCGCACACGATTTTCCGAAAAATTATTTTGTATGCGTTGCTAAAAAAACACCTTTATTTTCATACAAACCATTTTTGGGTCCGCATTTATTTGCTAATTTAATAAAAAATTTCAAACCGGTACAGGGTAGCTAGTTCGGAGGTGCAGGGTGGGTATTAAACCCGGTTCAGGGTAAAACCCCATGCGCTGACATTTTGAATCGCAATTCCTGCAATACACAAAATATAACAGAAAATCCGACAGCCCCAACAACCCCATTTCGGGACTATCCATTGTGGCTTATATATAGATAACAATGGACCCATTATATGCTAGATAACGCATATAGTTAACACCCCCTTTCTTTTGTTACTATTTACATAAAATCGGAAAAAAAAGTATAAAAAAAAAGAATAAAACTTAAAAAAAAGTATCCCCTTTATGTCCCAACCCGACTCGAACTCCCGATATAAACCCCCTGGCTAACTAAGCCTTTTGTACCAATTTGTAACCCCCGAAATGGACGAACCCCCGAATTGGAAAAAACCCCCAAAATTGTAATAACCCCCGGATTCGAACCCCCGATTTGCATAATATTAACCCACAGAATTAACTATTAAACCAGGTAGCTAATTTGGCTATTCGTTAGTAGTAGTCCAAATTCGGTATATTATATAAGGTATTTCGAATACGTAAATCGCCCAAAATAAAAGCTTTTTCAATTTTAATTCAGCTTTGGGTATAAAGGCGGTATAAATTGCTTATTAATCAACCTATATAAGGCAAATTCGGGGAATACGGCCGGTATTAGGCTAGTTAACATCCAATATTTGCAAATAAAGGAAATGTAATAGGTAATTAGCTAACGAAACAATTGAATACCCTAAAATTCAATGGGTAAAAACTAAATTTTTAAAGCTTTAAACTTTATAAACTTTAAAAAGACTTGGTAAATTAGAAACGTTAGGGGCTCTGTTAGGCCACTAGCAGGCAGTTGTTTGGATTCCAGGTATTTTAGGGTTACTAATTTTTCTGCAACTAATTCCCGTATATAGTGAAATTTTCATAACGTATATTTAGTACGTTAATAATGCGTAAAATTAAATACGTTAGCTATAAAGCCTATATTATTTCCAAATGTTGCACTAAAGCCTTTTATAGGTAACCCGATCTTTATAGATAAGCTTTTAAACTACTGTATTTTACGCAGGGCTTCCGTTAAGGCATCGGTTTCGGTTGTTGGAGTGTTTAAAACTATAATATTAACCTTTTTGCATTTCCCCGTTATAAAGCCCCCAAATAGGGTATACAAATATCCGTAAATGGATTTCAAATTTTCCCTAGCCCCGGCAAAATCGCTATTACTAAATACCAGTAATTTTAAACCTTTACAACCCCCCATTAATAAACTGGGTGGTAATTCGGCTTTAAACACTTTATTTCCATGAGAAATAAATGGGGATTTAATACCCGTTAAATAACGTAATAAATTTTGAATTGCCGTTAAATGGATTGTCGTAGCTTTTATTAAAAAAACGTAACAACCATTAAACCGCAAAACCAATATCCGGGCGCGTTAATAATATTATATACATAAGGGTGCCAATAATACGCTATAATAATTTAATTTTCAACGCATTTACGGGCTTAACCCCGCTATATTTTAATATACCCGGTTGTAAAGGAACAAATAATATAGGTTTGCGATTAATTAATCCGAACGTTGCTAATATTTCCTTTACATACTAACTTTAATGGAACCAAAACAGGCGTTTAAGCCTTTCCTTTTCAATTTAAACGCTTAAAAATTAGGCTGCAGGGCCCCTATTTTCCAACGCGTATACGTTATCAAAACGGGCTTTTAAATCCTAAATATACTGCAATTTAAGACCTATTAGCAGGCAATCGTTTACAAAAATAACGATAAAATGTTTAAATTTAACGTTATGAAAAACAACGGGATTAAAGATTAACGGTTTAAAACCTTTTTTAAAAAATAGGGTTTTGTATTTGTTTTACCATTTTTTTGGACCCTGTTTCAAACCGTATAACGCCTTTTCCAACTGTATAACCTCCAATTCTTTCGGATTATAACCCATTTCCACTGACATTTTAGCGGTAGTAAGGTTACAAATTTTGGCCTGTTCGTTAAAACCGTTTGGAATTTGCAAATATATATTTACGTCGGTAAAATCACTATTTAAAAACGCACCGATAAAATCGATTTGTTTTATTTCCTAATTTTGTGCATTCGCTATAGCGAAAAATATACGACAGGTAGGTGGTATACTAGTGCTAGCAAAAATATCTATATAATTTAGGTTTTCGACCTATAAAAAACCCCTAATAACAAGTTTAATTTTATATTTTATAGGTTTATTATTTTTATCTTTTTGTAATTCAAATACCGGCCGGGTAGAAACGAGTTTACAGTTTATAAGCATTTTAATTTTAGGGATAAAACGGAAGGTTTTTGCGGTAACGATTTGGTCGAAAACAAGCACTAAAGCAGCCTACCATTTAGCATCTTCAGGGTTATGTAAGGCCTGTTGGTAGCTATTTGGTTCACCGTTTTTAATGGGCTTTTTCTTTATTTCTTTTGGGCTTAAAAACAAAGATAATGTACGTAATTTATATCCATTAAATTTGGGTTTTCGAACTTCGAACTTAACTTCATGTTTTGCATTTTAGGTGCTGAAAACACCGGAACTTCCGATGTTTTAAATACTGGATTAGGTACCGCTACCGCTATAGGCTTTGGGGGGTGAATAAAAGGTTATACAGGCCTGGCGGGCAATGTATTTTCAAGGTTTAGAAACCCTGTAACGGGCGGTAATTGCCCTATAATAGGTGGTAAATACCCTATATTATTAGGGCTTTTTAGGGGATAATCATCCGCTGCAATGCTGTTAATTTCGTTTTTAAATTCAAAATTAAAATCCCTTTTTAAATTTGTATTTTCCCCCTTTGAAATCTGTAACGTTTCCTCTGCAATAGCAAAATTTATAACGGTTATACCCTCTATTATTTTTACGGTCGAGGTTTTGTAAACGGCCCGTTTAGTGGGTGCGTAAACCAACGTTGTAAAATTTAATAAATGGGCTAAAAGTTTCACCGTTTCGGTGCGGGGAACCAGTTTATTAAATTTTTGGCGTTTTTCCAGCGGTATAACACCCTGGTATACAGCACCAATAACCCAAAAATACCTTAAATTGGGCTTGTGCGGTAATCCAGGTCGGAATTCGGAATAAAATTCCTCGTAAAGTGTTAAATCCTTATTAATTACCGCTATACGGTTAACTAAATTAACCACGGCAGGTAATAACCAATATTATAAATATAATGGTAAACCCCACGTTACAATGGTAAACCGAAGCCTATCCAAAATAACCCCAACGAACCGCTCCGTTAATCCGTTTTGGCCGTGGTTATAAGGGTTTAAAATGCTAAAATTAATACTCTTGTTTGTAAACCAATTTTAAAGGTTTACATTAACTTCGTGCCCCCCATCGAAGTGAAAATTCAAGGGGTAGCGCCCGTACGTAGTTTTTAAACCCTGAAAAAGCCTTTAATAACCACTAAAACCGTAGGTCCGGCTTTATTTCTTAATGGGATCGACCACCGAAAACGTGATTTTCGGTCCACTAATAACAAAAGTACGGGCTTTTTATTGTGCAAATTAGGTTTAAAGGTCACTGTATTACCCTTTATAAAATCGAAAATATTAGGGGGTGTAAGGAGTGCGATTTTATTTGTAAGCCTAACAGAAATGATTTTAATGTAAGCAATATAGGTAATTACCCTAATTCTGTCGAAATTAGGTAAATCTTTTACAGTTTTATCGGTTTTTCTTTAGCAAAAATAACCCTATATACCCTGAACGCCTATGCCATAATAGGGTTTTTTGGGCCTGGATTTCATTACAATTACCTGTAATTCCGTTTCCTTCAGGGGTTAACCAGCCGTTTGTAATTTGTTTTAGCTTCAAAGGGAGGTGATTTATAAAAGCCTGCTTAAAATCCGATAATAAAGGAGGTTTTAACAACGGATTTTCTGTATGGGAAACCCCTTTTTTTCGGAAATAGTCCCTTTTATATTAGGTTGCATAAAAGGGTTACCTAACGGTATACCGGGCCTGCGGGGCCCAATTTTACATTGATTTTCAAGGCTTTTACCATGAAATTTCTGCGTTACAGGTGAATTTACGGCTATTTCCGTATTTTGTTCGGGATTTAGTTTTTCCATTACCGTAATTTTTTCCGTTTCCGAATCGGTGTGAATTTCATAATCCCTTTTAGGGTTTATGTTATTTAGTTCTGTTTTTAACGGGGCTGCGTAGCCCTTTATAACCCTCTATAAGGTCATGCTAAAAACGGTATTATATTCACCTATTATCCAGGCGTAATTCGAAATTTTTAGTATATATCGAACAAGGATATCGCACCTTTTAACCCTCAAACAAAACGAATATTTAGCGGTGCTTAAGCGTTTTTACGCTTTGCGATCCTTATCGTACAGGGTATTTTTTAATAATACGCCCCTTATATTATAGTGTGTAAAACCATTAACGATATTTATTCCAAACGAGGGGATATATAAAACGTTATTTAACGTAACCTCTTTAAATTCGTTAGCCTTTTGGCCGTAACGAACCTATACTTTTACAGTTCGGGTGCCTACAGGCTCAATAGGGCCACTTCCTGTACCAATATCGACTGTAAAACCGGGGGTATAATCGGTGAAGAATTGCTTATTTGCAAAAATATGGTACGTATTACTTATATTGTACAGGATAGGGTAACCTAGGTTCCAAGGTTTAGGGGTCCTTTTTACGCCGCGTCCAGGTTTCGTTTTAGCTTTAAAATTAGTTGTTAAAATTTGTGGTTTTAACGTTTTACCAGTATCGGTTTCCGAATCCGAATCCGAACGTAATTTTATAATTGCGCTAATAGCGGAATTAACCTCCTATTCCAGGGCGTTATACGTTGCGCCTTCGTTAACGCTACCTAGAATCGAGCCCGTAAATAGTTCGAAATCCATTACAATTATGGATGTTCCGGCGGTTAATTCGCTGGAAGAGGATTTAGTATCTTTTGCAAAAGCAGAATCCGAATTAGAATTTTTATTACCCTTTTTTCGTGATTTAAAAGTGGTTTCCTGCCCATTATTTTCCTTTTTAGCCCCCTTTTTAACGTTTTTTTACCCGTTTTTTACGTTTAAACCTATAATTAGCAGCTTTAGCCGTTGTAAAACCTGAAATCGAATTTTCGGATATAAAGTCCGCCATAAGGTATTGCAAATTTAACTTTTCCGAATTTTGGCCTATAACCTGTAAAACCCGTTGGGTATTGCGTTGGCGTTCGGTCCAAATAGGGATTATCCCCTCCAGGGCTCGTGAATACTAATTTCGTACGTTTACGGGGTTGGTTTGCACGTTAGTATTCGCTAATTTAGTTATTAGTTACTTAAAACGGCTGTTAAATTTAGGTATTGATTTTTTAAATTTCGAAAAATTTCAAGCGTGGAATTCCCGATATAATGAATTTCGACTAATTTTGGGTGCATCGGAATAGCTATTTTCCAAAGTTGTGTAAGCCGTTACGAGGCTGGAATGCCATACAATGGATTGTAACAGGTTTTTAATTAAACTGTTTTTTATAAGCAATAATAGGATTATTTGCTCGTATTCCGGTAAAATATAACCAATTTTAGGGTTGGGAATAGATTCCGCTGCTTTTATAACCCTAAATTGCATTATTAACGCTTATTTTCACAGATCGTAATTGCTAACCCCTATTAATTTGCAATTTTCGGGGAAGGAAAATACCCGTTTCAATAGTTTTTTACCTATTCCGTCACCTAAAATTAGGTTATTAGGTGGATTAGGGGGTGCGGTAGCGGTAATTGGTTTAATATCCAAATTAGCATTTAAATTAGTTGAATTACCGCTTTTTAGGGTTAACAGGGCAGTTAATTGTTAAATTATCCTTTAAAATCAATCCATTTGCGTAATTAACGCTTTTAATTAAAGGTTTTGGGCTTGTAATTTAACGGTTAAAACTTCGTTTGGGTTGGGTTTAGCCCCCTATTTGCTGGAATTGGGCCTGGAAGGCCCAATATAGAGCTTTTTTCCATTGTAGGGCAATTAAAATTATAATTGCAATTCGCTAATTTATAATTATAATTAATGAACCTAATCGCCTAAGTGTAAATACCTTATTTAATTTAGGATTTGCTATACCGTTTGCCTTTTAACGGGTATAGGCCTGTAACTACCAATTATAGGGCTTACTGCTATTTTCAATGGTTAAAGTCCACTAAAATACAGGGTTGGAATCCCTAAAATCCGCAATTAATGGGTGCCCTGGTATTTGTACCAATCCAATAGTCTCAAGGCTCATCCCTGAAACCCAAAGCTCCACCATTAATCCACTCCGTTCGCTTCGCTCCACTTCCTGGCTCAATTGCGGCTTTGCAATGTACCTGTGGGTCCATCCAAAAGACGTTTTGGTTCAGGTTTGAGGACAATTTGTTGATTTTCGCCGTTTAAAGCGGTATTTTTGGCCTTTTTGCGACCGATATTCCTTTATTATTCCATATTTACGCAAAATATCGAAAAAAGAAAGCATCGTTGAAAATAAGAGTTGGTAAACCTTTTTTATAAATACAAAATCTTTTGCACCCGGTACGCCAATTAAAATTTGGATATAACCAGCCCTTTATCCGTTTATAGCGGTATCCCTATTATTACCCTAAAAACACCATCGATACCCATTTCGCATTTTAACAATAACAATTATAATCCGTTAAAATTTATATATAAAAGATCGCAAAAACGAAAGAAATTTTTACATATAAATTTTCATCCAAATATAATAAAATCATTTATTTTACAATCCGTATAGGGTAAGTTTTATTTAATATATTATACGTCCACCTATAAATACCATCGATACTCATTTCGCATTTTACCAACGACGCTTATAATCCGTTAAAATTGCTATAAGGCAAATCGCAGAAACGAAACAAACTTTTATATATAAATTTTAATATAAATAACGCAAAACCACTAAATTTACAATCCGCATAAAATATATATCACATAATACGCTATACATCCACCCATTAAAAAAAACCATTATTTCCGCAAATCTGTATATATTCGTATCAAATTATATATATATATAATATCCGGAAACACGACTATATATATTTCGTTTTCCCACCAAATCGACGCAGCTTTTCGCAGTCCCAATCCCGTACACGCGGCGGTAAATACCTCCTCCGACGTATATATCCTCCTGGAATTATACGCCAAAACCAAAGTTTTTGGTAATTTAAACCTATAATATAAACTCGTTTCCTTAACTGCTATATAATTTTTAAACATCCACAAACCCCCCAATATTCCTACACGAATCCCATATTATAACCAAATACAATATATATACCGGATTTTATATAGTATAAAAAATATTGTTTTGCTGGTAAAAACCAGGTACGGGAAAAATATAATATTGCAAATTATTTCGGTTATTCGCAATAATATTATTATTATCCAAATAATCCCATTAAGCAAATTAAAACAAAAACAATCACGCAATATATAACGTTATCCCGCCGCGAACCCCAAATTAATCGATTAATCCATTTTAAACGTAAATATAAATGTACGGTTTTTATTACTAAAACTAGTTTTATTCAATATAACTTTTTTTGGAACCCGAAAACCGCTTGTGAATATACGCACAATTTTTTAGGCCCGGAATAAACCACCAATTACCGATTTTTTAAATTCTTTCGAAACCCTATATTCCACCAACGTATCGTTTTACTTACTATTAATAAATTTTACACAATTTTGGAATAAAAAGATTTTGGGGAATCGTTTTTTATATTGCGTTTAATCCGGGTAATTATACCAGCAACCGTACCTATATTCGGGTGCACCGCAACCTTTACAGCAAAAATCAAAACCTACGTCCTTAACCAATTATATTATAAAAAAATATTACATTTCGTTAAAACGCCTTTCGACCGACCCGAAATTACAACTATAATATAATATCTGGAGCGCAAAACCCTAATTAACGATTACCGGCGCTTCCTATTCCTAATAGGGAATATTACATTATTATCCGCCACCCGTATTTTTAAAACCAATATATATATATATATAAACGCCAAAAACCGCATTATTGAAACACGCCAATTCCTAATAAAAACCCTCGTATTTAGGAAATTTACAAAGCGAAACGCAACCGATATAATTATCCGGTATAATATATTTATATTTAAAATCGATAAAATTAAAAGTTACGCAAAATTTTCCAAACCGGATTTTAAAATTCGCATTATATTTTCCATTTTATTTTTGGGTATAATTATAAATATACTTAATATAAACGTATAATGCAATACGGCGCGTTAATATTAAACGTCCCCGCAAACCTAGAGTAAAAGTTCGGACGAACCACACGCGGGCCCAACCGTCCAAAAACCGTATATTTTTTTGCGTCCTATTGGTATTTTAATACGCAGGGGTCCATCGCTAAATATAAACCAATTAAACTAAAATTTTTAACCAAATTAATTAAATAACCCGCAGTATTACAAAAAAACGCTAAAAATTTATAAATTATTTATTTAAACTTTTTAACGTATTTATCAACGCGGTTATTCCCTATTAACCTTCCACGTACCGCTAAATCTAATGTAAACGACAATAACCGGGCAAAAGCGTCGGAATTACCATAAACCGGTTTTTTGATCATATTCGAACCACGCGTTCCGCCCCATTGGACGTAATAGGAAATAATAAATAGGAAAAAATTAAAAAAGGAAACGCCAAATATGCAAACCTTCGTTAACGTTAAATATTTACGACGAATTATATTGGATTTCATACAGGAAACGAATCCGTCCTTTATAATAAATTAATTAAAAAACTGTGGCAGCGCCTGCGTATATTAAATTGGAGTTTTACCCGCATTACGCCTTAAAAAACCGCTAATTAAAATACCCAGGAAAAATTCCAAAAAAGATTATATATTTAAACAGCTGGACAAATGGGGTACTTATTTTATAATAACCATCCTTTTCCCAAACCCGCGGCGGTTATAAGACCAATTGTCCCAATTAATACTATTTAAACCAATAACCTTTAATATCGCCAAAAAGTTCGTCCATTTTTATAACCGGGAATGGACGAAAAACGATTTGCTGGAAAATATTCCAAATTTACAATTAATTGAATGGTTTAAACAATATAGCGATTATTTCATTGTTTAATTCCCAGTAATATACGAAAGAGGGATACGACATTACGTTTCCTGATTGCACAAATAATAAAGAATAAGCGGCGGAATTAAAACACGGTGGTATTTTAAAAAACGATGGATATAATTAACAATTATTCGGGAAAATGAACTAATAAACGCCGCCGAACGAATGAAACAGTATTATAATTATAAATTAAAATACTGGTTAACGTTAACGGTTATAACAATATCTAATATAGGAACGCTTATAAATTTATAATCCAAAAATTAAAGGGTAATTGAAGTTAAATCCTAATTAGACTAAACAACGTACCCTGGATTATAAAAAGGTCGAACGACGAAAAAGGCGACGCCGAATTGGATCAACCAAAGGCGGAGGATTATTAAACAGCGTAAGGTATATAATTGTTAAATATTAAAATCCCCAGTTAACGGCTTAAATAAAACGACCAAATGCTGGATAATAATAATTGTTACGTAAATTAAAAGTTTGGATTATATATAGGTTAATAGGGCGTAACGGCGCCCCGATTAAGAATAAAAGGGTTTAATATTGCGAATTGTAACAATTATCACGGTTAAATTCCGGAAATTTTGGCGTTTCCATTTTAATTTTATTTTATTAGTAAAAAACCCATACGTAAACCCAATTATAAATTTTTCCTTTTTTTGAATAGCTTTTTCCCTTTTTTTTACAATAAAAACCTGTTTCCCGGCCGTCAGATTTTTTTGTAACGATTAAAAAAAAAATGTAACGATTGAACCAACGTTAAATTTTTAATTAATAAACGTAATAATTGTTACAATCGCAAAATTGCTTTAACAAATACTGCGATTATATCCGTTAAAAAATTTAATTAAAGCATTTTTAATTGGACAAAACTATTTATACTTTACCCACCCAAACAGGTCTTAACCCAATCGTAACGAGAATAAATTGTAATTAACGCCCCTGCATCGTAAGGGTACCCCCACCCAATTAGGTCCGGGGCAAATTAATTAATTCTATTGTAATAATAGTTATAATAATTGCTTTAATTCGCCAAAAACCGTAATAATTGTCACAATTACGGTCCCTTATTACCATAGCTCCCAAAAAACGCCAAAAAGGTAAAACCTCCGCCCAAACCGCCACCAAATTTACGTTAGGATATAAACCGAGCAATATTAAATTATGTATTAATTTAATAACTATATTATGAAAAAAACCCGGATAAAAAAAATAAACCAATATTTTAAAGATGTGGAAAATTACGACGCGGATATTGCAATTGTTTTGGAATTAAATTTTGCACGATTAAACCGTTTTATATTACTGTGAACATGGCTAGCGCAGGGCTAATTATATTAGCTACCCTGCATTATTCTATAACGGCTAGCACGGGCTAATTTTATTAGTCACCCTGCATCGAATAAATAAATAAATAACAAATAAAACGTATACGCGTTCATACACACAAAGCTTTATATATTACGTTTTTGTTCATAGTTTCAACAATAAAACAAATACGTCATATTTAATCTAGCTTAATGGTATAATGCACGTACCATAATCTATATCATATATACGTTAAAGTGCGCGGGTTCGAATCCCGTTGTGGTCGCAGATTTTCTGTGCATGCATAAGCACAATAGGCCGTTAGGCTCAATGGGCCGTTAGGCTCAATAGGTCGGCAGGTCAGTCACATGAATAAGGCCATATTACGTGACGTGACCCCGCATTCCGGACATCCGGATCGAAGATCTGCACCTACGGATTCGAACACGTAATTCATAATTTAGCCTTAGATTCATCAACTTTATAATTCTTATCGATTCAACAATTCAACGAATCGATTGTGCAACAACAATATATTATCTCTATTACCCGCTAGCAGACGGTTATCTGCGATTTCAACGTTCCATCAGCCCTATACGTGATCCACCTTTCCCCGCGTTTAAGACTAAGCTTATTCTATGTCGTAACCACCTCACATTAGTAATTAATATAAACTGGATTTAACGTTAAAATAAAAGTTGACGTTTTTTCGACCAAATTTTGTTCGTTAAATTGTTCAAAGATATTTGATACGAGCATTAAAACTAGGCGAAACTAAGATTCGCCTATACGGCGCGTCCTCTTAAAATAAAAAATATTAAAATGCTAGGGGGGGTTTGCTATCCAAACCAAGCAGTTAAAAGGTTAGGTCTATATAATTATTATTATTTTATACGCCAGGAATTGTTTAACAATTGGAAACTGGATAGCTTTGGTGAAACGTATACGCGTAATGTATTTAAGTAACGTTTATTATATATTAAATACGGCTGGAACAATAGAAAAAAGGGTATTAACCTTCCGGAATATGCGATTTTTTACCCAATCTTAAAAAGTACCTCGCATTTCGAAAATGCGCCAAATAACAGGTTTCTTTTAATTTAACCGAATTAAACGACCACAAATTTGCAATTATATATTAACGTTCCATATTAAAGGGATAATAATACCAGTATAACAATTGGGGTGCAAATTAAAACCAGCGCTGGAAATGTTAATATTTAAAACACAAACGTTAAAATTGGAACTGGAATCGGTAAAATCGGAAACAGTTTTATCCCGTTCGGTTTCGGATAAGCTTAATCGGATAATAACCATACCGAAACTGGCTTTTTCCAAAATAAAAGCAATAAAATTAAAAAAAGTTAGCAAATATATTAAAAATTGTAACAATTATTACAGAAATGGAAAAATAACAGCCATTGTAATATTTGTTAGAATCCAAAAATATACGAAATTGTAACAATTAATACAATAATTGTGGGGGAAAAAAAGGATTATAATAATTGTGACCATATAGCCAATTTACGTTTAAATCCAAAAATTAGGGGTTATAACCAGGACGCGTTAACCCTTTTTTTTCTCCTCTATGCAAATTTCAATTACCAGGTAATAAATGGCGATTCATTTAGTATAAAATGGATTATTTCAGCCCAGCCCGACGGAATTAACGTTTTAAAATTAATGCAAATTGTTAATTATATGCGTTATTTAGCATGTAATAGGTCCATTTTTATCCATTTATAAACCACAATAGATAGTACTGAAGTGGGGCTGTTGGGGCTATCGGATTTTCTATTATGTTTTATATATTGCAGGAGTTGCGATTCAAAGTTAGCGAATGGGGTTTCACCCTGTACCGGGTTTAACACCCACCCTGCACTTACGAATCAGCTACCCTGTACCGGGTTGAAATTTTCACCAAATCAGCAAATTAGTGCGAACCCAAAAATGGTTTGTATGGAAATAAGGGTGTTTCTTCAATAACGTATACAAAATAATTTTTCGGAAAATTGTGTGCGGCACCGGAACCCTTTGCGGGGTGCGGACCCCCATTTCGATGTCGGAAAGTATATAAGGGAAATAAAGCAAAATCTCCCCCATTAATAAATTAAATTTATTAATCCCAAATTTAATGAACAATTTAATATATTTAAGCCCTGTAATTACAGGCTTTTACAACGCAACTAGCACCACGCCGCACTTCGGCTAATGCCTAGCCCCCTGTGAGCGACCCATATTGCTAACAAATAGGGTTTTAAATTTGTTTTACCATTTTTTTGGACCCTATTTCAAACCATATAACGCCTTTTCCAATTGTATAACCTGCAATTTTTTCGGGTTGTAACCCATTTCCACTAAAATTTTAACGGTGGTAGGGCTATAGTTTCTTGCTTATTCGTTAAAAGCGTTTGGAATCTGCAAATATATATTTACGTCGGTAAGGTTCTTATTCCAAAACGCACCAATAAAATCGAGTTGTTTTATTTCCCAATTTTGTGCATTAATTATAGCTAATAATATACGCCAGGTAAATGGTATATTAGTGTTAGCAAAGGTTTCGATATCATTTAGGCCTTTAACTTATAAAAAACCCCTAATAATAAATTTAATCTTATATGTTATGGGTTTATTATTTTTATCCTTTTTCAATTTAAATACCGGCCTGGTAAAAACGAGTTTACGGCCTTTAGGTATTTTAATTTCTGGGATAAAACGGAAGGTTTTTGCAATAACGGGTTGGTCGAATTTAACCGTTAAAACCGCTAACTATTTAGCATTTTGAGGGTTATTTAAAGCCTATTGGTAATTATTTGGTTTACCTTTTTAGTGGCTTTTATCTTTATTTCTTTTTGGGTTTAAAAACAAAGATAATGCACGTAATTTATATCCATTAAATCTGGGTTTTCGAATTGCGAACTTAACTCCCTATTCCGTATTTTAGGTGTTAAAAACACCGGAATTTCCGTTATTTTAAATACTGGATTAGGTACCGCTACCGTTATAGGTTTTGGGGAGCGAACGGTAGGTTGTACAGGCTTGGCGGCCACTGTATTTTCAGGCTTTGAATGCCCTGTAACGGGTGGTAACTGCCCTGTAACCGGTGGTAAATACCTTGTATTTTCAGGGTTTTTTAGGGGATAATTATCCGCTGGAACGCTGTTAATTTCGTTTTCAGGTTCAGAATTAAAATCCCCTTTTAAATCTGTATTTTCCCCCTTTAAAGTTTGTAGCGTTTCCCCTGGAATAGCCAAATTTTCAACGGTTATACCCTTTATAACTTTTACCGTAAATGTTTTGTATACGGCCCGTTTAACGTGTGCGTAAACCAGCGCTGTAGAATTTGATAAATAGGCTAAAAGTTTCACCGTTTCGGTGCGGGGAACCAATTTATTAAATTTTTGGCGTTTTTCCAGCGATATAATAACCTGGTATACAGTACCAATAACGCGAAAATGCCCTGAATTAGGTTTATACGGTAATCCAGGTTGGAATTCGGAATAAAATTCCTCGCAAAGTGTTCAATCCCTATGAATTACCGCTGTACGGTTAATTTAATTAACCACGGCAAATAGTAAATAATACCATAAATATAATAGGAAACCCGCCGCTATAATAGTAAACCGAAGCCTATCCAAAATAATTTTAACGGACCGTTCCGTTAATCCGTTTTGGCCGTGGTTATAGGGATTCGAAATACTAAAATTAACACTTTTATTTATAAACCAATTTTGAAAATTTATATTAACCTCGTACCCCCCATCGAAATGAAAATTTAGGGGGTAGCGCCCGTACGTAGCTTTTAAAACCTTAAAAAGGTTTTTAATAGCCATTTAAACCATAAATCCGGTTTTATTTTTTAGTGGGATAAACCACCGAAAACGTGATTTTCGGTCCATTAATAATAAGAATACGGGTATTTTGCTGTAAAAATTAGGTTTCAGGGTTACTGTATCACCTTTTATAAAATCGAAAATATTAAAGGTTGTAAGGAATGCAATTTTATTTATACGCTTAACAAAAAAGCTTTAATATAAACAATACAGGTAATTGCCCTAATTTTGTCGAAATTAGGTAAACCTTTTATAATTTTAGCGGTTTTTTTAGCAATAATAACCCTATATACCCAAACGTCTGTGCCATAACGGGGTTTTTTGGGCCTGGACTTCGTTATAATTACGTGTAATTCCGTTTCCTTTAGGGGTTAATTAACCGTCCGTAATCCCCTTTAGGCCTAAAAAGAGGTAATTTATAAAGGTTTGCTTTAAATCCGATAATTAAGGAGGTTTTAACAACGGATTTCTTATATGGGAAACCCCATTTTTTTCGGAAATAATCCCTTTTATATTAGGTTGTATAAAATGGTTATTTAACGGTATATTGGGCCTACGGGGCCCATGTTCACGTACATTTTCAGGGTTTTTACCGCTACATTTCTGCATTACAGGTGAATTTACGGCTGTTTCCGTAATTTGTTCGGGATTTAGTTTTTCCGTTACCGTATTTTCTTCCGGTTCCAAATCGGTGTAAATTTTATAATCCTCGTAATTTTCGGGTTTTATATTATTTAATTTTATTTCCAACGTGGCTGCGTAGCCCTTTATAACCCATTGTAAAGCCATGCTAAAAGCTGTGCTATATTCACCTATTATACAGGCGTAATTCGAAATAACGTTATTTCGAATAAGGATATCGCACCTTTTAACCTTTAAATAAAACGAATGTTTAACGGTATTTAAACGTCCCCACGCTTTGCGATCCTTATCGTATAAGGTATGTTTTAATAATACGCCCCCTATATTATAATGTATAAAACCATTAACGATATTTATTCCAAACGAAGGGATATATAAAACGTTATTTAACGTAACCTCTTTAAATTCGTCAGTTTTTTGGCCGGAACGGACCTGTATTTTTACAATTCCGGTACCTATAAACCTAACAGGGCCACCTCCTGTACCGATTTCGATTGTAAAGCCGGGGGTATAATCGGTAAAAAATTGCTTATTTGCAAAAATATGGTGCGTGCTACCTATATCGTATAGGATAGGGTAACCTAGTTTCCATAATTTAGGGGTCCTTTTTACGCCGCGTCCAAATTTCGTTTTATCCCTAAAATTAGCTGTTAAAACCTATAGTTTTAACGTTTTACCAATATCGGTTTCTGTGAGGAGGTTACGAGATAAAATAAGCTTAATCTTGAACGCGGGGAAAAGTGGATCACGTATAAGGCTGATGGAACGTTGAAATGGCAGATAACCGTCTGCTAGCGGGTAATAGAGATAATATATTGTTGCACAATCGATTCGTTGAATCGTTGAATCGATGAAGGTATGAAGGTGATGAATCTTAGGCTAAGTTGTGAATTATGTGTTCGAATCCGTAGGTGCAGATCTTCGATCCGGATGTCCGGAATGCGGGGTCACGTCACATGATTTGGCCTTATTCATGTGACTGACCTGCCGACCTATTGAGCCTAACGGCCCATTAAGCCTAACGGCCTATTGTGCTTATGCATGCACAGAAAATCTGCGACCACAACGGGATTCGAACCCACGCACTTCAACGTATATATGATATAGATTATGGTACGTGCATTATACCACTAAGCTAGATTAAATATGACGTATTTGTTTTGTTGTTGAAACTATGAACAAAGACGTGATATATAAACCTTTGTGTGTATAAACGCGTATACGTTTTATTTGTTATTTATTTATTTATTCGATGCAGGGTGACTAATAAAATTAGCCCGTGCTAGCCGTTATAAGATAATGCAGGGTAGCTAATATAATTAGCCCTGCGCTAGCCATGTTAACAGTTTCCGACTCCGAACGTAATTCTATAAATCCGCTAATAACGGAATTAACCTCCTATTCCAGGGCGTTATACGCTGCGCCTTCGTTAACGTTACCTGGAATCGAACCCGTAAATAATTCGAAATCCATAAAAATTATAAACGTTCCAGCGGTTAATTCGCTGGAAAAGGATTTAATTTTTTTTGCAAAAATAGAATCCGAATTAGAGTTTTTACTTTTTTTTCGTAATTTAGAGGTGTTTTCCTACCCATTATTTTCCTTTTTAAAGCCTTTTTTAACGTTTTTTTACCCGACTTTTTGCCTTTAGACCTATCATTAACGGCCTTAACCGTTATAAAGCCTGAAATTGAATTCTCAGATATAAAGTCCACCATATGGTATTGCAAATTTAACTTTTCCGAATTTTGGCCTATTGCCTGCAGGGCCCGTTGGGTATTGCGTTGGCGCTCGGTCCAAACAGGGAATATCCCCTCCAGGGCCCGTAAATACTAATTTCGTACGTTTACGGGGTTAATATGCACGTTAATATTCGTTAATTTAACTACCAGTAAATTAAAACGGCTGTTAAATTTAGGTATCATTCCTTTAAATTTCGAAAAGTTTAAAGCGTGGAATTCCCGATATAATGAATTTCGATTAATTTCGGGTGCAACGGAATAGCTATTGTCCAGGGTTTTATCAGCCGTTACGGGGTGTGAATACCATATAATGGATTTTAAAGGTTTTTTGGTTAAACTGTTTTTTATAAGTAATAGTAGGATTAATTGCTCGTATTCCGGTAGGGTATAACCAATTTTAGGGTTAGAAATAAATTCCGCTGCTTTTATAACCTTAAATTATACTATTAACGCCTATTTCCACAAATCGTAATAATTAATCCCTACTAATTTACAATTTTCGGGGAAAGAAAATACCCGTTTCGATAGTTTTTTACCTATCCCGTCACTTAAAATTAAATTAATAAGTGGATTAAAAGGTGCGGTAGCGGGTCTGTTTTCCGAATTACCATTAAGATTAATGGAATTACCGCATTTCAGGGTAAAAAGGGCAGTCAACTGTTAAATTATCCTTTAAAATTAATCCATTTGCGTAATTAACATTTTTAACTGCAGCTTTTGGGCCTGTAATTTAGCGGTCTAAATTTCGTTTGGGCTGGCTTGAGGCCCCCTATTTGTTGGACCTGGGTTTGGAAAACCCGATATAAGGTTGTTTTCCATTATAAGGTAGTTTGAATTATAATTGCAATTCGCTAATTTATAATTATAATTAATTAACTTAATTGCTTGAGGGTAAATACCCTATTTTAATTGAGGATTTGCTATATCGTTTACCTTTTAACGGGTATAGGCCTGTAATTGCCAATTACGGGGTTTATTACTATTTTTAATGGTTAAAATCTATGAACAATGCGGGGTTAGAATCCCTAAAATCCCCAATTAATGGGTGCAGGGTAGACTGCAGGGTATCGTACAGGGTAAATTACCCACTAACGTAATTCCGCTAATGGTTTTGTGGGTTATTATAAACCCTATCAAACGCATTAAAATTTAATGAGCTATTAGCGAGCGAATACAGGGGTTTTTGGCCCTAATTCGCTAGCGTAAACCCTATTAAAAATTTGAACCAATTATAGTGGCGTGCACGATCCACAAAAACCACACCAAAAATTTTTGGATTTGCAATATAAACGATCATTGCAGTACCTGAAAAGGCCTAAGTCGAACGCTAATTTTTAGCGATCCCCATTGTAAATACAAGCGGTTAGGTGTTGAATTAGCGCCTAAAACCAACAATTTCGCACAAAAACAGCAATAATTTCGTCAATATACGTGCTGTAAAAATGCGACAACAACCAAAATAAAACCTAAATTTCAGGCTTTCCAGCGATGCAAAATGCATTTTAGTGCACAAGCTAAAGCCTTTCCGGGCTTATAATTTGTTAACAACATAAATTGCTAACAGGGGGTTAAATATTAACCTAAGTGCGGCGTGGTGCTAATTACGTTATAAAAATCTGTAATTACAGGGTTTAAATTTATTATATTATTTACTAATTTTTGGATTAATAAATTTGATTTATTGGTGGGGGAGATTTTGCTTTGTCTCCCTTATATATTCTCCGATATCGAAGTGGGAGTCCGCACGCCAGAAAACGTTCCGGTGCCGCACACGATTTTCCGAAAAATTATTTTGTATGCATTGTTGAAAAAACACCCTTATTTCCATACAAACCATTTCTGGGTTCGCACTGATTTGCTGATTTGGTGAAAATTTTAACCAGGTACAGGGTAGCTGATTCGTAAGTGCAGGGTGGGTACCAAACCCGGTACAGTGTGAAACCTCACTCGCTGACTTTAAATCGCAACTCCTGCAACACATACACAAAATATAATAGAAAATCCGACAGCCCCAACAACAGGTTTTATAGCTAACGCATATAACCCTACGTACCATCAACCTATTAAACATACGTTATTAAAATTTCACTACGTACGGGAGTTAGTTATAAAAGGATTAATTACCCTAAAATACCTGGAATCCAAACAAATGCCCGCTAATGGCTTAACAAAACCCCTAACGCTGCTAGTTTACAAAATCGTTTTAAAGTTTATAAGGTTTAAACCTTTAAAAACTTAATTTCTACCTACTAAATTTTGGGGCATTATTTAATTAATTCGTTAATTACTTACCTATTACATTTCCTTTATTTGCAAATATTGGATTTTTACTAGCCTAATACCGGCCGTATCACCCGAATTTACCCTGCACAGGTTAATTAATAAGCAATTTATACCGACCTTATACCAAAAGTTGAATTAAAATTGAAAAAGCTCGTGTTTTGGGCGATTTACGCGTTCGAAGTACCCTATATAATATGCCTAATCTGGACTATTACCAACGAATAGCCAAATTAATTACCTGGTTTACTAGTTAATTCCGTGGGTTAATGTTGTATAAATCGGGGGTTCAAATCCGGGGGTTATTACAATTTTGGGGGTTTTTTCCAATTCGGGGGTTCGTCCATTTCGGGGGTTACAGGTCGGCACAAAGGGTTTAAGTATCCAGGGGGTTTATATCGGGAATTCAAGTCGGGTTGGGATATAAAGGGGATCTCTTTTTTTAAGGGTTTTATTTATATATACTTTTTTTTTCCGACTTTATGTGAATAACAGCAAAAAAAGGGGGGGTTAATTATATGCGTTATTTAATATGTAATAGGTCCACTTTTATTTGCATATAAATTACAATGAATAGTACCGAAATAAGGCTACTGGGGCTGTCGAATTTTCTATTATATTTTATATATTGTAGGAATTGCGATTTAAAGTTAGCGAATAGGGTTCTACCTTATACCGGTTTTAATACCCACCCTGCATTTACGACTCAACTACCCTGTACCAGGTTAAAATTCTCACCAAATCAGCAAATTAGTGCGAACCTAGAAATGGTTTGTATGGAAATAAGGGTGTTTTTTCAACAATGCATACAAAATAATTTTTCGGAAAATCGTGTGCGGTACCGGAACCCTTTGCGGGGTGCGGACCCCCATTTCGATGTCGGAAAGTATATAAGGGAAATAAAGCAAAATCTCCCCCATTAATAAATTAAATTTATTAATCCCAAATTTAATGAACAATTTAATATATTTAAGCCCTGTAATTACAGGCTTTTACAACGCAACTAGCACCACGCCGCACCTAGGCTAATGCCTAAACCCCAGTTAGCAACCCATATTGTTAACAAAGGTTAATGTGCGTAAATATATAATATAAAATTAAAAATTTTCATTTTTTCATGTGTCGGGGGGAATGGTTGTTGGCGATATCGCAGCATTGGGTATTTTGTTAGTAATACCGCTATAAATAGCGAAACGGGACAAAATATCCTTAAATTAAAACGAGCGCGATTTTTTCAGCCAATGTAATTGTTCGAAAAACGATGTGGCTAAAAGGTACATGGAGCGCTCGGTCCCCATTGCGAAGCAGGCGGGTTTAGTTTAAGCACTGAAACTACTAATCCAGGTGCACGTAACGAATTTAATTCGTTAAATGGGTGTAGGGTATTGTACAGGGTAACGAACCACTAACGTAATTCCGCTAATGGGTTTGTGGGCTATTGTAAACCCTATTAAACGCATTAGGATTTAATGGGTTTATGGGCTATTGTAAACCCTATTAAACGCATTGAAAAAATTTAATGGGCTATTAGCGAACGAGTACTGGGGTTTTTGGCCCTAATTGGCTAGCGTAAACCCTATTGAAAATTTGAACCAATTACAGTGGCGTGCACGATCCACAATAACCATACCAAAAATTTTGGATTTGCAATACAAGCAATCGCTGCAGTGCCTAAAAGGGTTTAAATCGAACGTTAATTTTTAGCGATCCCCATTATAAGTATAGGTGGTTAGGTGCGGAATTAGCGCCTAAAACCAACAATTTCGCACAAAAACAGCATTATTTTCGTCAATATACGTGCTGTAAAAATGCGACCATGACTAAAATAAAGCTTAAATTTCAGGTTTTACAGCGATGCAAAATGCATTTTAATGCACAAACTAAAACTTTTCCGGGTTTATAACCTGTTAATAATATGCGTTGTTAACAGGGGTTTAAATATTAATCCAAATGCGGCGTGGTGCTAGTTACATTATAAAAGCCTGTAATTACAGGGATTAAATGCATTAAATTATTAACTAAACTTGGGATTAATAGATTTAAGTCATTTGTGGGGGAGATTTTGCTTTATTTCCTTTATATATTTTCCGATATCGAAATGGGGGTCCGCGCCCCGCAAAGGGCTCCGGTGCCGTACACGATTTTCCGAAAAATGATTTTGTATACGTTGTTAAAAAAACACCCTCATTTTTATACAAACCATTTCTAGGTTCGCACTAATTTGCTAATTTGGTAAAAATTTCAATCCGGTACAGGGTAGCTGATTCGTAAGTGCGGGGTGGGTGTTAAACCCGGTACAGGGTGAAACCCCATTCGCAGATATTTTAAATCGCAACTCCTGCAATACAAAATATAATAGAAAATCCGACAGCCCCAACAGCCCCACTTCGGCACTATCTATTGTGGCTTATATACACATAAACGTGGACCCATTACATGTGAACATGGCTAGCGCAGGGCTCATTATATTAGCTACCCTGCATTATCTTATAACGGCTAGCACGGGCTAATTTTATTAGTCACCCTGCATCGAATAAATAAATAAATATCAAATAAAACGTATACGCGTTTTTACATACAAAGCTTTACATATCACGTCTTTGTTCATAGTTTCAACAACAAAACAAATACGTCATATTTAATCTAGCTTAATGGTATAATGCACGTACCATAATCTATATCATATATACGTTGAAGTGCGTGGGTTCGAATCCCGTTGTGGTCGCAGATTTTCTGTGCATGCATAAGCACAATAGGCCGTTAGGCTTAATGGGCCGTTAGGCTCAATAGGTCGGCAGGTCAGTCACATGAATAAGGCCAAATCATGTGACGTGACCCCGCATTCCGGACATCCGGATCGAAGATCTGCACCTACGGATTCGAACACGTAATTCATAACTTAGCCTTAGATTCATCACATTCATAACCTTCATCGATTCAACGATTCAACGAATCGATTGTGTAACAATATATTATCTCTATTACCCGCTAGCAGACGGTTATCTGCCATTTCAACGTTCCATCAACCTTATACGTGATCCACTTTTCCCCGCGTTCAAGATTAAGCTTGGTCTATCTCGTAACCTCCTCACATTACATGCTAAATAACGCATGTAATTAACAATATTAATATAACGCGTTAATTTCTTAACGTTAAGGGATTTATGGTTTTCAAAAAAATATTTAATTCCAGGTATACCACGTTCGAAATTCATAACGATGAATAAAACGGGCGGTGGCCCAGGGAATATAATAATAGTAAAAGTATAAATATATATAATATTGAAGTTTTAAACAAGATTTTTGTAAACAAACGTATTAAATATTTATTTAAATTAATTTATATTATTCACGTTTTTGCCGGAATAATTTTTTATGCCCGAAAAATGGAAATTTATAGGTTTAAACCGGTTAAAAAAACGTAAATATTATATTAATTATTACAATTTCCTACGTAAAAAATTGGCTTTAATAGGCGGAGGAAATTCATTATTAAAACGGTATCCTACCCTATTAACGCGTAAATGTTTTCGGATTTGGAAATTTCGTAATATTTTTTTAAAAAAAATATTCGCGATCGTGTAAATCGGGTGATTTCGTAAAAGTTTGCCGTTATTATTTAAACGTGGATAAACTGTGTAAAATTAATGCGTTAATAACGGTTACGCTAAAATTTAATAATATCGCGAATAAATTTGGTTTCGGGGTTTATTTCCGTTTCGGATTCGGATTTTTTCGGTAATTGTTTTCAATCGATTAAAAAAGGTTTAAATTCCTATTCATTTTAAATTATAAAATTGGGTAATAATAATTACAATAACAATAAAAACAAAAATAATTGCAACATTGATCAAAATAGTAAGGTTAAATTCAACGTAAGATATTAGGTTATAAATTGCGCGGATAGGAATATTTTTTCGGGTGTATTTATTAATATTATTGGAAATGTGTTTTCCATTATTGAATTCGGGTTTTGCTTAAATTAATAGTATATTAAATAGTAGTTAATACACGTAAATATATAATATAATAATTTATTTTTTATTTTTTTATGTATCGGGGGGAATGGTGGTTAGCGATATCGCAGCATTGGGTATTTTATTGGTGGTACCGTTATAAACGGGGAGCTGCGATAAAATGTTAGTCTCAGGGCTCATCCCTGAAGCCCAGAGCTCCACAATTAAGCGTGGCTCAATTGCGGCTTTGCAATGTACCTGTGGGTCCATCCAAAGAACACTCTGGTTCAGGTCTGAGGACAACTTGTCGATTTTCGCCGTTCATGGCGGTATTTTTGGCCTTTTTTCGACCGACACTCCTTTATTATTTCACAATTACGCAAAATATTGAAAAAAGAAAATATCGTTGAAAATAGCGTTTATTACCGCTATTAGCAGCGATTTGATTTATTTTATTATTTATTATAACGGCCGAATTGGATACCACCTGCCCTTAATCCGTTTATGGCGGTACTGGTTTTTCGATTTTTTTTTCGATTTTGGATTTTTTTTAATATTATTTTCAATTTTCAACCAAATTTTGAAATTTCTGCACGTGGAGGGTTATGTATACATATTTACCGTGACGTTAAATTTTGGTGCATATAACGTATTATATAAGCAGTTAAATAAACGGATAGGCTAAGTATACATTTTTTATATATAATTTGCAATCGAAATTCGTTTATATTTTTACCAATTTTGACGATAATAAAACCAAATTTACAGGGACTGGATTACGTACACAAACAAACGTTCACGTTAGATCCAATTTGGGATTTTCGCTTTAAAAAATCTTTTATATAAAAAAATGCTAAATATATATATTTTTGATCGATTTTTTGCTTTATTTAATTAATTTTATATTATTTTATTTTGCGGCCAAACTTTATGCATTTTGCACGACGGGGATAATATATATATATATATAATACTATTTTCCAATTTGGTATATATATCGAATTATATAAGCCGTTGAATAAACGGATAGGTAAAATGTATATAATTTTATATATAATTTACAATCGAAACGCTTTTATATTTTCACCGATTTATACAACAATAGAACCAAAGCTCCGGGGATTAAATAAGATGTATTAAGAAACGTCAACGTGGAATCCAATTTGTAATACCCGTTTATATTATTTTTTTATAAAAGGAAATGTTAAATTTGTGTTATATTTTTATTTTTTGCTTTATTTAATTGAATACAATTTATAAAAGTTAAATTGAATAACGATTTTATATAAGCCCTTACTCAGATGATAGCGTTTAAATGTTTTTTAATTTAAAAATTATTTGCGTAAATTATTTAGCTTTTAAATAAATTCATAATTAATATAAAAATACTAATAAAAGCTCTGTTTTAAACCATCATTGTATGCACTTTGTAATAGTAAGTCCGGTAAATAATAAACATTTTTATTTAAGCTTGAATAAATACTATACTGCATCATTTAAAATTATAATTAAATATAATAAAAAATTACAAATTTTACTTAATATTTTAATATGTTTCCAAATAAGTTGGATAAAGAAACGCGGTTTTTAATAAAAGGATTGCCAAAATCCAATCAATTTAATACAGGTTAGTTCACATTTTTACGATTTTTATTTAATTTTATATTCGAATATTTAATTGTATACCGTGGTTACACCATTTATATTATTATCATAATGCGTATATAATATATATACCCGCTATAAACGGCGAAATGCGACAAATTATCGTTAATAATACCGCTATAAACGGCGGAATGCGACAAATTATTGTTGGTAATACTGGCGTACCGCCATAAATGGCGAAATGCGACAAGATGTCCTCAGATTAGAACGAGCGCGATCTTTTCGGCCAATGTAATTGGTCGAAAAGCTATGTGGCTGAAAGGTATATGGAGCGTTCGGTCCCCACTCCGAAGCAGGGGGGTCTAGTCTAAGCACTGAGACTATGCAAAGCCGCAATTGAGCCACGAAGTGGAGCGAAGGGAACGAAGTGGATCAATTGTGGAGTTCTGGGCTTCAGGGATAAGCCCTGAGACTAGCTAAAAGGTTAGTCTCAGTGCTTAGACTAAACCCCCCTGCTTCGCAGTGGGGACCGAGCGCTCCATGTACCTTTTAACCATATGGTTTTTCGACCAATTACATTGGCCGAAAAAATCGCGTTCGTTCTAGTTTGAGGACAATTTGTCGCATTTCGCCGTTCATAGCGGTACCACCAATAAAATACCCAATGCTGCGATATCGCCAACCACTATTCCCCCCGACACACAAAAAAATAAAAAATTTCTACCATTATACCATATATTTACGCATATTAACCTTTATTCGATATATTATTAAACCAAATAAAACCCGAATCCAACAATGGAAAACACATTTCCAATAATACCAATAAATATACCCGAAAAAATATTCCCATCCGCGTAACCTGCAACCCAATATTTTACGTCCGATTTAACCCTATTACTTTTATCGATATCGCAATTATTTTCGTTTTTATCGCTATCCTAATTACTATCGCCCAATCGTATATTCGAAAATAAATGGGAATTTAGGCTTTTTTTAATCGATTAAAAGCAATTACCGAAGGAATTCGAATCCGAAGCGGAAATAAACCCCGAAACCAAATTTATTCGCGATATTACCAAATTTTGGCGTAACCGTTACCGACGCACCAATTTTACGTAATTTATCCACGTTTGGGTAATAGCGGCAAATTTTTACGAAATTACCCGATTTACCCTATCGCGAATATTTTTTTTTAAAAAAGCATTACGAAACCTTTAAATCCGAAAACGTTTACGCGCTAATGGGGTCGAATACCGTTTTAATAATAAATTTCCTGCGCCTATCGAAGCCGACCTTTTGCGCAGGGAATTGCAGCAATTAATATAATATTTACGCTTTTTTAACCGGTTCGAATTTACAAATTTCCAATTTTCGGGAATAAAAAATTGTTCCGCCAAAAACGTAAACGATATGGATTAGTTTAAACAAATATTTAACACGTCCACCCAGGAAATTCCGTCCAAAATGCCAATATTATATAAATTTATATTTTTACTATTATTGCATTCCCGGGGCCACCGCCCGTTTTATCCATCGTTATAAATTTCGAACGTAGTATACCTGGAACCAAATACCTTTTTAAAAACTACAAACCCCCCAACGTTAAAGGATTAACGCGTTATATTAATATTAGCGATTTTAACCTTCGGATATTCCCCCCAAAAAAGCAATTATTTGCTACGCGCATTCGCATTATACCTTATAAATAATGGAGTTTTACAACGTATTATAAACATATTATCCGGGTTTGGAATATATTTATTTTATAAAACTATTAAACGGTAAACCCAACAGTTTGTCGCCGTTGCCCGAATACGTTATTAGCAATATTTATATTTATATTTAGCTTTTACTTCGAACAATAATAATAATTTTTTACATACATATATATATATATATATATATATATATATATATATATATATATTAATATATAAATAAATTTAAAAAGGATCGCTCGTGACCTAACACTATCCTTCGTATATAATAATTTTAACTTTCTGGACAAGGTATAGGACCTTAAATATGGAAAACGTAACCGAATGCAAAATTTAACATCGTATTTCTTTATATTAACGCCAGGATTTGAACGATATACGTAATTCCAATGGTACGCCACCGTACCTTTCCGCCAAAAATGGTTGCAAACGCCCGCCTTTTTACAATATCCGGACACCTATAACGAAAACGCCAAATATTATATAATACACCAAATTTGTAGCTTTTTATTCCCCAACCGCCCACATACGCCTGGAACAATCCCACAATACCCTACCCTCGCACGAACTACACTAACCTTTTACCTTATCCAAACCCCCGCCATTACCGAAAACGAAAGGGAATACGCAGGAATTATCCAAATCCACGAAATCCTTTTTAAACGTTTTTTAAATTTATTACCCGACCATTTCGATTACTTTTCCGTCCTGCTCCTCGTTTATAGGGATTAAAAAACAACGTTATATATCCGTACCATTTAGGGAATTTATATCGAATTATTTTAATTTTTTAACAAAAAACAATGGATATTACCCGTACCAGCGTTTTTCCATATCGAATTTAATTTTATTAACCAGTTATAATAATATTACGCCCCCATTATATCTATAAATATAATAAGGTTGGGGAAATATAACCAGTTTTAAAAAAATAAAAAGGAGTTTTACCACGTTTTACGGTTTTTATAAAATGTATTCCGGTCCCGCATTTTATACATTATAATTGCTGTTTTAATCCAAAACGGATTATTGGACAGGGATTAAATTTTTAAAAACGCCCTGGAAAAGGTTTTTACCGATATACCATATAATATATATATTTCCGTGGTAAACCGTATTTACGATAATATATTCGCTGGTTATATTAACGGTTTAATAGGTATTGGATTATGGGATATAAAACCTAAAATTAATATCGCCTTCCGTACGCAACGCCGCTATTTGCAAATAATTAATTTTTTATAAATAATAATAAACGCGTTCCACCAAGGAAATTACGGCGTATTGGAAACTATAGTGCCGTAATTGGTCCTATTTTTTTACGGTTGTAAAACAAAAAACTATAGCCCTAAAATACTATATTTAACCTGGTTATTACGATTAAAGGTTATAAATTAACCGTTACGCACCGGGATTTTAAAATTAACGTTCGTCAAATATACTACGGCCGGGAATGGATTTAAACCGGTAAACCTAGCAATTAAATATATTAATAGGGGTTTCGTTATAAATAATAAAAATAACCGCAATTCCACGCACGATTTGCGAAAAATATTCCTAAATTATGCAACGATGGGGCCAATCGCAATTACGGTGCGTAAAACATTGGAAAACATCGCCCGTACACGCATTAATAGCAAATACCACATAATATTAACCAACCAAACCATAATCCACTATACGTATTTGTTATTCCAAAATGGTTGGGGAAACGAAAAAACCGAAATATTACCCAGTTTCGATTTCGACGGCCTTAATTTATTATACCTGGGTTTGAAAAAACTAATAGGCGATAAATTGGAGGTATTTAATTAAAAAATCGTACGCCCCAATAACGTGTTATTTTAAACGGATATTGAAAAAATAGAGGCAAATCCAAAGGAAAAATACAACCGGATAAACGGTTTAAATATTAGTGGTATAATTAACACCGAAAAAGATTTGCTGGACGGAATATACGAAAAATCCGACGAAAAAGGCGTATAAAATTTAAAATAATAAAAGGTAAATTACGTAAACCAAAGCGGGTAAAAACGAGGATCGTTCCATTATAAAAAGGAGTTAAATGGACGAATAACGGTGACCTTACCCGCGAATAACGGAGGTAAAACAGCGTCCGCAAAACCAATAAATACAAATAAACAAATACCAATTGTAAATTTGGTTTAAAATAAAATGCGAGGTATAATTTCCTCCAAAATCCTCCGTATAAATAACCCGTTTCCTATCCATTTTCCTTGCCCAAATAAATTATATTTTCCATCCACCGCCAATTATAAATCCAGCAAAAAAAATCCTGGTAATAACCGTTATTATAATACCTTATTAACCAGGAATAATAGATCCATTAAACCGGATTTTAATAGTGATAATTGTTATAATATTACATATATAAAACCCCTAATTTTATAGCACCAAACCCCAAAAAAAAAGCAAAACAAAAAAACCCAAACCGATTAAAAAAAACGAAAACGTTTGGCAACGTTAAATATTTTTTTAAAAATGGGTTTGTTAGCGTTACGCCTCTTTTTCCGAACTGGGGTCGCGGTAAACGATCCAGGGACCGAATCGTCCTCCTCCTTATCCTTTTTTGAAATAAATATGCAGGGTTTCCTTAACGAATCGAATATAAATTTATCGTAATTAAAGCCAAAATCGATAAATAAAGAAAACGGAATAACGACCGCCAAAAAATTGGCGTTATTATTACCAGAAATGCCTTTTTTAAACGGTTTATTGGTTTCCCGGCGTTTAATAACCCAGGAGCCAAAATCCTTTATTAAAGCCCCGATAACCCGCGCGGTCGCGGTTTCGTCGTAAAATCCATCGTTATTTTTAATCTATTTTATTAATTTAATTATAAACCCCTAATCCATAATGGTAAAATCGAAATAAGGTAAATGTGTACGATTAATATAATTAATAAACGTATTACGGCCACCATTTTGTTCCTGGTATTAATAATTAATATAAACTAAACCTAACGTTAAAATAAAAGTTGACGTTTTTTCCACCAAATCCTATTCGTTAAACTGTTTAAAAATATTTAATACGAGCATTAAAACCAGGCGAAAATAGAATTCGCTTATGCGGCGCGTCCTATTAAAATAAAAAATATTAAAATGTTGGGGGGGTTTTGCTATCCAAACGAAACAATTAAAAGGCCAGGAAAATATAATTGCCATTACCTTATACGTTAAAAATTGTTTAACAATTGGAAATTGGATAATTTTGGGGAAATATATGCGCGTAATGTATTTAAATAATATTTATTATATATTAGTAACGGCCGGAACAGTAAAAAAAAGGGTATTAACCTTCCGGAACATGCGATTTTTTACCCAATCGAAAAAGGTACCTCGTATTTCGAAAATGCGCCAAATAACAGGTTTATTTTAACCCAACCGAATTAAACGACCACAAATTTGCAACTGTGTATTAGCGTTCCATATTAAGGGGATAATAATACCAGTGCAACAATTGGGGTGCAAATTAAAATTAGCGTTGGAAATGTTAATATTTAGGATATAAACGTTAAAATTGGAGCTGGAATCGGTGAAATCGGAAACGGTTTTATCGCGTTCGGTTTAAGATAAACCTAATCGAATAATAGCCACACCGAAACTGGTTTTTTCTAAAATAAAAGCAATAAAACTAAAAAAATTAGTAGGTATATTAAAAATTGTAATAATTGTTACAAAAATGGAAAAATAACAATTATTATAACATTTATTATAATCCAAAAATATAAAAATTGTAACAATTGTTACAATAATTGTGGGGAAGGAAAGGGATTATAATAATTATTATTATATAACTAATTTACGTTTAAATCCAAGGATTGGGGGTTATAACCAGGACGCGTTAACCCTTTTTTTTCCTTTATACAAATTTTAATTACGCGGGCAATAAATAACGATTCGTTTAATATAAAATGGATTATTTTAACCCTGCCCGACGGAAATAACGTTTTAGGATTAGTGCAAATTTTCGAATAAACCCAGTTAAAAGGACCGTCGCCGTTATATTAAATTAAAACGTCCACAATTACCGATCCAAAACGGGTTTCTCCTTTTTGTAAATTTTTTTTAAAATTTTGTCGGACGTTACGGTATTTGGTTTTAAAATCCATTCCTTTTAACGCCAATATTTTACCCAATTCCGCCGAATTAACATCCCGGGTATCGTCCTCGGCGTGGATTATTAACCAAAAAAAGTAATTAATTGTTAAAAACTGTCACGGCCAGGCATACATTGGAGAACCTCAGTATATTAGGCGCTATCGACGAAAATTCTAAACTGAAGAGAAGAGAGAAATTACAATCAACGACGCGCTCAAGAGACGCGCTTAAATCCGGAGGTAGTGGATCCTTGTCCGATCCCTGGCTCGGTGTGGAGCCGAGTCGTGATTCTGAGGGTAGGTCTAGGGGCCTGATCCTCACAAAAACTGCAATAAGCGGATAAAACCCATATTAAAAAAAACCGAGGTTTGGCGGTCACCAATTATGGTATCCGTATTAGTGGGAGCTCCTAATGGAGCGGGACCAATATCGTCGGTATTTTCGCCCACGAATACGGTAATAATATTTTTGAAAATTGTTTCGGTATTTGTTATAACGTTTTCGAAACGGTGGCCAAATTGGAATTTTTTAATAATAATATTATAAAGCGGAATGCGTTTACGGGGATAAATAATTGTACCGTTAGGTAAGGTGAACCCGGTATCCATACCCCTGCGTACCGTAAATACGCCCGTATATTTAAAAATTATTAACGATTTTTCGTTTAATATAATGGTAGGAATTATAAAATTTAAAATTCGAGGGTAAAACAACCACTATTTCCAACCTATCGATTCGAATTTTTATAGGGAAGTTTTGGTGTTTTTATCGATATTAAAAACAACGAAACAATTATTATTTTCCCAAATATAATCGGCTATAAATATATTTTTTTAGGACAGGTTTTTAGGTCGGGCGAAAGGGATCGCAATTTTATCCCAAACCAGGGTATTAAGGCCAATAATATCCCTAATTTTGTTAATAATCGGCGTGGTAAAGGCCATACCCCGATTAATACAAAAAATAAGGCGAAATGCGCGGTGTATTATCGATTCGCGGTAACGGAAATATTGAATTTCGTTTCCAATTATACGTTAAAAAAGGGTACCGGATAGTTAATATATAACCAAACGCCGGATATTTTTGGTGTTTTCGCCCGTGGAAAAATCGGCCTTCCGACCGTTTTTACGTTAACGGTTCCTAATAAAATTATTTAATTTAAACAAATATATTTATATAACGAAATTATAATAATTGTTACAAAAAATATTTACTAAATATTATTTTTAATGTCGGAATTATCGTCGAAATTGTCGACGTCGGGGGGGCGCTGCTAAAAATTGGAATCGATAACCTTATTTATATACCATAGGTTAAATACTTTTTCCGCGTTATAAATTTCGTCCAATTGCTCAGTTTTTCGGATTAGGAATATTAAATAAAATATAATAATAACCGTACCCGCAAATTTGGGATTAAATTTGCGGGCGGCGAATTTGGTTAAAATATTGTAAAATTGCGCTTAGGTAAAAATAGCAACCGTTCGCGGGGTATCGGCAGCGCATACCTCGGTTAAATTATAACAGCATTTAACGTCGAGGGTTGGGAAATTGGTTATTATTTTTTTAAATATTTGCGAAATAAGGCTGGCCGGGACGAAAATCAAAATGGGAAAATATCCGTCGGTATTTTGGATAAATCGGTCGTGTTGGTAACGCATATACCATATATAAATCGCCGTAAAATAAATAATTGTTTTTTTTATATTTATTTCGTTGGTTAATAGCCAATTTTTAAAAATTAATTGCTCCAATTTTAATAAGGTGTGGGCATTTAAACCGAAAAAAAAATTAATTTAGCAAAAACAAAAATTGTAACAATAATTACAAAAATAGGGGTGGGATTGTAACAGTAATTACAAAAATAAGGGCAGGATTATAACAGTAATTACAAAAATAAAGGCAAAATTGTAACGACAGTCACAATTATTAAGGATAATATATATATAATTTACCAACTAATTAATAGGGTAGTTAATAGCGACCAAAAGGAATATTAGGTATATCCCAGTTAAATTAAAAATATTTACCCTTAATTTTTTTGTATTTAAAACCGATTTTGTTATCGGTATTTAAACCGTCGATAGGTAAGGTGTTTTAAAAAAGGCGCAACTTTTTTATAATAACCTAAATCGCGTCCGAATTAAAAAAATAACCAATCCAGGGATAACTTTTAATTAAAAAAAAAAATTGCGCATAATATGCCAAAAAAACCGTTGAAATCCTTTCGCGGGCGTCCTCGAAAATTTCCTTTTTTGCGCGGTCCATATCAGCAAATCGATCGGCGATAATAAATTAGGTTTATATAAAATTGAAAAAATCGTTTTATTGGTCGTCGCCAAAAGATTTGGGATAAAGTTCGGTAATTTTTATTTTGGGTTTGGTAAGGATGGGACGATGGAACCGCCCCTCGTCGTACAAATTGTTAAAAATACCTTCAAATATTAACAAATCCAATAGGTGTATTTAAATTTAATTTGCACGCTTTTTTTCTTTTTCAGCCGTCCGACCTTAATAGGCTTAAAACGGGACCAAATATCGATAACGAGCATTATTATCGTCCTGTTATAACAGGCGCGGTTAAAACCAAATAAATTGGCGACGTCGATAATTTGGTCGGTTCGCGAACGGGCAACCAAACGATGTTAAAATTGTATTAAATGCAAATTATTTAAAGCGATAACGTTATCGGCGATAATTGTATAATCGGCGATAATAAACAGGGTGGAAGATTGTTCAATATTAAATTTAAAAAAGTTGCGGCAATTTCCACCAAAATTGTTAAAACTTTCCTTATTTTTAATAACGATTTTTCCCTGCCGGCGAGAAATAAAATAAAAAAAATGGTAACAAATTTTAAACCAATCGTCGATATAGTAACCGTTATATATATATAGTTAAAAATTAGCGGTTTTAAACTTTTAATCGCCGTTTTTAAAATTAGGTCCGGTGGTTATTATCCGCAGGTAAATTAATATCGTGGCGAGGATTATGGGAATTATAGCCGGTTTAAATTTGTTTGCGAATATTTTTAACCCGGGGAGGTTAATGTCGCTTTAGCGGATAAAAGGGGGGATAAGGGGTAGGCGACGCCGATTTGCCAAATTATCGAAAATGGGTTTGGTATCCCTATCGTTAAATATATCCGGTACGGAAGCCAAGGTCTTTTACCAAACGGGTATTTTATTACCTTTAATTTGTTTGCCGGGATTACCTGTTTTAAAATAAATTAAAAAACCGAATACGTCGGCGATTCAAAATAAATTAACTAATAATTAAAATTGTGCCCGTTATCCCAAAATATATAAAAGGGTGAAAACCAAATTGTAATACCTGTTACATTATAACAATAATTATTTGGCATTACCGCAAAAAATTGTAATAATTGTTATAATATAGTAAATAGCAGGATATATTAATGTAGGAATTATAACAATTGTCGCAATTTAATAGAAAAAAATATTAACCTGTTATATTAATATATTGTACCAAAATATTTATCGTTTCGTAGCTAAATACGATTATTACTTCGTTTATATTCGACGAATTATTTTTAAAATGGTATATTAAAATCTGGTTATTAATACGTATTTTTGCTACGGCGACGCCAATAACGGATTAAAAACGTTTAAGGGTTTGGGCGATTGGGGTTTCGTTCGTGTTGCGGAAAATATTATTTCCGCGACCGAACCAGGCGGGCGGGTTGGTATTGTTATTAATTTTAAAATAATTAATATAATTTAAATGGGGTATAATACGAGCTATTTTGGCAATATTCGTATTTCCTACCCTGCGCCAAATTATAATAATTATCGCCGATACGGATTGGTTTTTGCCCAGTTGAAAATCCTTCCATAACGGGACGGGTAAACGATCCAGGAAATCCGTGTTTTTGTGCGATGGGAAATAATATTCGGGTTATACGAAATTTATTAGTCCATTATTTGGCGTCGAATTAGGTTTAAATTACGTCCGCGATACCGAAATAAAATTGGTTTTAACTGGCCGAACGGTGGTGGTTTTATATATACGGGGTACAGGCGGCTTATTTAATAACGCGGGTACCGGGTTAATAATAATTTCCGGTTATGGTATAAAGGGCCGGTTTTTGGGGTTTTTTGGTAACGGGGATAATGCGTTGGTAAATGGTTTAAAGGATACCAAAAAAGTTTGCAATTGGCGGTTATCCAAATCCGGGGCAGGTTCGTTATAATTATCGTCCATATTAATATTATTATCGCCTTTATTGGCGGACGCGGGGGCAAATTGGTTATCGTTTTCGCCCATATAAATATCGTCGTTATTATAATTAACGGGGGCGGGGGCAAATTCGTTATCGCCGGCGTCCATATCGGTATTATTTCCATTTTTATCGACGGGGGCGGGGGTAAATTTATTATCGCCGGAATCCATATTAACATTATTTTAATTATTATTATTATTATTAGGAATAGGGGGAAAATTTAGGGGAATTCCGGTTGCATCCGAATAACCTTGTAATATAAAACGGTTTAACCGAACAAAATTTAATTTTAAAACAATTGCAATATCCGCGTCGTAATTTTCCAAATTTTTAAAATATTAGTTTATTTTTTTTATCCGCGCTCCTTTTTATAATGTGGTTATTAGGTTAGTAAATAATTTAATATTATTGGGTATATATCCCAACGTAAATTTGGTGGTAATTTGGGCGGAGGTTTTACCTTTTTGGCGTTTTTTGGGAGCTATGGTGATAAAGGAACGTAATTGTGACAATTATTACGGTTTTTGGCGAATTAAAGCAATTATTATAATTATTATTACAATAAAGTTAATTAATTTGCCCCGGACCTAGCCGGGTGGGGGGTATTTTTGCGATGCAGGGGCGTTAATTATAATTTACCTTCGTTACAATTGGGTTAATGCTTGCTTGGGTGGGTAAGGTATAAACAGCTTTATCCAATTAAAAATGTTTTAATTAGGTTTTTTAACGAATATGTCTGCAATATTTGCTAAAGCAATTTTGCGATTGTAACAATTATTACGTTTATTGGTTAAAAATTAAACGTTGGTTTAATCGTTACAATTTTTTATTAATCGTTACAAAAAGAATCTGGCGGTTGGGAAAAAGGTTTTTGTTGTAAAAAAAAAGAAAAAAAGTTAATAAAAATAAAAAAGGAGGTATTTATAATTGGGTTTACGTATGGGGTTTTCTGCTAATAAAATAAAATTAAAGTGGAAACGCCAAAGTTTCCGGAATTTAACCGTAACAGTTGTTACAATTCGCAATATCGAACCCTTTTATTTTTAATCGGGGCGCCGTTACGCCGTACCAATTTATATATAATCCAAGCTTTTAATTTACGTAATAATTGTTATTATCCAGTATTTAATCGTTCTATTTAAACCGTTAATTGGGGATTTTGGTATTTAACAATTATATACTTTGCGCTATTTAATCCTCCCCCCCTGGTTAATCCAATTCGGCGTCGCTTTTTTTATTGCTCGACCCTTTTATAATCCAAGGTACGTTATTTAATTTAATTAGGATTTAACCTTACTCGCCCTTTAATTTTTGGGTTATAAATTTATAAACGTTCCTATATTGGATATTTTTGTAACCGTTAACGTTAACCAGTATTTTAACCTGTGGTTATAATACCGTTTAATTCGTTCGTCGGCGTTTATTAGTTTGTTTTCCCGAATAATTGTTAATTATATCCATCGTTTCCTAAAATACCACCGTGTTTTAATTCCGCCGCTTTTTCTTTTATTATTTGTGCAAATAGGAGGCGTAATTTCGTATTTTATTTTCGTATATTATTAGGAGTTAAACAACGAAATAATCGCTATGTTGTTCAAACTATTTAATTAATTGTAAATTTGGAATATTTTCCAGTAAATCGTTTTTCGTCCATTCCCGGTTATAGGAATGGACGAATTTTTTAACGATATTAAAAATTATTAGTTTGGGTAATATTAATTGGGATAATAGGTCGTATAATCGCCGCGGGTTTGGGTAAAAAATAGTTATTGCAAAATGGGTACCCCATTTATCCAATTGTTTAAATATATAACTTTTTTTGGAATTTTTCCTGGGTATTTTAATTGGTTGCTTTTTAGGGGGTAATGCGGGTAAAACTCCAATTTAATGGACGTAGGCGTTGCAACAGTTTTTAAATTGGTTTATTATAAAAAATGGATTCGTTTCCTGTATAAAATCTAATATAATTTGTCGAAAATATTTAACGTTGGCGAAAATTTGTATATTTAGCGCCTCCTTTTTTAATTTTTTCCTATTTATTATTTCCTATTACGTCCAATAGGGCGGAACGCGTGGTTTAAATATACCCAAAAAGCCGGTTTATGGTAATTCCGACGTTTTTACCCAATTATTGTTATTTAAATTAAATTTAACAATACGTGGAAAATTAATAGGGAATAACCGCGTTTATAAATACGTTAAAAAATTTAAATAGGTAATTTATAAATTTTTAACGTTTTTTCGTAATATTACGGGTTATTTGGTTAATTTAATTAATAATTTTGGTTTAATTGGTTTATATTTAGCGATGGACCCCTGCGTATCGAAATACCAATAAAGCGCAAAAAAATATACGGTTCCTTTACGGTTAGGCCCGCGTGCGGTTCGTCCGAACTTTTACCACAGGTTTGCGGGGTCGTTTAATATTAACGCGCCGTATTGCATTATACGTTCCATATTAGGTATATTTATACCCATACCCAAAAATGAAATGGAAAATATAATGCGAATTTTAAAATCCGGTTTGGAAAATTTTGCGTAAATTTTAATTTTATCGACTTTAAATATAAATACATTGTACCGGATAATTATATCGGTTGCGTTTCGTTCAATAAATTTCCTAAATACGAGGTTTTTTATTAAAAATTGGTGTGTTTGGATAATGCGGTTCCTGGCGTCCATATATATAATGGTTTTAAAAATACGGGTAGCGGATAATGGTATAATATTCCCTATTAAAAATAAAAGGCGCCGGTAATCGTTAATAAAAGTTTTACGTTCCAAACATTATATTATAATTGTAATTTCGGGTCGGTTAAAAGGCGTTTTAACGAAACGTATTATCCTTTTATAATATAGTTGGTCGAAAACGTAGGTTTTAATTTTTGCTGTAAAAGTTACGGTGCACCCGAATATAAATATATTTGCTGGTATAATTGCCCGGATTAAACGCAATATGGAAAACGATTCCCTAAAATCCTTCCATTATAAAATTATATAAAATTTATTAATAGTAAATAAAACGATACGTTGGTGGAATATAGGGTTTCGAAAAAGTTTAAGGAATCGGTAATTGGTGGTTTGTTCCGGGTTTAAAAAAATGTGCGTATATTTACAAACGGTTTACGGGTTCCAAAAAAGGTTATATTAAATAAAATTAATTTTAATAATAAAAACCGCATATTTATATTTACGTTTAAAATGGATTGGTCGATTAATTTGGGGTTCGCGGCGGGATAACGTTATATATTACGTAATTGTTTTTGCCCTAATTTATTTAATAGGATTATTTGGATAATAATAATATTATTGCGAATTACCGAGGTAATTTGCAATATTATATTTTTCCCGTACCCGGTTTTTGCCAGTAAAATAACATTTTTTATATTATATAAAACCCGGTATATATATTGTATTTGGTTATAATATGGGATTCGTGCAGGAATATTGGGGGGTTTGTGGAGGTTTAAAAGCTATATAACAATTAAAAAAACGAATTTATATTATAGGTTTAAATTACCAAAAATTTTGGTTTTGGCGTATAATTCCGGGAAAATATGTACGTCGGAGGAGGTATTTGCCGCCGCGTATACGGGATTAGGACCGCGAAAAATTGCGTCGATTTGGTGGGAAAGCGAAATATATATGGGCGTGTTTCCGGATATTATATATATGTAATTTAATACGAATATATAAAAATTTGCGGAAATAATGGTTTTTTTAATGGGTGAATATATAACGTATTATATAATATATATTTTATGCGAATTATACAATTAATGGTTTTGCGTTATTTATATTAAAATTTATATGTAAAAATTCCTTTCGCTTTTGCGATTTTCCCCATATAAATTTTAACGGATTATAATCGTTATTAATAAAATGCGAAATAAGTATTAATAGTATTTATGGGTGGACGTATAATATATTAAATAAAATTTACCCTGTACGGATTATAAAGTAGATATTTTTGCGATATTTGGATTAAAATTTATATGTAAAGGTTTTTTTCGTTTTTGCGATCTTTTACATATAAATTTTAACGGATTATAATCGTTATTGTTAAAATGCGAAATGGGTATCGATGGTGTTTTGGGGTTAATAATGGGGATACCGCTATAAACGGATAAAAGGCGGGTTATATTTAATTTTTTATTGGCGTACCGGGTGCAAAAAATTTTAAATTAATAAAAAAGGCCTACCAATTCCTATTTTTAACGATGTTTTTTTTTCGATATTTTGCGTGGTTGTGGAATAATAAGGGAGTATCGGTCGTAAAAAGGCCAAAAATACCGTTATAAACGGCGAAAATCGACAAGTTGTCCTTAGACCTGAACCAAAACGTTCTTTGGATGGACCCATAAATACATTGCAAAGCCGCAATTGAGCCACGAAATGGAGCGAAGCGAACGGAGTGGATTAATTGTGGAGCTTTGGGCTTCAGGGATGAGCCCTGAGACTACTAAAAGGTATATGGAGCGCTCGGTCCCCATTGCGAAGCAGCGGGGTCTAGTCTGAGCACTGAAACTAGCTTTGGCCGGCCTTGGGGCATACTAACCTCCCTGGTACCGGCCCAACCTTTCGTTCGTAACGCGAAGGTACCAAACAGTGGTTTGGATTTTTGTTCCCATGATTATAATAGCAAAGCAAAAATGCATTGCCTGTACATCTACAAAATGTTGCAGGGCTTTCGGACGTTACGGGCTTAGTGGAGGTAAGAGAGGCTGTGCCTGGGTTCCCATGACATGCGAAAAACTAGTTCAAATGGTTGAATTTAAAATCTCAGCATGAAAGCCGTATCAAGCTAATACGAAACTTCTTTCGGTGCCGTACTTGTGGGGTAAGAGCGCTGGCAAGCCTTCATAACAACCAATTCAACAGGTCGCAGTATCAATCGTTATAATGTACTTGCGAATTTCAATTTGGATGTCTCGACCGCACAATGCAACAGGTTTATCTCCCCAGGGGTATAATCCCATTTTACTAGTTTGTCTTACTGCATTCGTAGATTTATCAGTATGCTTTCAAAATCCAATATCAATAGTGGACTGTTATTAGGGTACCGGAAGGATTACCAGCAAATGTCCAAACAGAGATACAAACCATCATTACCACCCCTGATAATAATTAAAGACAATTTTCAGGATGGCTGGTCACTGGTTTTATAAAGAGTTGCTTCACCAAGTTGGGCTTAATTTTAACAGCATTTCGCCAGCCCGATATAATTAGCCATTTGAAGTCCGTGCAGCAGACTTTAGCAACCACGGTCATTTGCGGAGCATCTGCTGGTAAAGTTACAATTTTTTTTTTTTTTTTTTTTTTTTTTTGGAGCAAGCTACACATGTTCAAAACATATAGTGACAAAATCCACCCAGTTTCAAACATTACAAATACGTCGCTTGCTATGATGCCTCACCTAAGTAGACCCATCCATCTCAAAAGCAGGCATACTTCCCTCCAGCTCCTTGGGATACATTACCGTCCCCGAGTTCCAAGGCGACGGCGGTGCCTCCAATTCGCACAATGCGAACTGGTGTTCGTTGCCCCAGATCCCCAACCCCCCGTTTCTGAATTCGACGTGAAAACCCGGGTCTGACCTCGGCTGTGCCATCACTATTGATCTGGTCCAGCCGTCCCAAGGGTGAACTGTCGTGTTTACGTTGTTCAGCTCCTCCGGCTTGAGATCTGACGGGCGGCCACCGCAGGCGGGAGGCCATGCGCAGCAGTACGGCAGTCTTGGATGGCCCTGTTTCCGGAGGACGGCAAAGGCGAGCATCCCCAGGGAAAGCAGCAGCGCCACGATGCCGACCGCGATGCCGGCGACGGCTGCTTTGCTCATCTGGCTGCTTTGCTGCTCCTCTGCGTTGAGCGTCTTTTTCACGTCCTGATCTCTGCTGGGGTTCCACGAGCTTTGAGGACAGAGCGGCGTCGTAATTTCCGAATTGTCCGGCGCCACAGCCACCAGCTGCGGTTTGCTTGCGTTTGCTGCTTGGCTGCTGGCCTCCCACAGCGTGAACTGTCGCGCATCCTGGTTGACCAGCAGGTACGCGGCGGCGAGGAACTGAAGGCCTAGGATTATAGTGTCGTCCGCTTCTGGGCCCTGGTCGGGGTATATGAGGATGTCGGACCGCGAATGGTCTGTTTGCGTGTCGCCGGTGGCCGGGTCAATGAATGTATGCGGCTGCACAAGCAGCTCGTTGGGGATGCGAACCGTGAGGCCGGAGCCCAGTGTGATGGTGAGATCACTGAAGGATCTACCCAGCGAGAAAAAGCTAAAACCTCTGCACGTTAGCCACGTCACTTTTTTTTTCCCCCCTTTTTGTGGCGTTCGACTCACAGATTACTGCTCGATGGAACGACAACATTACCATACCACCAGCCGTCACCTCTTCCGACCCAGCTGGCATCGATCTTTGAAGCGTTTAGCAGAGCATCAAAGTAAAACTTGTCGGGCAAGCTCATAAGCGTCCTCTTTGACGGATCAAGGCACGCGTTGAGGTTGGACGTCCTTCCGTCCTGCTTCGAAAGCAGGCTTGTGTTTGTGCCATCAGCCAAACCGACTGCGATATCAGCAATGGCGACGACCAAGCCCGACGAGCAGTTCCTGACTCCGGGCGTAAGCCTGTCTACGAAGCCCCTCCCCACCACCCGCGCTTTGTCGTAACCCCCAAAAGTCAGCCCTCCATCGATGGGTGTTCTGCTGCCAATGCCGCGTCCGGCCCAGAATCCCACGCTTCTCGACGCGATTTTGCCGGCGGAGACAAGTGTGTCGAGGATGGTCGAGTTGGTACCGAGACCCAGCATCCCCGTCTGGGCCGTATTTGCATCTCTCGTTACGCTCATCGGAAGCACGGGGATGACGGCGTCGGTGCCGAGCGCGAGCCTGTCGACGGTGGAGGAAGAATCGCTGGCCCGGGTTGCCGACGCAGATGCGTTGTACACCCCGCCGTGCAGAGTTGCACAGGCCTCCTCGACCCATCCCTTGTCGCAGTCGCTGCTGCTGCTGCTGCTGCTGCTGCTGCTGCTGCTGTGGATGAGCGTACTGTCGGTGGTCCAGGTCGGTGTAAGCGCGAGAGGTTGACTCGGTTCCCCTACCGACACCTCGGCGCCTCGGGTGGGTTTGCCGCCGGCGACCTTGACGTCCCCAATTCGCACATGTATAGGAGGGGGACCACAAGCGGCTGGGCTGCAGAGGGAGACAGAGGCCAGGGCCAGGGCAGCGACTGTAAAAAAGATGTGGATGAGCATTGGAGGGGGGTGGAGAAGGTCGCTTTGGTGGCTACGGAAATAGGCTTAGCAATCTGGGTTCATTGGACATTAAGACGGCCGAGGAATTCCATCCTTTTTTTTTCCTTCTCTGTCTCTCTGTCTCTCTCTCTCTCTCTCTTGCAAGTCCCTCCGGTGCAACACTCCTTTTCTTTATATCAGCTATCCCTCGCCACCGTTGGGAATCAAGTCACGTATTTCACAGCGATGCAACGCCTCTCATCACCTGAAAATAGAGATGGTGGTGTCTATCCCTTGAATTTGGATGCGGGTCGTTCGATTTGGAAACCCAAATCAGATCTTTTACAATGATTGGTTACATGGGTTCTTTTGTCCCTTGAGACCCTCATCTCGCCCTTCTCGTTGGTCTTGGCATGTTGTTGTTGGTGATGTTTGCTGCATTCTATCTCAGATTTTAGGGACGTTATCAGAGCTTTCTTTTTTTTTTTTTTTTTTTTGTTTGGATCACGACAGTAGGATTAAGTGTTGGTGCGTCTGTGCCATGACCCCACACGTGCTCTTTTTCTGTCAAATTATTGTATTGATAGAACGGCCATGTTGCTTTCCGGCGGCACAGGGTGGGAAGTGGGTGTGGCGTAGGGAGGTTGGTGTGGGAAAAGAAAGCTGACTACCGTTTTGTTTTGCTTTTGCCGGCGGAATTTTGATTGATCAATGACCTGATTAGGTGTCGACAGGGGGTTGGTTCTAGAGGCTCAAACGGCATCTTTCTGTTCAGCAAGCTCAGAGGTAACACGGGTTCCTGACATGCCGAAATCTTGCGAAACGGTCTCTGCTGACGAATTCGCTTGTATGTTTTCTGGGCTAGGCCGCAATGGTCAATTCTCGGGCATTTGCAAAGGTTGACTGATGGATCGATAGGTAAAAACACAAGACTAGACCAGACTTTGTTAGGATCTATTCCCTTGCGTTGGTCTCGCACGTAGGATTTGTGCCCTTTTCATTACCAGTACAGCGTACAAACAAAAGCTGATTAAAAATAAACCAACAGAGGGGGAAAAAAAAAAAGACAGAAAGAAAGAAACAAAAATTGATATTGGCCCGGGCCGCGACCCGACAAATTGGGCCCAACGTCATCTCTTTGGCCTGCATCTGCCAACAAGCCCCAACGTCGCAATCGCTTGGCTTGGCGACATGTCTTGGCTCTACCCTGGGATGAGGACAAGACGGACACTTGCTATTTTCTGAATGTCTGCCAAGAATGGGACAGCAAAGAAAAGAAGCAAATGAACATGAAACGATCGACACATTTGATTGGCACACAGCAAGATTTTGATGTTGGCTCGTTGGGCTTTTTTGTTGTTGTTTTTGCTGGCTCCTTGGCTCACCTAGTCAAGCAATGTCCGAAAACCTTGGAACGGACGAGGCGCACGTCGAGGCGGGGAGTTTGACAAAGATGATGAGAGTATGGATAATCCTCCTTGCCATCGCTGCCTTCTTCAAAATGCCTTGACTTGTTGTGTTTTGTCCCGTCGCAGACGGTTATGCCTGGATCCCCGACATGACGAATCATTGGCGTGCTCACAAAACCGCGGTCCGCCGTCCCCTTCCGAAGTTTGACGTCAGCTCGACCAAATAAAGTGCCATCTCTCTGGAGTCGGGCCGCGCACGGCATATAAAGCTTTTATTTTTTTTATTTTCTTTTTGCAGATCAGTTACTGTTTCGCATGGTGCATTTGACATTTATTGTGGCCGGAGGGTCTATCAGCCAGTCACAGACGTCTAAATCTGGGGATTCTCTGTTTCACATCCCAAGCATGAGTAAAAATTCGCTCATCAGACGTCCAATGTATTGCCGTGTAACTTTGGGAACACCCTTGTCGTCCGTCTTGGGCTGGACCGTCGTCGATGCTATAAATCCCAATCAAGGTTCACTTTTTGCAAAGGGATAGAATTTGCTTGATACTCCAAACCAACACTAGCTTGAAATCTTAAAAAGAAAGAAAAAAAGAGAGAAAAAAAAATTCATCCCAAAGTCTCGACGACTCTTTTTGACATCAAAACGCGCGTCTTTTTTGTTTTTATCAAACGGTCCGGTCACACACTTATATCAACCGGCATCTACGCAACTCCAGAGGAGCCCAGAGGAGCCCAGAGGACCCCAGAGTCTTGACGACCAACAGATCTCAGCAACTACTCTATTCTCTTATCCATCAAAATGCGTTTCGAGACCACAATCATCGGCCTTTTGGCTGCTGCCACAACCGCCGTCGCCGTCTCGGTGCCACCCCAGGCCAGAGTCGCCGGGGGGCTGATCGCCCGCCAAGAGGAGGCGGACGAGGTGGACGTCACGCCGACCCGCGTGAAGCGGGGCGCCGAGGACGAAGACCAAGACGAGGCGCACTTCAACCCGACCAGATCGGTCGAGCACGACGACCCCAACGACCCAGAACACAGCGATTCTGTCTCCAACCCTCCCGTCAAGGCTAGGGACGAGACGGCCAAAGACCAAGTAGACGAATCTGCTGCTGCTGAATCTGAAGATGACGCAAGTGCTGACCAGGACAGTTCTGACGAGTCCCTCTCCAAGCGGGAGGACAAGGACAAGAGCAGCAGCAAGGACGACAAGCACACCGACGGGGACAGCCACGACGCCGCTTCTCACAAGGCGGGTGGCAAGAACATGACCAACATGCCCAACATGACCACGCCGGCACCGGGAGGGGCCAAGGGTGCTGCCTCTGGCGTCGGGGTGAGCGTCATGTTGGGCACCGTGTTGGGTGGTGCCGCTTTGTTCATGGCTCTTTAGGTTCCTTTTTTTTTTCTTGGAGGGGGTTGTGAATCGGTTTCATGTAAACAGAGTGGTCCGATATATCTGTTGTGTGGTTATCAAAGTATCAGCTACGATCTGCACGAAGTTGGTTACCAAGCTTTTTTTTTTCTATTTTTGTGAATCTACAGCCTCCAGGGTTGACAATGACTATCTCGACACAACATTGCCACAGGCATGCATTCTTGTTGGGAATTCCCCATTGTTGTTGATGGTGCTGCAAATGGGGGCCAATTATGCCGGTGGCAAGCCCAAAATGAGTGAACGTATCAACAGATATGGACTCGTTCTTTTCCTGTTGATTGGTTGGAATAAGCTTGAAATCATGTTTGCATAGAGGCAATCGGGCCTTTTGCAAAGATATAAGGCCCCTAAATTCTCGGCAAGAGTTGCGCATAGGTAACGGCAACGATTATCCATGCCGACATATATATATGCTTTGGTGCTAAACATATGATAGTTTGCTAGCCTGCTTCCCATTCATGGCATCATGACGCCCGGCTACTCGTAGAGGTCATGTAGGACGTCTCGGCCAACTCGTCGTTCTTACAAGCCCTTGAATCACCATGGAACAGTTCACGCTTTCCCAAGATCGGGCTGACAGTGGGGCACAGCAACATCAGCTGGCAAGACTTTGAAACTTGGGGAGGATATGTGTGCCTAGACGCGAACAAAACCTTGGAAGTAAGCCCCATCCCGATTGCTTTCCCTGCACTCCTTTTTGGTCTCCGCCGCGTCAATCTCCCGCAAGTTGTTGACCAATGGCAGGGAGTCGACAGTGCAAGCGGATGAAACTGGCTTTTCTTGCCGTGCAAGATCGGCCGGCTCAGAAGACATACTTGGGACCCTAATGCCAGCAGACAGGTCTCAAGCCCGGGATATCCTCTGCGCAATCAGCCTTATGGCAAAAAGCGCTCAAAGTGTCAGGGAAAGCATTCGACACCTTAGTACAGCCGATGACAAGAAAAAAAAAAAAAGCTTGTTGAAACGAACCCGTGGGTAGCGTTCGCATGTTCAAGTGCCGGCCAAAGCGCTCATTACGAGTTATGGGAATTGCTTTTTCTCATCCTTGATGCCGAGTCTTGAAAACACTAAAAAGAGCTTTGATAGCTGCTCTCGGTCATGGAGAAATCGAAAAAGGACCGGGTGGACGCTAGACCGAGTCATAGCATTGACTGGCAATCGGAGCGATTTATGCCCCCGTAGAGGAAACGTTTCAACGATGGACTTTCACCTCCCAGGAATATCGGGTTGTGCAAAGCTTGGTATTTGATCGCATAAAAGCCTGTCAACAGTTATAAATGCTAAATGGAGATTCGGTCCTTCTCAACTTCGCGTACGGTATTATTCAACATAAAATGACCCAGATTAGCTCGCTAGCCTATTTGAAAGGGAGTGCGAAGGTTTCTACACCGGGGCTACCAAGTCTTACTCGGTCCCTAGTTACCAAAGGCATAATTCGGTAAATTGCCAGCCATCGATAACCAGGTTGACAAATAATTCCTCTCATGGACTTTGATTGACCTTTTTGCAAATAACATTGGATCTGGTTCTTTTTCACAAAAAAAAACAAAAAAAAACAAAAAAAAAAGAGAAAGGGAGAGAGAGAGAAACAGGAAATATCAAGGAGTTCAGAAATTAGGTATTTAACTTGAACCTCCTGATTCAAGTCCTTAAATGCTTTTGTTAAGACTTTCTTTTTTTAATTCTATATTTATTCGCATCTGAAACAACAAGACACAAAAACAGCCACCACCATGCGGTTCGAACAAGCTCTTTCCATTCCCTTCATTACCGGCTTGGCCATCCTTCCGGCGGTCACTGCCTCTATACACGAACCAAAATACAGCCTATCCGAAATGGAGCCCGAGCTAGAGATCGACGGTTGTCTAGTCTGTGTTTTTGCCGGGAGCTTCAACCTATCCAGGAGCCTCGGGCAGTGCCTCGATGCAAAGTGTATCAAGTTTCACAGCAGCGATTTTGTTATGGGCATCAGCTTTACCATTGGAGACAACTGTAACGAAATCATGATCAGTCGGAAACTTGTATCATGGACTGCCCGGGTGTCTCCGACTCAGTGCTAAACCATTTTGTTTCTTGTCTTGTTTTTTTTTTCTTTTCTCTTTCTTTGAGATACCATAGCCAGGCGTGGTTAGGTCACTGTCTCCCCTGTTTTTATTTCCAGAGCTTGCCAGGGTATTCTCTTTTGTATGATCAAAAGCGGTGTTGGAACGGAGGCAGTGGCGATTGATAGGTTGGCGGAAAGAAACATACCTCGTCCGTAGCCATGCGCGTCAAACAAGTACGGATACTGCGATTGTATCTCTATTTCATTATCATGCAGGTTGCAACCTCAAAAGATTCGAAAGAGCTGCAGCTCAGTTAGTCGCAAAAAAAGAAAAGAAAAAAGAAAACATGTCGACTGCAACGTCTCATATTATCTGCTTTATCTTTTTTCCCCGTCTGAGAGCCATTTCTTCCATACGAATCACGGGTGAAAATTGATTCTGATGCCTTGTTCTGCCAGTTTATGCGTTCCCCATTTGACCGCGGTGTCAATTTCGGCACCCTGGTCGTGAATTGCTAGGGTTTGCGCTTTGAAAAAAAAAAAGAAAAAAAAAACTTTGTTTACAAGCATTTTGGGCGGCAAGCGAACAGGAGGAGTGAATTAAAAGATTGTAAGTGTAGCTATACGGGCTGTCGGATAAATGGTAGTTGTAGACAAGAAAGCAAAGGCACGAACAAAAAGGCCAGGGTGTAAAAGTTGGAACAAAAGTGCAACCTATCATTGTATAATTGTTCTTTGTGTTGGACGCAAACTTTGTCTTAATCTATCCCTGGGCATGCTTATACAGTTATACTTAAGTGGCTGTCCTTGTTTATTGGTACTCTCCATATAATTTTCTTGTACGGATAGTATTAGGACCTGCAGGGTTTTTGCTAATACTTTCCTTATTCTGGAGTTTTCGGATGCCAAAAACAATAGTGCAGACAAAAGGATGTGCTCGAGAGTCCCAGCCCCGGCTACGCAGTAATGATACTCCGTCCTATGACTGGTAAACGTTCAACCGGCCCTCGACCGCTGCATGATAAGCTGAAGATCATTGCCCTTGGCTTCTCTTTTTAAAAACGCGTTAACGAAAACACACGAGTTTAAGTCCATTGTTCGGCCTCGGAATGCGAGATCTGAAGCCAACGAAAGCGCCAGTGGCCACACGCGAGCCCATTCAGATACTCACTCCTTACCACAGCCGAATTCGTAGCCAGCAGGACCGACACACTCCCCGAGAGATCGACAAGTCTCGGCGCCGGGAATCTTTGGCCAAGCCACACCAGTTCGAGTCAGCGGGCGGCTGTGCAACGCACTTTTTGGACAAAAGCCAAAGCGCCATGATGAGACTCACATTGTGCACTACCGGGTAAGGATCCCAGTTCTGTTCTGTACGCGGTTCGTATTCGAGAACTTTGATCACGGTGCCGGCCAACTCCGGGCCAAGCAGCATCGTGACAAAGGCATATGTCATATCAATGCCTGTGAAAAACAGATTTGGCCGGTCATGGTTTTGTTAGTGTCGTACAATAGTGAAGAAATCCTCTCTTCTGTCATTGTTTTTATTTTCTTTTTGTCTCATCCCCCCCTTTTTCAAAACACAAATCATAAAAGGTAGGGAAATTTCTTTACCGGCCGAAATACCAGAACTGGACCAAATATTCCCATCCACAACCCACCTCACCGTAGGGACCCAGGTTATATTATCCCCGAACTGTATCGGGAAATTCCCACACGGCTTTTGTTGGCTGTGGCTTTCCGGCCGTCCAAAACGCCAGACTTGTTCTTGGCCAAGAACGCGGACTTGATGCACACGCTGAGCAGGTATTCGAGGCTCGGGTGGCGGGCGCGGACAATACCCCACCAGTTGCATAATGTCAGAAGGCCCAATGACGTCCAAAGGCTGGAAGCCCAGGGAAAAGAACCTGCGAGGGTGGCGGTCGGTTAACTGCTCTATCGACAATGTCCGAGGATGTATATGTCGATTCGTTGATTTACGATGCCAATGTCAAGACTTACGTCAAACTCTGCAGGGGGGGCGGTGACTGGGCTAAGATGGCCACAGTCGAAGGCCCAAGCATGTGCAGCCACGAAGACTTCATGATGGATACGTTCGTCGAGGTAGGAGGGCTAAGTGTGCGGGACAGATTTTGTAAGTCTAAGGAAGACTTGTGGGAGATGAACAGAAGTGCTGGTTAGAAGCCGTGCTCAGCAACAAACGACTGTATTTCTTTTACTCCCTCCATTGCACCCATTATATATAGACATGAGCGCCGCGTTCTCATCCAGTAACCGCGGGACATTCCAATCAAGCCAAGAATTTGCTGCCAAGCAATATTTTACGAGCCATGCTAGCTGATTGGCAAGAGTCAAAAGATTCATGTGCCGTTGAGTGAGTTTACGCTATTGAATCCGGTAAACACGAGGTGATTTACCCATGTACTAGCAAGGCAGATGTGACTCTGTAAATCAAATTGCCCCTGGTTTATGAGTGTGGATCTTTGTCGACCGGTTGAATAAGCCCGTTCGTGATGGCCGAACAAATGATTTGCTCCTATGTGCAGCCGGCCGCAGACATGGATCCCAGAAGCGAGCATGATCAGCGTGGTTTGTGCCCTTGCAACTCAGCCTCGACAGCCTGCCAGGAAAGTTAAAGCGCGCTCATAATGACTCCATCTCCACGATACGTATAATCAACGGGTTCAATATGCACCTGCCTGCCATGTCATCAAAACATGGACAAGGCTGTAAAAGAGGGTCAAAGCGTAAGGCGTGTACAGGAAAAGCGGCTACGTCTCTGTCAATGTCCAGTGGTATAGGTAGGCAGCGGGAGTGATAGAGCGGAGGGTTCTCGCCTAAATTGACCAACTGAGGTTTTGATAATGGAAGGCAGCAAATACATGCAAAGAATTACCGAAAAGTCTGGCATATCCATGATCTGATTGGGTGACAAACACATCCTGAATACAGCTGCGAGCCAGCAATCAACAATCGGGCCGCTGGGCGTAGACCATGGTGTGCGGGAGTAATGGCAAAGAACTCAAGCTTTTGTCTGGGAAGTGCATTCCGCACAAATGACCGTGGATCGAAATGTCCAAGAATCGTTTCTTACGGCGGCGAGGCTTGTGATTTCCAAAATCCCCTTTCGTTGTTACTTTGTTTCTTTTTTTCTTCCTTCTTTGCACGCATGCTCTCAAACAATCCCATCAAAACCAATGGGACAACATCCCGAAATCCCGGCATACCAAAGGTCGTATCTTGGATCCTCTAGCACAGAACAAACCCGTAACAACAAGCCTGACCCCAGGGGGCTACGGCACATGTCTCGATTCCACGTGACTGGCTGAACAATATTCCCCGAATTGGACAAACGAGGCGAGGAAATGTGGCGGCAAGCAAGTCCCCCGCCACCACTCAGACGCCACGGGATACCAGCCGATGACGGTGGTGCCCAGTCCTGGTTGGTGTACCACAAACACCGAATGCGCCTTGGCTTGAGGGAGGGCAGGGGAATTCTGGCACGAGAAAACACGAGTTTTGTGATGCATTGACACATATTAATTCCCTCGTATCGTTGGTCGTTGAAACATTGAAAGGCGTCTAGGTCATCAGCTAGCCACTGCTGTTTTGCATAGTAAACGTCATTCAAAACGAGAAGTCGTCCTGGACAGGAATATTGAATGACAACAAGATACGTAGCAATATAAAGTCTAAAGTTTCCCCCCCGCCATCCTGCAAGGCACGGATTAATTGACGGGTGTTGCTTTTGCAATCTATCTAGCAGTAGGCGAATGTGATCAACTGCCCGCCTACAATCTTACATATACACATATATACATTCTATCAACAATCCCACCTCGCTCAGGCTCATCAAACAAGCATGCTCATCTCAACACATCTCGGTATCTTTGCCAGGTACGCATAAAGCCAAGCCCCTTTGAATGGCACCACCCCAAAACCCAGTTCATCCCAACATTGATCGTCTCAGATCTTCGCTGCAACTCCACCTCTTGTATCGCACAAGCTTAATCGTGGCCCCACTAAAAAACTAACCCATACACGCACACACACACCCCCCCACCCTCCCGACACGCAGCACCGCCGCTCTGGTGACGGGTCAAAACACAGGGGTCGCTGGCAGCAGCAGCAGCAGCAGCAGCAGCATCCAGCCCACGACCGTCACGCCGCCCACTGCAGCGACCGGCTCGCTCACCGTCACAGCGCCCATCCAGACCGGCTGCCCGACCGTCACGACAACGGGCATCCAGTGCTCGACCTGCGTCGTGCCGGCCTGCCTCCAGATCTCGACCGTCACGCAGTCGTGCGGCTGCCCGACGCCCGTGCCGACCCAGACCGTCAACTGGCCCTGCCAGGGCGGCTGCGGCGGCCTGTCGTGCGCCACGTCGTACGTCGTCGTCGCCCAGTCGGCGCTGGGCTGTCCTCTGAACGGCTCGATCCCTCTCCTCCAGCCCCCGACTCAGCTCCTGCCATCATCGGGCGGGCTGTCGTCGACAACCACGCCGGACGGTCAGGTGCCAAGCAACAGCAGCGATGTGGCCCCGGGACCAACAGCGGCCGGGGCAAGGATAATGCCTTTTAAGTTTTGGTTGTGAATGGGTGTGGGGGGAAGGGGGGAAAATGGGAAAAGCGGAAATTATTGACGGGGCGCGGGAGGAGGAGGGAGGGAGTAATATGGTGTTCAATTGCTGTCAAATCCTTCACTGCCTCACTGCATGGCGCGGTATCGAGGCTGGAGCCGTATGATCCAAGTGTCAGAAGCTGCCTTCCTCATAATCGAATAAATTAATATCAGTCCCGAAAGAGTTCAGATGCAGCCCTATGCGGTAAGCGCATTCATTCCCCCCCCCTGGTTCCGGACCAAGTCTCCATGTTGCAAACCGCTTGTCAAAGGAAGCATGTTAAATTCTGTCATACTCGAACAGCCCAGGCAAAATTTCCCGAATCGGTCAGGGGGTAACAAAGATAGAAAAGATGAAGAAAAAAAAAAAAGTCCAGATGAAAATCTTTGGTCATCTGTGGATTTCACCCTGCACATCAAAAAAAGCGGTCGCGACTGAGTGGGGGGTGTGCTTCAAGAGTCACGAATCGTACATATGTGCGTACGTGCTACGTAGTAGGGCAGGTGCTTTACGAATAACCATAGAGATTCTATTGACGAGAAGAGGACAAGAAGAGACAAAAAGAGCGAAGAAAAAAAAAAGAGAAGAAAAAAAGAGAGACAAAGGAACGGCTCCTTCCCGTTATCCAATGCATTGTTATAGGGTAGGGATGTATCGATAGGGCAGAGATAAAAAAAAACCAAGCATAGAGAATGCAACACGGCCTCGCGTCCATCACTCCTTGTTACTCGGTAATTTATTCGAGGAATCCACCTGTTTCAGCATCCTACTTTTGGCTGACATGAGCGGACTCGCTTGTCTTGACGGCAAAAGGAAAAAGAAAACACCCACGCTCTCCACCACGACGAACCCTCCCCATCCCTGAAAACATTCGAGGCGCAGCCGAGTCAACGTGTTTTGGTGGTGTTAGATGGTGCAAGGAACAATTCTCCGAAGCAGTTAGTGCTTGCTTTTCCACACCGGCACCATTTGGGCATTATTTTTTTTGGTTCGCAAAAGCTTGTGAGCTTTGTATAAAGGGGGTTGGACGATCTGCCCCAGAGCCAAGACTTGCACATCTTGGTCCGTTCCTAGCAACGGGACTGGATTCTTGGTTGCGAGTGGAAGCAAGCCTGCCAACTCTTCACCCAGAGGTCGCTCGTTCATTGTCACTCATTAATCCCGGCCTCGACGGTCCAAAAATAAGTAGCGACCATGAAGATCTTTGCCAGGTTCATCGTCCCCGCGCTGGCGAGGTAAGTCTTGATCAGTTAGTTGTTTGAGCTATGACCTAAATCAAAATAGGAAATTTTATCGCTGACATTAAATCATAGCACTGCGTGCCTCGTGGAGGGAAAGGCAACCAGCAAGAGAACCGAAATCGCAGCGGGGGCCGCTTCAAGTGGCCCGCTCATGGGCGGTGACGGTGGAGCCTCGCCCGTGAGCGGGCCACTTGAAGCGGTCCCGGGTGTCAAAAGCGCAGCCAAGGAGGCCGCCCCGATGCCGGCTGAGTCAGCGTCACCAGTGATGCCAGCGGCTCAAGCTTCAAGCTCAAACTCAAGCTCGGAATGCTGCGGCTCCAGCCCAAGCAGCGGCGGAAAGGCCAAGTCAGGAGAGAGCACAAAGCCCGAGGCTAGCAGCCAAAGTCCTGCAGCACCACACATGATGCCACCCGCGCCCATGATGCCAGCCGCTCACGCTCCAAGCTCAAACTCAAGCAAGCCGGCTGCCGAGGGCCCCATGGCCGAATCTGGCAAGAAGCCTAGCTCATCAGAGCCCAAGCCTCCCAAGATGGGCAGCGAGGGTTCCATGTCGAGCGGTCACAAGTCACCCGCAATGGAATCTTCAACCCCAGCTAAAATGGGCAGCGAGGGTTCCATGTCGAGTGGCCACAAGTCGGCCCCAATGGAATCTTCACCCCCATCTAAAATGGCAGGGGAAGCGGCCATGCCGTCAAAGTCCGAATCTGGCTCAAAGGGCGGGTCGGGAGAGTCCAAGTGCTGCGGAGGCGGCGCCAAGATGCCATCGGGCGGCGAGTCGGCCAAGCCGGCCAAGAGCGAAGGAGGCAAGGCCGCCGCACCCCCGGCGACAGAGGGCCAAGCTGCACAGGGAGGCCAAGCCGTCGTCATCATCATCGGCCACGGCGGGGGCGGTGCGGCTGCAGCACCGAGCTCCAACTCATCCGAGGGCGCCAAGACACCACCTCCGGCAGCGTCCGGCAGCGGCGTGCAGATCATCTCACCTCCCGCCGCGGGCGGCTCCAGCAAGTCTAACGGCACGGCGGGGATGGGCGAGGGTGACAAGAAAAAGGGCAAGATGATGGGCGACAAGGGCAAGAACAACGGCACGGCCATGGTGAAACCGGGCAAGATGGATGGCAACAAGGGCATGAAGAACGGCACGGCGGGCAACAAGGGCATGAACAACGGCACGGCGACACTCAAGCCTCCAAAGTCTGTCGGGGGCGGCAACGGCACCTCGGGCGCCAAGCCGCCTTCCGGTGGTGGTGGCCTGACCGGCGCGGCTCCGATCAGCTCCAACTCGACGACGGGCACGCCTGGCGGGGGGCTTCCGACGGCCAGCTCTGCGGACGGCAGGCTTCGGCCGTTCGGTCTTGTATACGAAACCACGTCGTACGTGGTGGGTCTTCTTTCCGCCGTGGCTTTAGTGAGTTGTCTATAGGTCGGAGCTGCAGGGGCAACTCCGCTTCCGTCACGCTGAGCGTGAGACTTGTACTGTACTTATTTTTTAGTATTGATACCATTATGGAGAAAAATTCCGAACGTGGCAATGATATTCTCTTGTATTTTTAGATCAAATGTCAAGTGAAATTGGATCAGTCTGTCCGTGTTCAAGATAAAGTACCTCGTCAAACTGATGCCAGGTCAAAATTCTGACATGCAGGTTTAGGGTCTAAAGAACGTGTGTTCATGAATCATTTAGGGCGGGGCTTCCGTCGTTGCATGTATCAACTGTTGTTGCAGTAGATAGATCTTGGCATCACATGACCAAATGAGCTTAGTCAGCGCTGTGCACACCATAAAAGCGCTGCCACGCTCGTTAGCCTAAATAGCGCACCCTACCTAAATACATGGCTCTCCTACCACTTATGCAGGCTGCACGTGTACGTTCGTGTACGTCAATTATAAGCCCGGTACAGCTGTAAACTATAAAATCTCTACTTTACGCAAATTGCAATTATATATTAATACAAATAACGCCTATTTTATTTATTTTTTTCTCTTTTTACCGCACACCATATTTACGACCGAAAAGCTCCAAAAATCGCCAGCAACGCTTAATTTACGCGCCCAATAGCCTAAATGGTTTAAAACTTACCGCCAAAATGCAAAAATATTACGCATTTGGAAATTGGTTAATTTAAACCAATAAACCGACGAAAAACTCCCAACATTTGAAAAATTTACCGAAAACGTTATAAAATCGTTTAAACGCTCCCAATTCGACGATTATTATACAAATTTACGAATTTGGAATTTAAATCCGTTTAAAATTAAACGTAAAATAAACCAAATCGCCAAATCGTTTACAAATACAAATAAACCTGTTTTTAAAAACTTAAAAAAACCTGTTATACCTGGTAACTTTACGCCTTCCGAAATAAAACGCGCGGTAAATAAAACACGCGAAACGTAAAAATTGCAAAAAAATTATACAAACGAATAATTCCGAAAAATTAATATTTTCCTGCAATAGGTTATAAAAAATATAAACCCAACGTATTTTAATACGGCGCTTTTTACCGTTTAACGCAACGGTTGGAATACGTTTAAAAGGATAATTAAAACGTTTTAAAAAAAAATTCGCACTTTTTTTAACGCACGTTAAAAAACAGGTTATTAAAAATTATAAAATAATTTTAGCTTTAGCTCGTACAATAAATAATAAAACGAATTGGTTTAAAATTTACGATTTAGCCTACGAAAAAACCCGGAACTATAAAATCACCGATTTTAAAAGGGATTTAACGATTAAAAACTTTATCGAAACAGGAGGACGTTTCCAACCTTTTTGGGCTATAAACGTTCGGAACGAATTAAATAAACCGGATTATACAATTACTTTTAAATATATTTTTAAATAATTTAAAAGCGCGTTTTACGACGATACCACCGATTTTTTAATAAAAGGTGGCCGCAATTTCGTTAAATTTTATACGATATTTGGCGGATCCGCTAAGGAGCAAAATAATGGTTTAAACCACGCTCCTAACAGGGGTAAAAACAGGGGAAATACACGGAATAAATATCTTTATAATTACAATTATTTTTAATTACCAAATTTATACGAAAGGTTGGTGTATGCGGTAATAGGGAAAAACCCCAAAATCCGTATACGTGGCCCCTATTTAGCCGAAAATCGCAAAAAAATTTGCGCCGAATTTAAAAAAAACCGTTAGTCCTTTATCCGCGAATTATTAATTTAAAAGGGTGTAATTACCGAATTAGGATTTACCACGAACGGAGGGACGAAAAAAGCACCGCAATTTAAAAAACAGGGGGGGCCGCCCATTATTTCGGCGGTTTACCTAACCATTTTTAACGAACCCAACGATTTTATATGCTTTTAAACACGTTACGATAAAAAAATTAGCGCGTTTACGTTTATAAATATTTCCTATAATTTATATTATAATAATATTTTATTCGATAATTGCTGTTTTATATATTTGGTAAACGTTAAAAAACGTTTAAACCCGGGTTTTGTCCGTAAATTTATAAATACGGATCCGTAATTTATTATATGCGGTATTTAACAATTTAAAATTACCGCGTTTGGTACGCGCACCATATAAAACGTGCTAAACGGAGGACGGACGTTAAAATTTGTTAATATAGCGTACGTGCCCAATTTTTACGTTAATATCGTGTTAAAAACGCGTTTAAAGGATAAAAACGTATAGTATAACGGCTGGGATTGCATTTTGCGTTTAAGGAATATAAAGGACAATTAGGTATTGTGCGGTTTGCAACGACGTAATAACGTAATTTTCCTATAATATAAGCCTGTTTACTATTTGCGCGTTACCCCTACCATACAAATATTTTTTGCAGGTATTATTTTTTTAACGGTTATAAACGGTTGGATAAAATTTATTAGGATTCTATAAAGGAATTCCACGGAAATATACGACGAAAAAAAAAATAATTCGTTAATTTGGTATTGGAAAACCGGCCACCTGGGTCCGGAAGCGTTTAAGGCGTTGGTCCACCGGGTTGAAAATGTAAAAATTAAAGGACCAAAAATATTGGAGTGCGAAACGTGCGTTTAAACATATGGTAAAACAATAGTATCGAAACGCCTAAAAAGCGAATTATATAAATTTTATTATATAATATACCTAAATTTTTTCCATTTTGAAAAATTAGGTACTAGTATGCGGTATTTGCTATTATTAAAAAACGAATATTCGGGGCGTTTAACAATTATTCCGTTTACCGGAAAAACAAAGGCAAAATTCGTATTAACAATATTCGGTTTCGAATAATGGGTAACGCGCCAATACGGCCTACAAATTGCGAAATTTTTCCACGATAACGAACCTATTTTAATAACGCATACGGGATATATTTTTTACTAAAAACATTGCAAAAAATTTGGGATCGAAATAAAAACGCCTCCTTTTAATATATATAAACCGAACGGCCAAATAAAACGCTCGAAATAAAAAGTAATTGTGCGCGCGTTTAAAATGCGTTTAGCAACCAATTTACTTACCTTTATTTGGTTAAAAATAATTATAACCGCAGGTTATTTTATTAATATAAATCCATTAATAAACCGGAAAAGTTTTAACCCAAACGAAATTTTATTGGCATGGTTTAAAAGGTTTTTTAAATGGTATATATTTGTACTGTTTATTATATTAAATAAAAACCTGCGCTTAAATTGGTTTGGTACGTACGTATACGGGTGTAAAATTTACGTGTTAAACCCGGTAAAAACGAAGTTAAAAGATAGGGTAATATTTAAAACGAATTTTAAAACGTACGTGGGATACCTGGTTAAATATAAATCCTTTAAAATATATTATATTTGGGTACCTTTTTTCGACAAAATTATCATTTTACGCAACGTCCGATTCGACGAAATACGTTTTTACTAAAAATAAAAAAAAAAAGGATAAAAACCGGTAAATTTAATAACGAATACGAATTTTTAATAAACCGGATCCACGAACTAATATTAGAATTTTTGGGGGACGGAATAATCGAACGATTGGGTTTATTACGAAATAAACTATTATTCGCACCTAATTCAGGCGTTTTTATTTTTAATTAAGGGTTAAATAACGTAGCAATACTATAAAAACGGAGCGCGGAAACACCTACGGAGCACCGCAATATGCATTTCCGCGAATAAATCGCAAAAAGCGATATTTTTAAAAGTTTGGGCGGACCGATCCCAAATAAAGCGGTTAATTAACCGGAACCGCCTGGGATAAAAATGGTTAACGAATTAGTAAAATATACGTTGGTGGTATTAGCGTATTTAAAAATTTTAAAAAATAATGCAATAACGCCTAAAACGGGAAAAAATTACGTATTCGGTATACGTACACCAAATAATAACGGATTTCCACCGCGTGCGCCCACGGACCCTATAAAGGAACCGGGTGCGCCGAAATTGGTAAAAAACACCCGAACGGTGGGATTAATCGTTATTAATAACGAATCGGCGCGGGAATACCCTACGTTTAACCGTTTTTTCGTCGGGGGTAATATACCGGAACCGCAGTCCGAACCACCGAATCCGACGAATATTACCGTTATATCCGCACAATTTTTAAATATTACGCCCGCGCCGGCACCCCAAACCAGCGTTTAAACGCGTATAATAAAATTTAAACGTTTTTCGAAAACGCCCCGACCCATTATAAAGGTTTTGGAAGCAAATACGAAAGGATAACGTTAACGCGGTAAAGGAAATATAACCCGTGGAAGGCGCGGGGGTAATAATAATAATACGAATTTTGCAAACGCGATTATCCCAAAAAGAAAAAACGTGGTATACGGAAATAATAATATTTATTTAAAATAAATATATACCGAGGACAGGATATTCGTTCCAGGTTTTTAATTATAATTAACGTTTTTATTAACGTTTTTACTTAATTAACAAAATACGTTGGAGGGTGGTAATTACAACTACAAAATACTGTACGAAATTATCGCGGCGGTAACATAATAAAAAAAACCGGATAAAAAGGTTAAACTGTATAAAAACGATTTTGTACCTGCGCCTAAAACCTGGAAAAAGCTTATAACGCACCCGGATAAAAAGCAGTTTTTTAAAACAGCGAAAACGGAATGGATAAATTTCGAAAAAAAAAAAATATGGGAAATAACCCTTCGGTCGAATTGTATTATAAAACCCGTACCGTTTATATGGGTATTTACGTATAAATTCGACAAAAACGGTTATTTCGAACGTTATAAAACACGGTTCGTGGCAAAAAGTGATTAACAAACGCTTAACACGTTTAAAAACATTTACGCGGCGATATTGGTAACACGCAATTTTAGGTTAGCATTAGCCCTAATGGCGTATTTCGATTTCGAGGCGATCCAAATCGATATAAATAACGTTTTCCTTAACGCAACGCTTAATATAAATAAACCAGTGTTTTGCACCGCACCAAAAGGGTTTAAGAAAAAAAATACTGTATTTAAATTACGAAAAACGCTTTACGGTATAAAAAAATCACCCAAACTTTAGTACGAAAAATTCCTAAAAACGTTACAAAGTTTGGGATTTAAATTAATTGGTAATAAACCATATATGTGCGTATTTATACAAAATAGGGTTATCGTGATTTTTTTCGTAAATAATATAATTGTCACGGCCAGGCATACATTGGAGAACCTCAGTATATTAGGCGCTATCGACGAAAATTCTAAACTGAAGAGAAGAGAGAAATTACAATCAACGACGCGCTCAAGAGACGCGCTTAAATCCGGAGGTAGTGGATCCTTGTCCGATCCCTGGCTCGGTGTGGAGCCGAGTCGTGATTCTGAGGGTAGGTCTAGGGGCCTGATCCTCACAACGCGCTCAAGAGACGCGCTTAAATCCGGAGGTAGTGGATCCTTGTCCGATCCCTGGCTCGGTGTGGAGCCGAGTCGTGATTCTGAGGGTAGGTCTAGGGGCCTGATCCTCACATTACCCCCCTCTAAGGCCTGATCGACGTAGGCGGTCAGAGTCTTGAGTTTGTCACGTGTGTCTCCTCGGGGCCTTCCTCCGCTCTCGTGTCTTTTTCGCATCGTGCTCGGCAACATTGTCCTCGGGTCCGTCCTCCGCAAAAACATCCTCTGCTGCGCTCCTGATCCACTGTTGCAAATTTACCGGAGGTCCTGCTGCGTCCGGGTACTCCCTGTGAAAGGTATCCAGCAGTACTGGTGAATTTTTCAAGTCGCGGGCCTCATACCATGTCTCATCAGGGTCGAGTCCGACCCACGATACCTGATATTGCAACGTCTTCTTTCGTCCGAATAGACGTGAGGCCAACACTTGCTCCACCTCCCACTCCGGTTCTCCGTTAATTTCGACCGGTGGTTCCGGCTTTTGATACTGCTGAGGTAATGGATCCGTTGCTGCCTTGCGCAGTCGGCTGGCGTGGAACAGCTTACTACCTTTATACCAGGCAGGGGTGTCGAGAATGAAGCTGTGGCCCTTTTCCTCGAGAATCGTCCATGGTCCTGCATTTTGCGAGTCCAACTTGGTCGTAGGAGCTTCGGTGGAAAAACCCTTTTTGCTAACGTAAACCGCATCTCCCACCGTAAAGTCGACCGGTCGCCGCTTCTTATTAGCCTGCCTCTGTTGCTCTATCTGCGCTCCGAGTCCGTTGTTGCGGGCCAGTTCCTGAGCTTGCCGGGCTTGGCGGACCATTTCCAGCGCCTTTTGTTGCTGACCGGTCTCCAGGTCTTCTTCGGGTAAAGGTAAAGAGAGCGGGTCTCTAGGGCGAGCTCCGGTTTCTGCTTCGATCGGTGCCATGCCAATAGAGGCGTGAACGGACGAGTTGTGGCCGAAGTCGAAAGCGGGGATATGCCGTCGCCAATTCGTTTGGTATTTGTCTACATAAAAGCGCATTTTCTGATCCAATTCAGCGTTGGTAATTTCGACGCTGCCCTGACTTTGAGGGTGGCGGGCGCTTCCATGTTTATGCTTTGTTCCTGTCAACTCGTTTAGAGTGTTTAGGAACTCGGATATAAACGGTCCGGCGTTGTCGGAAAGCCATAAGTCGGGGACGCCTTTCCAACGGTACACGGTCTGATAATACCGCATGGCCAAGGTCTCCGCGGTGTCCGTCTTTTTTCCCGGTAGGGTGGCCAAAAGTTTGGTCAATCGGCAGATGAAGACCCAGACGTAATTATAGCCTTCTTTATCCTTGGGCATATCTTTGCCGTCTACCATTACGTGCTGCCAACACCGTCTAGGTATCTCCAGTGGGTGCAACAGCCCAGGCGTCTTATCATGTCGTACCTTGTTGCGTTGACATTCGCGACAATTCTTAATGTAGCGTTTGACGTCTCGATTTCGGTCGGGCCACCAATAGTCCTTTTTCAGGCGGCTGAGGGTTTTATTCTGGCCTCCATGGCCGAAGATCTTGGGCTCATGAGCTTCGCGGATGAGAGCCGTTCTTAAGAAGATTTTGCCATCCTGGGTAGTCTCGGGTACCGTTAACAAATTGTCGTGGTGACCTAGGTTCTGTTTCAGGTTTTCTTCCAGGATAAGGGCCACCAGGTCAGCTCCTTGCGGTGCGGAGGGTTCCAAGTTGCTAATGGTTGGAAGAGGTTCGCCGGGTCGGGAGTCGATCTTTTCTGGAGGGATTAGTGCAATGGTGCGGTCTAACACAGCTCGGGCCTTGACCGTAGGGTTGTCGATGGTTTTGCGCGAAAGGGCATCGGCTGCCACATTATCCTTGCCGGGACGGTATTTAAAGGTGATGTCGAAGTTGGCCAGGTAGTCAGCCCATCGTATCTGGCGAGCGGACAAAAGTTTCTTGGTCGACCAATAAATTAGGGCCTGGTGATCGGTGAAAACACAGAACTTGGTACCCAACAGGGCTGGTTCGAAGTCCTTTAGCGTATTAATCACAGCTAATAGCTCCTGGTCCTGAATCGGATAGTTTTGTTCAGCAGGGGACATGGTTTTGGACGAATAGCCGATTGGCTTCCAGCTGCCATCGTCCTGTTGCTGCCACACGACACCGGCGGTGGCCCTGCCACTGGCGTCGGTGTCCATCCTGACAGGCATACCGGGTTTGAAGAAACTCATCACGGGGGCGGTGATCACCAGCTGTTTCAGCGCTTCAAAGGCAGATTTCTGCTCGGGGCCTCTTTCGAACGGGACTCCCTTTTTCAATAATCGGGTCAGAGGTTCTGCTTGTTCGCTGGCGTGATGGCAGAACGTCCGAACGAAATTGCATAAGCCTAGGAAGGATCGTACTGCGGAAACGGAGGTGACGTCGTCCCATTGCCAGCTGGTGATGGCTTCGACCTTTTTGGGGTCGATGCGGATACCTTTACCGATCTCTAGAAGTAAACCCAGGTACTCGATTTCGAAAACGCCGAAACTTGACTTTTTGATATCGCCTTGGAGTCCGGCTTTGTGCAGCCTGTAAATAACCTCCTCGGTTTGCTCAAAATGGACTTGCTCCGATTTATCCTCGGTATAAATCAACACGTCGTCTGCGTAGGCGCTCGCGAAAGCGTCCAGCAGTTCATTAAGCTGAGCGTTGATAAAAGCTTGGAACCAGGCGGGTCCGACCTTCAGTCCAAAGGGTAGGACCTTCCACTGAAATGTGCCTTGTCGCGTTTTGAACGCCGTTAAATACCGTGACTTCGGATCCATTAGCAATCTGTTAAAAGCTCGAATAATGTCGATCTTGGTCATCCTCCGGGCTTTTCCACATCTGCTCAACGTCCCGGCCACGTCGGGGGCAAGTACTTGTCGTCCTTTGATGAATTTGTTTACCCATCGGTAATCCACACAAAAACGTTGCTCCTTCGATTGTGGTTTAGGAACGAACAAAGTTGAAGCTGCGGTCTCCTCCATGGTCCGTTCAATGAAATCGATCCTCAGAAGTTCGTCGATGGTTTCTTTTTCCAACTCCATCATCGCGAAAGGGGTCGAATAGCGGGCTGGCCTCCCCTCCAAAGGTTTCTCGAGTTCCAAAACCACGTCGAAGCCGGGTCGGCTAGGCGGGAGAATCGTCGACGCCTTTTTGGAAAAGAAACCCTCAAGGTGGGCAAGTGCTTTGGGTAACTTGGCTCGTACTTGCGCGATGTGCTCCGGGTCTTCGTCTGCAGGGAATGGAATGGGACGTCCATCGTGAGTCTTGTTCCACTGCAGGGCTGATACCGCATTCAGGCTGGTCGTAGGCGTATCGTTTACTGGTACCAACGGTATAGGCTCCGTGGGTAACGGGGATCGTTTCCATCGATCTTGACGAGGGTCGTTAAGGAGGGCACAAATATTAGCTGGCAGGCCTTTGTTAGAAACGGTCTTTGGGATAGTCGGGAAGGCGTTAATTTCTGCGATCTGAGCCTGGTTTTCGTGTTGGCGTTTAGGGCTTCGAAGTATCTTGTGGACCTGGATGCGACGGTCTTCTTGTTCCATCTTGCGGTCCCGGCGGACTGCGTCAGCTTGGGCCTCAAGGTCCAGAGGCGGATTCGAACGTTGTACAACGATTGCGGGTGAGTATTGGGCCATGGCGGGCAGGTCGTTGGGCCAAACGAAGCTGCGGGTAGCTGGGAATAAGCCTACTCGATGCTTCGTCCACCATTCTTGTCCGATAAACACATCGTGGGCCGTTTCAAGGAGGATGAATTTCTGCCGTGGGAATTGTCGTCCGTCGATTTGCAAAGTGAGCCGAAGGTATTCGGTGGCTCTTGCGGTGACCTTCCTGTTAAAATCTCCAAAGTCCAAAGGTTTGGGGAGCTTTTTGATAGGTAGCTCTAAACGTTGGGCGACCTTTTTCGCGAGGCTCGGTCGGATGGATAAGTACACATCTGCTCCGGTGTCACAGAGAGCTTGGGCGTTGAGACCACGACCTTTGTCTTGCAATTGAATGGGAGCAAGAAAGGTGTTTAATTTAGGTGATCTATCGATTTTAGCTATCTGAGGCATGCAGACTGCCGAGGAGACTTCCGGCAGCCTTAGCAGTTTTCCGAATCAGACGAGGAAGTCGACGACGAGTTGCGAATCGAATTGTCAGGCTGCGAATACGAATCCCCATGGTCCAGAGCCTGTAACATATTGGCGATAATTTTGCGATCGGGGCAGTGACGGGATTGGTGGCCGGCCTTCTTACATAGAAAACAAAGACCTGCGTCCAAAAGAGCGCTCCTTTCCTTGTCGGAAAAAGTGACTACTTCCTTAACGGGTGTGGGAGTCGCTGTTTTAACCTCTCTCCTGTGTTCGTAATCGCGGGAACGGCGACGACGAGGCTCGGGCGATTGGCGCCCCTTTTTAGCCTGTTTCCTTTTAAGGTTTTCCTCGTAGGCGCGCTGATTAGCCAGTGCAGCGTTGGCGACTTTGTTCACGAAAGACTCGTACGATATATCCGGATTTTTAGCGTCGTCGAAAAGCTGGGTGTTCAATTTTGCCGGAATATGTTCGTATAGTAGGGTTTTACGCTCTGATTTGAGAATGTTGGCGCGGTCCGCCAAAGTGTTAACTTTGCCAACAAAAACATGGATGTCCATAGTTTTGTCTGCTGGGTCAAACATCATTTCAGCCAGTTCTCGGCGTGCTTTAGTGCCTTGGTTATCGTCGTGGTACACCGCAGCTAAAGTTGCGACCATCTCGGCAACACCGCTAAAAGGGTTTTCTTTCGAGGCGTAACGGCTACGCAATAGGTCGTTAGGCGGTCCTTTTGTTAACGAAAAAAGGGCTGCCATACGGCTACGTTCGGTCTTGTAAGTGCTTTCATCTTCTTCCATCATATCGGCGACTTGGATGATCCACGTGTCGAAGGTGTCGTCCTTACCCTCGAAAGATCCGGGGTCAACGCCGGTCTTGCGGGCTTTTCTATCATACCCGGGGTTAACGCTAATTTGGCCATTTCCGTAGGGCCTAAAGGCATCATGGGCGGCAAATCCAACAGGTTTAAAATCGGTCCCACCGAAGGCGCTGTTAAAGGGTGTAACCCCACGGGCTCCATTACTGGTGGAGTTGTTTTGGGTGGCCAACTGGTCCTTCAGTTGGGCAATGGTAGCCAAGAGGTCTTGCAAATGCGATTGAGTGATGGTGGCCTGGCCGGTTGTGTTTTCGCTTTCGTTTGCCATTTCGCTTCTCATTTGGGCGGCAGGCGAGGGCGCTCTGCTTGGAAATTTCGGAATTTCGTTCCTGCCGTCTGACGTCTTGGCAGAAGGTTGGTGGGGAGGGCTTCGCGCCTCTCCTAAGTGTTCGGAAACTGACTCGTACTCGTACGATCCGTCAACTTCGATGCTGTCGACTGGCTGATCTTGCTCTGTGTCGTATTGGGGCTCAACGGGCTCTTCAGGCTCTGTGTTGGCGCTGGTAGGAGCGGGCTCTACTGGCTCTGGGCTCACTGGGGCAACTGTAATCTCTCCGTTTTGATCCGAACCTTCGGTGTTGGGAGTAGCAGTGCCTGAAGCCAAATTATCTGGCTTTGCTGAGTTTGCGTTTGTCACGCGTTGGGATTGGCGAATCGGTGGGCCGTAATTCTTACGCGGCGACATTGATTTCGCGAATGGTGTCCTCTGTTTCTGTGGCCTAGTTTACCGTCGCGCACAGCCGACGTAGTGAATAATTGAATAAAGGGATTGAACGATATATTTTAATTGCTTCACCAGCAAATCATAGTGAGTTTAGAATTATGTCACGGCCAGGCATACATTGGAGAACCTCAGTATATTAGGCGCTATCGACGAAAATTCTAAACTGAAGAGAAGAGAGAAATTACAATCAACGACGCGCTCAAGAGACGCGCTTAAATCCGGAGGTAGTGGATCCTTGTCCGATCCCTGGCTCGGTGTGGAGCCGAGTCGTGATTCTGAGGGTAGGTCTAGGGGCCTGATCCTCACAACGCGCTCAAGAGACGCGCTTAAATCCGGAGGTAGTGGATCCTTGTCCGATCCCTGGCTCGGTGTGGAGCCGAGTCGTGATTCTGAGGGTAGGTCTAGGGGCCTGATCCTCACAATAATCGTATTATATGCCGAAAAACACGCCAGAAACGGTAAAGCGGTTATCGACGGCCTAAAAGTTAAATACGAATTACGGGAGGGGCAATTTTCCTGGTTTTTTGGGATACGCGTATTGCGAAATAAAAAGCGACGCACAGCGACTTTATTGTACGATTTATATATCGAAAAAATCGCCATACGTTTTAAATTTACAAAAAGTTTGAAATACCCGCCAACGCCATTATTAGAAAATCCTATAATAAAATACGAAAGGACCGCAATTCCAAACGAAATTAAAACCTACCAGGAAATGGTAGGGTTTATTTTATATACCGCAATTATGCTTAAACCGGACGTTACGTACGCAGCATTAATATTTTCTAAATTCCTTACCAATTTTAATCCTTTTTACAAGCGTTTAGCCAAAAAAGTATTACTTTATTTATATAGTACGAAATTTTTAAAAATCAAATACGGAACGAGCGACCAAAATCAGCATTTTATATTCGTAAATAACGCATTTTTCGGCGACGATTTAAATACGAAAAGGTTTTTAAAAGGATACGTGATAATGCTATTCGGAGGAGCTATTAATTGGAGGGCGGTAAAATAGACCACGGTAACGACGTTTATAATAAAAGCAAAATTACACGTATTATCGAAGGCGGTTAAAGAAATTATAATTTTAAAGCGGATTTTTAAGGAAATACAGCTAAATTTTGGCGAATTTTGGAATTTATATTGCGATAATAAATAAACGATTCGCCTAATCGTTAATAAAAACTTTCGCATTAATACCAACCTGCGTTATATAAATATATAAAATATATAATTTAAATAAGAATACGCCAAAAAAAATTTCCACGTTATTTACTTGGAAATAAAGTTTATATTTGTAAACGGATTTATTAAATCGCTATCGATCCCCAAATTCGAATATTTTAAAGCATTTTTAAATTTTTATAACGTTTAATAAAATTTAAAAGGGAATTCGGAAATACGGTAAGGAATATAATATTAAATAACGCGTGTTAAACCTATTAAAAAAAAAAAACAACGATAAAAGGTAACGAATATATAAAATAACGAATATTTAAGGCCGAAACCCACCCACAAAAAAACTTAATGGCCGACGCCAGCGCCGCCAGGAAATAATATAAAATAAATACCCGTAATAAATTAATTATTAAAAATCGCACCCACCATTACCGGTACGCCATTTATAATAATTAACCCCGATCCTATTTGGGTATTACGAAATAGCGCCTTTTTTGCGTTTTACGGCGTAAAAAAAACATTAAAAACCCCTTTTACGGGTTTTAGCGCAAAAATATTCCTCGCCTGGAAAATTACCAATTTTTTCGTTTAAAATTCGGTCCAATTCCGGAAATAATACGTAACCACGTTCCGAAAAAGTTAAATTTTTTTAACGGGGGTACGCGGCGATATAAAAAACGCCTGGCCCAAATCGCGCGCGGCGCGTTTAAAAAATCCCCTAATTGGGAAAAAAAAGCAGGTATACCCATTTCGGTAATTCCAACAACGCGGTAAACGCGTTCCCCGAACACGGAAACGTACGCCGGGCTAATTAACGCATAAACCGGTCGCAATTCCGGACAAATACGTTTTCGCATACCCGAAATATAATACCGGGCGATTTATAAAATCGTTTGGGCGTATACGACGGGGGCGAAAACGACGCGATTATATTACGTACGTTAATTTACGTTATTTATAAATAAACGTTTTAAAATACGGGAAATATTTACGGAATGGACGGGGCGGTTATCGTTATTTTTTTTATCCTTTTCCTCCTCCTCGGTTTCCTTTTTTTTTTTCCTTTTTATATTTTTCGGTTTTTATATATATAATTAATATTACCCCACGTTCCTAAATACGGTTTGGGAATAATTTACGGTATTTTTAGCGCCGCGCGCGTTTTTAACACGCCCGGAAACGGTTTTAAAAACGGCGGTCTGGATAAACGCGGGGGCGGGTTCGGTAACGGTAGGGGTAGTAACGGGGACGGGCGTAAAGTCGGTAGGACCCCCAATTATTAATATTTCGGTAATAATTTTTTCGGTTTGCGTTTCGGAAATTACCGTTTCGGCGGGGATAGCGGCGGGGGTTATATCGGTAACCGTAAAAATAAAGGCGGCGCCGGTAACGACGGTAAAAAAGGTTTATATTTTACCGTTAATTTAATATTATAAAATCGGTTGCGATATAAATTATACCCGTTAATTTTTAATTTCCCGCTGGGAAAATTGAAAAACGCGTTATAATTGCAGCGTTTCGGCGGTATTAATTCGTTTATATATATATAAAAAACGCGTTAATTAAATCGCACGTTCGGAAATTCGCCAGAGCGCAGGTAAAAATTTACAATTATACGCGCCTTTCGGCGCGATTAAATCGATTCCCATTAATAGGAATAAAAAAAAACATTATATTATACCCGTTAACCAGCGTTTAACCGGTATTTAGCGCACAGCGCGATTTGCGCGCAATTTAACCCGCTAAAACAAACGGAAAAGGACCTATTTTTATTATTATTATTATTACTGTTAATACTAATATCGACGTTAATAGGCGCGCAAATCGTTAAACGTAAATTATAGGGCGTAAACGACTATTTATGAATTGGGTATTTGGGTATAAAATAAAATTTAAAATTAAAATTCGGATTTAGGAAAGCGAACGAAATATATATTCGCCGTGCGTTTACCAATTTTATTATAAATTATTATCGCTATTAATATAATAAAAGGTATAATATTACGGATTCGTTACCATTAAAAAGGGTTTACCGCCTGCGTTAAATATAATAGGAAACGTTAAAAGCTGGTAAAACCCGCTTACGGCGCGCGTTGCACCGCTACCGTTTATTAGCATTATAAATTTCTTTTATTTACGTAAATAAATATATACAAATATTGGCCGTAAAAGTTATATATAATTATATAGATAATTGATTCTGCTTATTTACGCAAAGTTAACTGGGGGGTGTGTTGCAGTAGATAGATTTTGGTATTACATGACCAGATGAGCTTAGTTAGCGCTGTGCACACCATAAAAGCGCTGCCACGCTCGTTAGCCTAGATAGCGCACCCTACCTGAATACATGGCTCTCCTACCACTTATGCAGGCTGCACGTGTACGTTCGTGTGCGTCAACTGTCATGGACGTCATTCGTCATCCGCTCTTTGGCCGGTCTTTTTTTTTTTTTTTGTCTCTCCCTTTGTTCGCCTAATTCTCGGTTCTTCACATGGCAGTGTTTTACCTTGTAGAAACTCACAGTCGTCCAGCATCCAGGCAGTAGATGTCTAATAGACACTTGATCGTTTTTTTTTTTTGTTTTCTTTTTTTTTTTTCTCCCTCAAAAGAACAAGATTGTAGATAGCCAGCGCTCCACACGATTAGGTTTTCGACAACTTTTCTCAAAGGCTCCTTCCGGGGCCTCGATCCTCTCCACCCGTTTCGGATATCCCCGTCAACGAGTCGTCAAGCTGCATTCACAATGTTAATCCCATTCCAGAAGATGGCGACAAGGACGACGGGTGAATGGGAAGATTGTTTGCATCATCGATCTCGGTCAGTCATCTGGCGCCGGTCCCTGCACACCGCAACCTGCGCCGCATTTCCCAGTTGCATCTGTCTCTGCTTGCTGATCCCCCGCCCGGCAACACACAAATTGATCGCCTTTCCAGCTCCGCGATCGCTTCTCTCCTGATGAACATGCGTGTCTTGCCCTGGTCGACGCCGAAGTCGGCTAGCATTGAACTACTTATGCACATACTACGCACTAAACGTACCTGCTGAGTCTGCGGGCAACCAGTACCCCGCTCCACCACCAAATCGGGATTGGATCGGTCATACATTGGGTGCTTTTTTCTGGGTTTGATTGGTTTCACAAGTTCTTTGAGTTCTCCACAACCAGGTAGGGAGGTAGGTAGGTGTTTTGGTGTATACTAACAAAGTCGATAGTCGGTCGGGTCAGCAACAGCGGCAGCGGCAGTTGCGCTTCCTGCCAGGACGATATTGAGATCACAAGCATCAAATGGCAGAATGAGTTAGAAAAAAAAAAAAAAAAAAAAAACCCTATCTCGGTTGAGATGGATAGTCAATACTTACTCGATCTCCCTCGAAGATCCAAAAGCTCTACCCCAGGTCTCAGGCATTTGGGTAGTGGCTTGTCTACTCTAAGCAATTAATTATGGAGTAATCCAAAAAATCTCGGCTTGGCCTGTCCGGGGTTGCATTCAACGGAGGTTCGTCGAGTCATCCCCGGTCTCCATTCCAGGCCATTCAATCCATTGTCAAAAAATTCTTTTTCCATGGTTCCTATCCGTCTTCCTTGGTGATCACTCCAACGTTGACTTCTAAATGGGATTTTTTGTTCCCTTGACCCCTGGGCCATGATTACAACACGTCTCGGTCAGCTTCTAAAAACCCTTGACCTGTCGGTTTAAATTTAATTCCCCATCCTGTCGCAGGACGAATATACCTTTGTTCCTGAATTGATCATCGTCGGGAGCAGGGTACTGGGTGCCACGGAAACGTGCAGCGTGCCGTTATTCCCGAGCCGACGGGCTTGGCGTCAAGACGACAATCAACAACAACTCAAGACATCATTCCACGGGACCTGTAGAGGCAACGCAGGCCAATCTCGGCACGCTGTACAGACTGCAGCTATCCGCCGGGGAATATCCAGGTCCTTGCCTGCGTCAGGATCCTCAAGGCCCGGGGCCCGTAGCTATTTTAGCGGGCTATTTGGATGTCGACTTGTTTTAACCGGGACGAATCACCTACCACTTTTTGCTTGAGGTATCAACCAAGCGCTTGATGAGCCATGGCAGCGCCGGTAGATGCGCAAACCCGGACCAGAAGTCCCGCGGCGCCCGAGCCATCATCTAATGAGACTGGCTCCATATCTGACACGGTGAAGGCAATGGACCCTTCGCATGCACCGGGTGCATCCATAAAAAGAAAAACCAGTTCGGCCTCACAGCATCCCATCCCTGCCACAGGGGCCCCGACAGCCGTCGTTGGCGATGCCCTCATGACTGATGTAACAGACGAAGAGGCGGCTGCGACTCTTTCCAAAAACAATGAGAAATCCACACCCCCAGAGGCTGCCCGCACCAAGCTGGAGACCACAGTCGTCGTCGCCTCGCTGGCCACGGCACTGTTCCTGGCGGCGCTGGACATCTCCATCGTGACCGTCGCTATTCCCGCAATCGCATCCGACTTTCGCTCCACCGTGGGCTACACATGGATCGGGTCCGCCTACCTCCTCGCAAACGCCGCCATGGCCCCGATATGGGGCAAGGTCTCGGACATATGGGGCCGCAAGCAGATCCTCCTGCTGGCCGCGTGCGTCTTTTGGGTCGGTAGCCTCCTGTGCGCCGTCAGCGTCAGCATGACGATGCTCATCGCCAGCCGCGCGGTCCAGGGCATGGGCGGCGGCGGCATCATCATCATGGTCAACGTCTGCATCAGCGACCTGTTCAGCATCCGCAAGCGCGGAGTCTACTTTGGCATCATGGGTCTCGTCTGGGCCGTGGCTGGTGCGGTCGGTCCCGTGGTGGGAGGCCTCTTCACGACAAAGGTCTCATGGCGTTGGTGCTTCTACATCAACCTCCCCATCGCCGGGGTCGGCATCGTGATCTTGTTCTTCGTCCTCAAGCTGCACAACCCAAGGACGCCGATGCGACAGGGCCTCGCCGCCGTCGACTGGCTCGGCTCCCTGACCATCATCGCCGGCACGGTCATGGTGCTCATGGGCCTGACCCTCGGTGGCGTCACCGCTCCCTGGACCTCGCCCACGGTCTTGTGTCTGCTGATCATCGGTGCCGCGGTGGTTGCCGCTTTCATCCTCGTCGAGCTCTACGTCGCGCCGTATCCCGTCGTGCCGATGCACCTCTTCAAGGTCCGCTCCAACGTCGCCTCGCTGTCCGTCGCGTTCGCGCACGGCTTCACCACCATATCGGGCTTCTACTACCTCCCGCTGTACTTTCAGGCCGTGCTGGGGGCCGACGCCCTCATGTCGGGCGTCTACATCCTGCCGTACGCGACGGTGCTGTCCCTCGTGTCGGTCGGCGCCGGCTGGTACATCAAAAAGACGGGCAAGTACCTGCCGCCCATCATCTTCGGCTTCGTGTTCCTGACGCTGGGGCTGGGCCTCTTCATGGACCTGGGCGGCCCGTCGGCGAGCGGGCCCAACTGGGCCAAGGTCATGATCTACACCATCATCGCGGGCGTCGGCGTCGGGCCAAACTTCCAATCCCCGCTGATTGCGCTGCAGACGACGGTGGCGCAGCGCGACATGGCCAGCGCCACGGCCACGTACCAGTTCTTCCGCCAGATGAGCACGTCCGTCTCGGTGGTGGTCGGCGGCGTCATCTTCCAGAACACAATGGACCGCCAGCACGCGCGTCTGCTCGAGCGCCTCGGGCCGGAGATCGCCGCGCTCCTGACGGGCCAGGACGCCGCCGCCAGCGTCGAGGCCGTCGCCGCCATCCCGGGCGAGGAGGGCCTGATCGCGCGCGAGGCCTTTTGGATCAGCCTCAGGACCATGTACATCATGTACACGGTGGCCGCGGGCCTCGGCCTGGTCTTGTCCTTCTTCATCGGCACCCGGAAGCTGAGCACCGAGCACGAGGAGCACAAGACGGGCCTCAGGACGCTGGCTAGGGTCAGGTCCAAGGTTGCGAGTGAGAAGCAGCAGGAGGGTGGTGCGGGCGCCGGACGGGATGATTTCGGGCCGGAGACGGCGAAACAGTAGCCGGGGTGCGCAGGAGTCTGCTGAGAAAGTAACCGATGTTGATCTAGTCGGGTTTGTGTAATAATATGTTGTTGGGAGAAGCAATAGCTTCACGTTAGTAAATGAACCGGCCAGTTTGGCCATAGGTTTTTCACCATGTACCAAAAATGATGCACGGTGATATTTTTAGTCTGACTTGCTACTCAGCAAGCCGACATGTCAACCCCCGTATACACGGCCGTGGGTAGGACGATCGTGCCACGGGTCATGGACCCATGGGACACGCTACAAGGTCCCTCGTGGTCCATGTCACTGGCCAGCGCCGCCGAAAAAATCCATCAATCGGGATTCCAAAACGACAAGATATGTGACAGCACGGGTCAGCTTGGACGCGGACTTGGATTTTTTTTCCCTTGGTTGGCACATCTTCCACCCGCGCCATCGTGGCCTCCCTTCCACTGTTGTGACAAAAAAAAAATCAGCAGCACAGGTTCAGCGCGAAGGATGCCGCTGTCAGATTCCTCGTAAAACGAGTGAGGTTTTGGAAACCGGCGTGACTCTTTCGACGCAAATTTAAAACAAACACAGTCGAATAACGGACAGCCACTTGCGGCCCCGGATTTTTTTCACCGACATCCTCCCCTTGTTATCTTCCGTATGCCGAATGCCTGTGCATCGTCGATTTCACGAACAAAAACCCTCGAGGCTCCACCAACACAAACGCGCGATTCGTGTCGTGGAATCAGTGGAGTTATAAATCCGCCAAAATCCGTCGAAAAACAACAAGGGTCGTGGCGCAAAGGTAGCGCGTCCGCCTCCTACTTTCTGATCTCTTCGAGGTGGAAAAACAGGCAGCGGAAGGCTGCAGGTTCGAGTCCTGCCGTCCCTGGTTAGCATTTACTTTTGTTTGCATCTGCTGTGTCCGTTGGCTATCTTGTACCATACTAGCCATCCGTCAAACTGACTGTTTGTGTGCATTCCGGTCATTTTTTATGGTAGTGTTGACGCACGTGCCTCTGTGTTCCCGGGACTCGGCGTAGATGTCGAACCAACCAAGTGGTCGCTGGTCTAGCTCGTACGGGATTATAAGAATCAAATTTTACATTCCGGCTGCAAAACCAGGAAATATTTGAAGCGGTCGAGTGTCACGACGAAATAGTGTTTGACAAAGCATCTCTACCTTTCATTCAACGGCCCTTGACGCTCTTCTTACGATGTCCTATGTCTTGTAAAATTTTGCTCAGTTCCCGCTCTAGTATCCCCCCTGCTCATCCTCTGACAAGAGATTCGCCCTGATCACGTGACTACTTCCACCACAGCACCTACTTGTTGACGCCTCGACAACAACAAAAAACCAGCCAAAAAGAATATGTGCAACACATGATTCTGTGAAACACATGCATACCCAGGCTCTGGCCGCGGATTGAACGCGGGACCTCTCGCAAGAATGCTCAGGTGTTTGAACCCTAAGCGAGAATCATACCACTAGACCACCAGAGCCGATGATTTGATGGATGCAGCGTCCTTTTGCGTGACTTATAAGGGGCCGATTAAGTGACTCATTTCGCATCGTGGGCCTGGCGCTCCGCTACGATATGCCTGTTGGGCGACTGGGACACCTTTGCGGCATTATCGGTTGGGTCTCGTGGTACGGGTCACGAGCGTGACTCCACGAAAAAGGGGTTTTATGGGCCTGTCCACCGCTCCACGTTATTCGAAATGTTTCGGCTCCTGTCGAGAGGCTGCCGAGGATATGCAGGGAGGTGGCTTTGGGCTTCCTTGCCAAATCCGGTATCTTCTGTGCACTATTTGATTGTGTATTTATATGTACACATCTGTTTTACTTGCTGTGGATTTAAAATAAACACTGCAAGCTGTAGCTGTCTCTTAGCAAAACACAGAGACCTGCTCAATCCGCACGCTTTCTCCCATGATAGCCACTGACCATGGCCCCAAAGTTGCAAGGCTCATGCATCCAGTCACGGCCACTCCAAAACGTCTCCTCTTTTGCTCCACCGTCAACCTGCCCGGAAGCTCCACAGGGACGGCGCCGGTATCTGTGGCTTGCAACGAGCCGGCGACCGGCTGTACATCTTATCTGGCTTAGTTTGCTTCGCCCCGTGCACATCCAGACCCGGTCTCGCGGATGGTATACTCGCCGCTATTGCCGACACTGATGTCCCCTCCTCCGGCGTCGGCATGGGCGGGTTGACAGGCCAGCCGACGCATTGCTTCCGCGCCGTCGTCCCCCGGGCGCGCCTCCGCCGCCGGAAAAACACCACAGCCCGCAGCACAATCACGCCTGGCATAACGAGACCGCCCAGCACCCCACCTCCCGTCGCCGCTGGCGGGTCGACTCGCACATTTACATGGTGTAGATGAGCAAGGTGTCGGTCGACGTGGACCAGAGATGGGTGGCGCAGAAGTGCACGTCAGGCCGGCGCTGCATGTAGAGGGCGGAATATTCGGTGCAGAGTATTAGCTGGTCGTTTGTTTTGTTCTAGGGGAAATTTTAGATATTGGACTTGGGGTGCCTGTGTTGGCAGCGTCTAACATTTGTGTATCGGTGCGGTATTGGTGATAAAGGTGTTTGGTATGATGGTCTGTTGTTGGAGATTCTGTGCGGGCTGGTGTTGAGTAACGACCTGCATAAGCAACTGCCGCCCAGGATGTCAATGCCAGACATGATATCCTTTTTCGATTCGTTGTTGAAGGATCATAAGCAGAAAGACAAGATTGGCACTTGTGGGTTTGGGATTGATGGCGCGTCTGTCCCGTGGGCCAAACAAGTCTGTAGCCGATTTCTCCGGGGATACAAACACGTATCTGCAATGCCGCGCTGTTTCGTTTTGCGGGCCAAGAAGACCTGTGCCACCACTCGTCGAGGGATGGCTGTGGCACACAGAGTGAGGGTTTGTATGAGAGGGACGTCCTTGATTCTTGGTTGCTGCCTACTTGGATATGTCTCTCATTCATTCAACGCACACCACGCGTGCTTTGCCAAGATTGACACTTGTGAAGTGAGTAGTCTATTTGGTTAGGTGTTACCTTGTTCCATACAACAACGTTACTTTCGATGTAACGGAACGCGATCATTCTTCAACGGCAAAGCTCCAACTATAGTCTATAGAAGGCGTGAACAGGTATCCAAATCCATTGTTTATTTTCTATTAACAACATCTAAGAGAATTAAACATCACCATGCTTCACAAAAGATGGCCAAAGCCTGTAATCTGGTCAAAGTCCACATGCTTCTCGACTGCTTGCTGGTTGACTAGTCGCTCCCATCGTGCTGTGAGCCTGTTTCTCGACAAAAGATTTAGTTCTGGACGAAGCCGAAAAAGACTGAAGAGTCATTAAATACGACGGCCCAGGTCTATTCTCACCTTCTCATTCAAACATCCAATCTTCAATCCGCCCAAACATCTCGACATCCTCATAGGTAATGTGCCGCCGTTAAGCAGCAGAGCAGGTGCAGCCCTCCCTGAGCTCCACGTCCATGTGTGGGTATGGCACGCATTGGTAGCTGCTCTTTGTGCAGTCCTGATGAGAAGCTCCGCAATTAGTGTCTTCGCATGGGCCGGTATAGGTGGCAGAGGCCAGAGAAATGGTGACAAGGGTGAGGAGGCGTGAGATGAGCATCCTTGAATGTTTAGATAGGGATAGGCTTGGCAGGCAGACTGGCTGGATTGGCAAGCAACAGAAATGAGGATGATGGTTGAGTATGTCGGAGGTCAGTCTGGATTTCGTCGGTTGGCGAGGGTTTTTGTACTTTTTTTTTTTTTTTTTGTTCGACTTTCCCCCAGCACACACACACACATCAGGCGGAAGCTGGTGAACCACGACCATCCCTGCAGCACGAATAAACACAAAAGCACAGCCATCGAATTAGTGATGGATCGGCAGGACCGACCGAATTCTGCATTCCACAACCAAAACCCCATTCGGGACATGATTGACTGAGACGTATGGAAAAGCACCGCCGCCAAGGCCGACAGTGTAACAGATGCCAAGACGGCCTAATATGGGGGAACGCTGCACAGATATCTTGGCGCCTGGTTTTCGCAATGCTTGTGTAGATTGCCGAGATCTCGCGTCCACTCCAAACGGATGGCCCGGAGGTTTGATTTACTGAGGCAAACAGAAAAAAAAAGAAAAAAGAAAAAAAAAGGTGTTGCGCGTCAGCTAAAAACAGCGATTGAATTTGATCCGACCCTGGCTTTTTCGAGTTGCACCCCGTGTCAACATGTCAGCTGTGCCTTCAAGATGTTAGTTTGTGACCTAAGAACTCGGATATGTTCTCGGCTTTCGTCATCAGGCACTTGTTTCGTGCGCCACACAGCCACGTCCGTCAGACCGTCACTACCCGCGCAAGTCGAGGTATAACGCCAGACAGTTTCCTGTCTTGGCCGTTTTGATACGGAATCAGCTTCCGGAGGCTTCCCTTTTTCTGCATGGAAGCCTGCTCAAAAAGAGCCAGGACATCAATTACAAGGCTAGTCGAAACAACGACCGTCCAGCCAGAGCAGAAGTGCTCGAGCAGTTGCAGGCGTTGACACACGACTCGTAGACTCTGCGACTACTCGTAAGCCATAAATCAATAAGGCCTCCGCATACCCTGGTGTGCATCCGGGAGGCGTGCGTAATAGTTGCCGGCACTCAGGGTGGAAAAAATGCCCAGTGCCCAGGTTTACTGGTGTGACTTCACTCACTCGGACATGACGGTGGTCGCGTCGTCGACGTGACTGGCGTATTAATCAGTGATCGAACTGTACAGCTGTGTGAATGAGACCAAGCTAGAGCCCTTAACTGGGAACAAGCGTGGACAAGATGGAGCCGCGGGCCGAAAAGAGGAAGCACAGGCGGTCATCAAGGAGTTCATAGCCCCGGTTCCGGTTGGGGTAGTTTGCGGGCATGTGCCCAGGTTGGCCGGCTCGGCAACCGCTGATAGGGGATCTGGGCTGCCGATCTCAAAGCGGGCAGCGCTGCATGAATTTTGTTTGATTTTATAGTGGTGATTTCTTTTTTTTTTTTTTTTTAGGTATATACTATATCTACAAAAAGGACGAAAACAAAAACAAGCAAAAAAGCATTATTGTGTGAGTTCCGTCCGCCATGTTCGTATATCTAAAGGATCCAACGCCCAGGTAGTTATTTTTGATGACGGGATCCGCCTCAGGAAAGTTTACTGGCATTGCAGACATTTATGCACTGACTCCTTCTCGTGAAGATCTCGCAACCATAGGAGTCACATGCAAGCCAAGAGCACTTAGCGAGATTGAATTTTGGCTTATTGAGTTATTATAAGCTGCAAGGCCTTCATCCACCAAGAACATGAAGGCTGGCGAAGTGGGCTATATCACAACCTACTCCTCAACTCATTCTCTTGACCACTTTTACCACCCACCGGGACTATTTGCCCCATTACCAAGACATTGAGGTGATTCTAGAAAACTGTGATTGAATGAAAAGCGTCCACTTCTCCCTGGTGCTGAACTGACTTGGCATATTCAAACACAATCAAAGACAGATGGCCTCGCCTTTGCCAGTAGATGATTAGATTCAAGTGGATCATTCACTCTGAGGAATTCATTTGTGACTTTACAAGGCATGAGGAACTCCATTCGGTTAATCAGAATAAATAGCTGAATCACAGCAGCCTCCGAGTGATCTTTCAACAGATATAAATTCCGAATGGGGGAGTCTATTAGTTTCTCACCGTGTATTCCAAATGACCCATCGCCAAAAGGTAGTGTGTGAACGTCAAGACTAGGGTCAAGAACAAACCGTAAATCAAAACAGCAAGCAGACATGTCGTCCACAAGCAAGAACGGCGCAAACGGCAGCAAAAAGTCGTCTTCGGGCGGCAACAAATCCAGCTCTAGAAACGGCGCCTCCTCGAGCAGCTCAAAAGGCACCAATACCTCCAACACCACTACTAGTGCCAAGGTCCCGGAGCCGACGCAGTGCGGCATCTGCAAGGAATGGTACGCGCTGGGCGATGACCACACCTGCGACCTGAACGACCCGTATGCGGGCTACTATGCTTGAGTCGAAGATGCGACTTTGGACTTTGCGGTGAAAGGAGGATGGCTTTGTGGACACTGACCACTTGCAAAGCCATTCATGCAGAAAGCGAAAAAAAAAAAAGAAAAAAGATAGTACAGAAAAAGCTTAATATTCCCATAAAAATACAGCATTTTTAATTTAATAATACAACCCCTCCCCAACGCCGTGCAGTGCCGCCTGATCTCATTTCCCAGACCCTAAGTCATGATCCCGGTTTCCCATTTTTATACACAAGCATGATTCAATCACCTGTCCGCACGCTTCCCTGCCCCTGCCATCCAAGAGCTGGACGTGGGGGCGATGGTGACGGAGCTCGCGCTGCTCCCGGGCTTTTCGAAATCGTCCCTGCGCCTCGGGTCCAGGTCATGCATCCGCACCAGGCTCTCCTCGTCGTCGGGATCGCTGTACGACACGTTGTAGGAGCGCTGCAGCGTGATGCCGCCGCGCGGCTCGGCGTCCTCGGGCCGCGCGACGCTCGAGTCCCCGCCGTAGACGGGCCTGGCCTTGGACACGGTGCCCATCCTCGACAGTCCGTCGGCGGCGGCAGCGGCGGCGGCGGCTCCGGAGCGCGGGCCGGCACCGTAGGCGTTGGACGCGGCGGCCGAGGTGCCGGCGGCCAGGCGCGGGAAGACGCGCACCAGCAGCAGGCGCAGGCTGGGCAGGCAGGCGCACATGATGCCGACGTTGATCTCGATGACGGACCAGGCGGTGACGTCCCAGCTGTCCCAGGTCGGGTTGTCGGAGCGGGCAAAGACGACGAGCGACTGCAGGCGCAGCACGCTGACGACGGTGACGAGGGTGCCGACGCAGAACATGAGCGCGACGCCGAGCTTCTTCTTCCAGTTGAGCCGCAGCGCCCGCAGCTGCGACAGCGGCACGGCGAGCATCCAGACGTCGAGCGCGATGCTGATGACGGCGTGCGACCAGGCCAGCGCGTTGATGTCGACGCAGGTGCCCCGGTGCTGGCCGTCCCACCTCGTCCAAAAGTACGAGACGGGCTGGCACTGCAGCACCCCGACCAGGAAGAAGCCGAGGCCGTAGGCGATGTTGAAGGCGATGGTGGCCCAGAGCGCCACCCGGACGCCGCGCGAGGGGAAGATGCGCAGGTAGAACCACAGCAGCGACATCTTGAGCAGCGTCACCTCGGCAAAGTACATGATCTCGGTCGCGTAAAAGTACTTGCCGAACGTGTTGATGGTGTCCGGGTCGAGCGTCCAGATGTCGAGCCCGAGGCCGCCCGTGTCCACCAGCCCGCTGACGATCATGGCCGTGTTGGGGATGCCGATGAACAGCGTCGCCAGGATGAACCAGTCGTCCTCGCCCACCTCCACGGCGGCGGCGGCGCCGCCGCCGCCGTTCTTCATCAGAATGACCCGCGCCGCCATCCGCATCAACACGAACAACGGCGAGATGCAGCCCAGCGTGATGGCCAGCGTCTTGAGCGGCTGCCGCCTGTCCCGGACCTGCACCCCGCACTCGACCGACGTCACGTTGCGCGTCACCAGTCCCTCCCTGACCGTACAGTTCGCCCGCACGCACTCGTGAACCTCGTGCCGGAGGGTAGCATCCGTGCATATGCACGTCTGGGCGGTCGACGCGCACGACCATCTAGCTATCGATGTGGCCAGGCATGATTTCTAAAAGGTGGTAAGATCCAAGTCAGCACACACGAGATCAGTCGGGGGGGGGTTTATTTTTTCCTGTTCTTTTTTGGTAGCGACGATCTTTTTTTGGGGATGCAAATCATACCGCGCAGGCAGGCAGCTCCAGGTTCTGTGCTTGTACTAATAATGCCCATGCTCCTATGAGCAATAGAAACAGATGAGTCGGAAGCAACTTCATCGTTTTTGCCAATTTTGTGATGGTGACTTTTTTTGCTTTAAACTGCAATACTAGATTTGCAAACCCAAGAAGAGAGAAAAAAAAAAGGACTTTGCTCTCTGAAATGACGTGAAAAGTGGCAATAAAGCGTAGACTTATTTCTCTCGTTCTTTGCATCGAGAAAGGTACCCCACAAGACAGAGGAAAGCAAGGCAGGGAGGCCAGTTTGACGTACAGGCCGAACCTTGGATGGGTATTATTCGGGGAAACTGCATGGTATCTCAAACCCCCAGCCAACGAAGCGCCAGCCTTGATCAATGCGGATTGACAGGCCGCCATTGATCGGAGTGGATATCTTCCTATAGAGAAAACCGTGGTAATGTGTGCTGGTCTTGAAGTTACGCGACAGCGGGTGTGGGACTTGGGTCCTGGCGTTCCAAGATTTCTTCATTTTTATTTATTTTTTTCTCTTATATGGTCCTCGAGATTAATAGTCCGAGCTACATCCAGCAAACGAAGGCTCTTATTAAAGTAGTTGCCATCCGGAGCTTGTGCTTTGAGGCCTGTATGGGCCCGGGCATGAGCGAGAAAAAGCCAATGACAGGACGGAACTGCTATTCCAAGTAGCCGTCTCCACCCCCGAAGCTGGCGGTCGTGATTAGCAAACCGCTCGACCGAGGAGGACAGTACAACCAGATGGAGCGACGTTGGGTAAGCGATCATTCGAGTCAGGGTAGAAAAAAAAAAAAAAAAAAAAAAAAAAAGAGAAAAAAGCCTCCCCTGAGGCGGATCACAGCTCCAATCGTGTTTTTTTTGTTTGGCCCTCATAGGGACCTCATATTTGAAGCAAGAAAAAGGCAAATAAAAATCAAGACACAAAGCCCTTCCTTATTTGGGAATACTCTCCGAAAGGCTCAGGTGGACCCGTCCAGACCAGTGACTGCGTGTATTCAGGGGTTGCCACAGTCCCGGGTAGGTCGAGACAGGGACCGATGAACTCTGTCGTGGGCTGGTGAAAGGCCATTGGACGGCATTGTCGGGAGAGAGTGTTGCTGCATGATTTTTGCAAGCATCATCTGCCGGGACGGTCCCCGCTGCGAGACACCAGTCCCCCCTTTTTTTATGTGTCCCGATTTAGGAGATTGCATTGGACGTTTGCTGTGTACATGTAGGCGCCCGAAAAGTTTGCGGCCTGCTTGGGCTGCCACGCGAGATGGGAGAGTTTTCGCCTGACGATAATACGTATGTATAGAAAAAAGAAAGAGTGGAAAATACCCAATCGCATGAGAATGCATTTTCTTGGCCTCAACTAATTTTTTTCTTTGTCGTCTTTCTTACCATGCGCTCGACTCATACTTTTACAAGTGTTCCGTAGGGCAGAATAAGACTACCACGCTAGGTACACAGTCGGATCGTCACCCAAAACCAGGGTCCCGCGATCGACAGAGAAACCGCTTGGGGAAGAATTCTAGAACACAAAAGGATCGTCGGGCGTGTGTGATGTATCATTCGAATGAGTTTGCGACTGCTTGGGCGTCTGCCAATATTGGAAGCTCTACTTTTTTTTTTTCTCTGTTTTCTTCCCAAAACCCTCTCAGCTTGGACGGGAGCCAATCTGATTCAAGCCTGTGACTTGGCAGTGGACAAGAGCTGCTTGTTGCAAGTCCCCACTGCGAGGGCCATTCCAAATGCCGAGACCGATACGTTATATTTTTAGGCACAGTCGGTCTGCCGGTTGTGTGGCGGTGTCTACGGTCGCGGCCGCCTGCTTCCCGCCGATTGAGACGGAATGCAAGCAGACGCGGGGAAGCCGACATGGCATGACATGACGGTCCAGATACTTGTCTAGATTGACCGTCAACCCTTACATGTGGGCAGTTGAAGGGTTTCCTTTCGCAGTAAGTCATTCAACCATGTTGAATATTCAGGCATCGCAAATTGCAGGGTTGTTGTGAGTGCCTGAATGGTCGAGGTCAAGGTCATAAAATATAATTTTCGTGGTGGAGTGACGGCGCAACGTGGCCAATTGAGCCAGAAGTAACACAACTAGTACACTCCCAACAAGAGTCGATAGTCAACAAGGTAGGTAATCTAATAATTGAGTGCAATTGTATATGTGAATTAATGCGCCGTTTGGCTTTTTGGTGCGGACTTGTCCACTAGGTCTAGATTAATCAAGTACAAGAATTGAATTAGAAGAAAGGAGTGCACCAGCCCATGCCGAAACCTGACCAAAACCCCAAACCAAAAACAGACGCCACAACGAGCAACACCAAAGGTGCCTTTCATCCTCACGGACACCAACAAAAGAAAAAAAAACCGGAGCAACTTTAATCATTCAACCAAGCTGGCCGTCAGCAGCCGGGCGTTGCTGTTGCCATTGTTCCCCTGGGCCCTGGTGGCGTTCTTGAGGAAGCAGTTGCCGCCCTTGTCGACATTGTCGCTCATGGCGGCGTGGAAGACGACGAGCCGGCACTTGAGGTCGCGGCCGCCGTCGACGGACCTCTTGTTCATGACGGCGCACGCGTCCAGGCACGCCTCGAGGCTGTAGGCGTAGTGCACCGAGATGACGGACAGGGCGCCCGGCGCCTCGGCCCCCGCGCCCTGCGAGTCGACGCCGCACTCGACGTCGAAGCGCTTCTTGTCAAACGTCGACAGGAGCGACGACTTGTCGATCCGCGGGCAGTCCCACCGCAGCATCTTGACCTCGCTGGGCGACGCGACCGAGTAGTTGTCCAGCGCGACCGTCGGGGCCGTCGGCGGAGAGGACGACGACGACGTGCCCGATGCGGGCTGCGGCGTGTTGTCGCGCGTCGGCGTTGTGCTCTGGCCGGGCGCCGCCACTACTGTCTGTTGTGGTGTTTCTTGCGACGATGGGCTGTGTTTTTTTGTTTTTTTGTGGAAGGAAGGGGGGTTCGTGTTAGTGATTGCGACGCAGACAAGATGAAAAAAAAAAAAAAAAAAAAGGTTGATGCAACGCGCCAGCCAAGGGTAGCCCACATACCTTGACGCCAACTGCGCTCCCAAAACGCCACCGACGACAGCACCGCTGACGATCATTCCGATCAGGGCCGCGATGGCAGCAAAGACCCAGGGGTTGAGACCAAAGGGGACCGGCTTGCCCCTCTTGGGCTCGGACGAGTGCGCCGGTACCGGTGCATGCGGCGGAGCGTGGTAAAGCTCGGCCGGCGCGAATGCGGGCGTCTGCTTGTATTCTGACGGGATCGGCGTCGCGACTGTCGAACGATCCGTCTTTCCCCAATGGTCCGGGTAAGATTGGTGGTGGCTGTTGGGGTTGTACATTCTCCCGTCGCTGTCGGCGTTGTTCACGGCTTGAAGACCCTGCATGTCGGTGTTGACCACCTCGAGCCCGCTCTGGCTGAGATGTTTTGCGGCCATGATTGCCGCGGAGACTGGGGATCGAAGTCTCTTTACGGCTCAAAGTTACGTCTTAGTGGCCCAGTTATAGGGGACTGCTGGCAGTGGCAATCCGGGTAACAAGCAGTACAATGTTACACGACACCCGTGACAAAGAAAGACAAAAAAAAAAGCCTTGTTTATTGGCAACACGAAGCATGGCAAGAATCACATGGAATCCTTCGAGGCGGGATTGCGGCGTCTATCAAATACAAGAGACCGGGGCACGACCAGCTGGCTAAGCCGGGTAAGCGGAGTAGAAATTGCATCTCTGCTGGTCAGCTTTTACGGCTGCCTTCATATCTATGGATACATTGCCCTGCAAAGAGCGTGATGATTGACCTTGGGTTGTCCCTTGTGGGTTTAGCTGCGATCTTGGCTGTTGCGGCGCAGGAACCTGCTAACCCCAAAAGGCGCATTTTTCGGCCAATGGCCTTGACTCCGGCCCCAGATGTAAGCGCGGGACATTGCACCTGGAGGGGTTATTGTGGAGGTGCGGCCATGCAGTAAGACATCAAGAACCACAAATTTTGCACGAGAGAAGACCATAATTTATTTGCCATGTTTAATTGGACTGTTGAATTTTTGCTATATGCTAGCGTAGAACTGATGACATGAGGTTTGGGCGAGGAAAGAAAAAAAAAAAAACAAAGGTCTAGACCTAAGAGTGAAGACGAGATCGATACCAAGACCGATTGGAAAATGTGGAGACAAACAAGTTCCTCGCAGCTGAGTGCGAGTGGGGAGAACAGAACAAGAAAAAAGAAACCCAAAAAGCCTGTCAAAGGACAGAAATGCTCAAGCCCTGCTCAGTCAATCAAAAACCACGTCCTGCTTGCAACTTGCAAGAAATAGGATCAACCCCCGAGGAAGCCAAGAATGACTTGACAACCCGATGAAGAACAAAAATTCCGCCCATATAAAACATGAGGATTTTGCGATGCGATGCCGAACAACCAAAAAAACAAAAACCATGTGCCAGAAGATGAAGCCGAACCAGAAAAAAGAAAAAGCAAAATCAAACACCCAAGACGAGCGCTAAAAGCAAGAAAAACAAAGGAAAAGAAAAAAAAAGAGACAAAAGCAAATGAGAAAACATGAGGAGAGTCGTCGAGGTTATGTTGCGACAAGAGTATGAGAAGGTGTGACGGACTTCTCAAGACGGCGGCGGCGGCGGCGGCGGCGGCAAAAAGGCTTATGGAGGTGTACGAGGAGCTTTTCAAAAGAAGAAGAAGAGAGAAAAAAAAAAGCCATTGCTCAGCCTCAAGTGCTAAAGGCAGCAACGTACTGAACCTCCATGGAACTGGGGTCGCCGCCGACCGTCTGAGCAGTAGGGGTCTTTATCTTGGCCTTTGCATCCGGGAACTCGCCACCGATGGCGATGTTGAGCAGGATCATCTTTGGGGTGCGGGCGAGGTTCTCCCAGGCGTCGGCGTCCTTGACCTCGGCGCCGGTCAGGGTGTGAGTGACCTTGCCGTCGACGGACCACTCGAGCTTCTCCTGCTTGAAGTCGCCCTTGTTGCTGCGGTCGATGGTGACGGCGACCTTGACGAACTTGCCGCGCGGGAACTGGCCGCTGCCGCCCAGGCCCGTCTTCTCGTTGCAGGGCCCGCCGTTGATGATGCCGCAGTGCGCCGTGTGGAAGACGGTGCCGACGCCGTTGGAGACCTCGAGGATGTCGATCTCGCCGACCTTGGGCCACGAGTTGCGGTCGGTGCGGAAGCCCTGGCCCAGCATCCAGAAGGCGGGCCAGATGCCGAGCTGCGTGGCCGCGTCGGTGGCGGGGATCTTGAGGCTCGCCTCGATGCGAAGCTTGCCGCCGACGGGGCACTGGACGTCGCTGCCGGCCTTGGTCTCAATGCGTGCCGACGTCCAGGCGTCGCCCTTGCGGATCGGCGTGATCTTGAGCACGCCGTTCTTGACGGCCAGGTTGGCCGGGTCGTTGGTGTATGTCTGGATCTCCTGCGTTCCCCAGTTGGCCGCGCCGCCGGGGTATTGGGTGCCGAGGTCGACGAGCCACTTTGCCTGGTCGACCGTTGCCGCCGTTGACTTGGCAAAGTTGTCCTCGAAAACTATCTTGGAGAAGCCCTGCGGGATGGCGATGGTGCCGTTTGTTGCCCCTGCGGCCACCTCTGCGGCTGGGGCTGCGGCTGCGGGTGTCGCCGCTGCTGGTGTCGCCGCTGCTGCTGTCGCCGCTGCCGGTGCCGCCACTGCCGGTGCCGCCACTGCCGGTGTCGCCGCTGCTGGTGACGCCGCTGCTGGTGTCGCCGCTGCCGCTGCCGCCACTGCCGGTGCCGCCGCTGCCGCTGCCGGTGCCGCAGCTGCGAGCACAACAAGTCTTGACGAGGAAGAGGCTGCCGGGGGCGGGACCGGGTTGGCAAGACCGCTCCCGATGAGGAGGGCGAAAAAGGAGAGAGCTTGTGCGGAGTGCATCTTGTCTTCGACCCAGAGGATATAAAGTTTGGGAAGATGAAAAAAAAAAAAAAAAAAAAAAAAAAAAAGAGAAGAGAAAAAGACCTGCAAGGCCTTGATGAAAAGAATCAGAAAGGAGAAAGAGAAAAGAAGAAGAAAACAAAAAAGTAAATGAAAAGGAAGAAACAGACAGAACCCGAGACGCGAATGCGGATGAGGGTGAGGAGAAGAGGAAATCCAACAATCAAAAGGATGGGAAATGTCGTGGATATTTATCTTGGAGCCGCCATCGCACGAAGTCATCTACAAGACACCCTGCTGCTCTGGGAAACCCAAATTTGGCATGTTGTTTCTCCATCATGCAACGTCCACCAAGTCGTCCCCTTGACGTTCGCGGCTGTTTTACTTTTTTTTTGCTTTTTGGGCGCAGCACCATCCATGGCCCGTCATCGACTATAGTTACCGTGGAGCTGGAGACCTTACCCAGGGACTAACCCCATATGCCTAAGAATATTACCTACCAACAGGGGTGCAATTGGCTCTTTTCGTTTCGCGGAGATTTTAAATGTAGTGAATTGTACAGAATCGGATGCAAGGGTGGTCCGTGTAATCGGGAGCCACTCCTTCAGCGGGCCAGCCTAGTTTTCCCCATGGCCCTCCACCGGCTGGTTTGATGTCCCTCCGTATTGGGGTTCCTCTATACTAGTAGTGTTACTGCTTGCCCCATGACCTCGGGCTGCCGCCGCGACTATTTCTTCCCTAAAAAAGCATCTACTATAGCGAATTAAGGTGTTGGAGTATGACCATGATCAACATAAAACAAACAAGCCTAAACGTGACTCGAGGCCCTGCAACGATTTCCCAAGCTACCACCCAGACCTGCCATATTCGTATGCAGCCATCGTCGCCTGTCTGTCAAATTACCGTCGTACGAAATAACTCAACTTGGGCTTCACCCAAACTCTGGTTCATCCCTGAGAAGAGAAGGCGTATAACATTGGATGAATTCGCCTCAATCCTGATTATCTGCGTGGCGACGACCTATTCCTGTAGTACATCCTCCACCTGTACCAAAACGCTTGCAGAGATCCAAGAGGTAGGTTATCAACAAGTTGCCCCGTGAATTAATTCCTAATATTATCCCTAAGCCTTCTTCGTTCCATACGAGGAACCCTGATAGGGGGTTGGTGGGGTCCAGGACCGTGTTTGAAGCAGTTTGGTTGGTCCATCCATCGTCAAAGCCAGATTAAGTAATGAAGATGACGCGGGGGAATCAAACATGCTCTCTTGGCAGACGGGCGTTTCCAACCTTGGCAGGTCGCTACCACTTACAACTGACAGGTCTGTATGCCATTTAAAGTACAGGACGTTTTGCCGCTGTCCGACTCACAATTGGTTCGCTGGTCGAAACAACCTCGGCCCATTATTTTTTTTTTTTTTTGTCAATGCATGATTTTCTCGNNGGGTTAGGGCGAGCAAGACCCGTTTTCTGGCATTGAAACTCGGTTGATCTATCGGGACATGGTTAGTAAAAGAAACATATCGGGAAAAGAAAAAGCATAATCGCTCTAACTTCGGGTGACATAATTACTTGCATTCCACATCACGTGTATCACTGGCGAGATCTGCAGCCGATCGATTGACAACAGAGCTCGTAATTAAGCACCACATGGGGGGAGGAGTAGGACGATGCGATGCAACCAATGCCTTTGAAATCTTCAGTCAGAAGAGAAGCAACTATCAATCTTGTCGCCAGCCTTGCAAATGACATCATATTCCGTGCAACGTCAACACCACAGAGACGTCGGTTGCCATCCGCCATGCATTATGTCTCTCCCCTTTTTTTTTGTTTGGACAGGCTTGGGAGTGGACATCATCCCCAGCGCAAAACGCGTCATTTTGGCTTCATTCACGTCTATTTCCATGCAAATCCTCTCCTTGGAGGGGGGTCCCCAGCATACCCCCAGACCGGGGTGTCCATTCCCACCGGGGGAGCTCCACATCAACCCGCCATTCACCCGCAAGTCGAGCCAGTTAGCGGCCTCCTCACTGACGCGGGGTCCGCTCTTCATAACTATAATTATAGCAACGCATTTCAGCAGTCAAACAACCAACTATTTACAAAGGGTGTAGTAATTTCAACACCTGGAACGAACAAATCAACACCAAGTGGATACGATACCTTTACAGTGCGTTTGGTTTTACAGTACAAAGTGCCTAAAACTGCGAAACCAGGTGTCCCAACCATATAGCTAGGGCGTGGAGGGTTTGTTAGCTCTAAAAGAGATAGAGCTATCCCCAATTGACCGTTTGCAACAACAACATAATTTTGAACTTCCATTTCCACGTAATTACGGGTTCGCCACGGGCGCAACGGTAAGTAATTGAACTGGCGGTTTGGCGAAACGCAACCGTGGGAAAATGCCAATGCATCGCACTCCTGCAATTTCCGGATACGGTCAAAATCAGCAAATTCTTTTTTAGGTTTTTGTCCAAAAAGGAGAGCCGTTCCAAATAAAGTTCTTTGGTGCGGTAAAGCGATTGTATGGTTGCAACCGCGATATATTTGCGGCCGTTGCAGCGTTATATTTACAGGTAGCCTGCCCGTGCGTTGGTTCAATCACGTGCGTACCCGGATCATTACCCCTGCAGATTGGTGTGTGCGTGAGATATGTGCTTTCGCAGTTGTTGGGCACTTTGTACCGTCAAACGAAACGCACTGTAGAAGTACCCATTTAATGTTGATTTTGTTCGTTCCAGGTGTTGAAATAACTACACCCTTTACAAACAGCTTTCGTCCCAACATCGCTTTCATCTGATATTCTGGCATAGAACAAGCATGCATTTACTACCTAGTTCTTCCCTTGGCAGTCGTAACGCATTAACTTATGAGGCAAAGAAATTCTATTTCCATTGCTTTGATTTCTTAGCAGTGACCAAATATAGTAGTGTACACTTTTTGCGACTCACTTCACCTACCACCCAAGGTAAATGGTAGGCGGTAACTGCGCCCGAGATACTACGCATCCATCGGGGAGAAGGACATCTCTTAGTCAGTCACCGTGCTTAAGCACGCGACAACCATTGATCATTGCGCAGACTAAAGATTGATGCTTATTTTCATATGAATTGATGAGGATCACGTCAAAACCAAATGACTAAATCCCCCCGGGACTTGCCGACTCGAAAATCTTTACCGTGGGTTACTCAAGCTTTCCTTGCCATGTTTGGAAAAAGAAAAAAAAAATGGAAACGGACGGAGAAGAACCCCAAATCGGGGAGCTTGAAACTCCATTGATTCTCGGAGCTTGTTTGAGTCCCCAGAAAGCTTTGGTCAATTTTTTTTTTTTTTTTTTTTTTTTTTTGGCCTGGTCTATTTATGCTGTGCTCGCTCTTGCTGGTTGACAGATGGATTTTGCCACCTCTGCTACTCGAGCCCCTTGCAATTCAAGACGCCCCTGTTGCCGGCAATCAGAGGATGCGCAAACTGTTTTTCTTTGGTTTTGGAAAGGGGGAAAAAACGCCGAAAGAGAATGAACCATGGTTGGCCTTCCATAACCATAAATATTACGTCTAGACCCTTGAAACTCAATGACCTGGCCACCTTGTAAAATCATTGCCTAGGTTTAATCATAACGCGGGTGCACAGTGACGCTGTAGAAAGAGGGTGATATCCATGATCCCTTTTTGAGCGCGCTGTTTTTTCAGTCGCTATCAAGTGTCAACTGTCCTATACTGACATGAGAAAGAAAAAGTGTAAGCTGTTGCAAACAATGGCCTCTTTGTATTTCTTTGTGACCCGAACTGCAGAAAGAAAGAGTTTTTGGTTTTACTTTTTCTGCTTTGTATAGCTTTTGATTCATCTCGTACCCAAACAGTGGCTTTGTGCCCAAGTGCTTTCCTAGTTTACAGAGCGCTAAGCTAACTGTCCATATATATATATATATATATATATATATATATATATATATATATAATGACTCTGCACCAGAGACCAACAACTTGTAATTTTCCAGCCACATCAACATCACAGTCTGCCCGAGTGACGCCTCTCTCAAGGCTTAGCAGATGTTGCCTATTGAAATCTGACATAAAACCACGTACAGATATCATGCACGAAGCAAACTACCTGGTGGTCGCTCCATTGGTCTGGGGGCTTGCTGTATTCGTCTACGTAGCTATGAACGGCCTCGGCTCTGATGAGCTGCCGATCACGGCGGGGCATGTGGAGCAAGGGGAGAGTTCAAAGTCAAAGTAACCTTTGATGCATCATAGTCAAACACAGGCAGATGAGTTGTAATATAGTATTCCCATGTCCTGCATAATGGCAAAGCAATTAACTACCATATCTGCGACACCACGCCAACCTAGAATTTTTTCCCAACCCCACACCAACGCCATAGCATTTAAAACCTTTTCTTCAGGCGGCCGGGGCGGTCAGGAATCCCTTGGCGGCAGCCTCCTGAATACCAGAAAAGAAGACGTTGGCCATCTTGACATAGCCTGCGTCGTTGGGGTGCCTGGTGTCGAACAGATCGTCGGTGGTGGGGCCGGCGGCGGAGCGCATGTCGACGGTGACGAGCTTTGCGCCCTCGTCCTTGAGCTTCTGCCAGACGGTGTCGAACTGCTTGTTCTCGTCGACGCGGCAGGCGTCCTGCTTGGCGATCTTGTTGACGAGCACGTTGGTCATGACGACGGTGACGCCGGGGCTCTTGGCAAAGACGTCGCGCAGCATGGCGTCGACCTGGGCGCCGGCGTCGGCCACCACGCCGCCCTTGTTGCAGTTGTTGGTGCCCGCGTCCACCAGCACCAGGTTCGGCTTGAGCTGCGGCACGTCCTTGGCCACGGCGGCCGCGATCTGCTTGATGACGAAGCCGCTGGTCGCCTCGACCGCGTTCTGGTCAAAGTCGCCGTTCTTCTTGGCGCCCACAAAGGTGACCTGGCCCGCCGTCGTGAAGTTGGCATCGGGCCCCTGCAGGAGGTCCAGCAGGTCCTTGCGGTACGAGTTGCCCGTCGACGACCCCACGCCAAACGTCACGGATGCGCCCGCTGCCATGATCCGCAGCGGCACGGGGGCGGCGGCGGCTTGGCGAGCCGTCAGCTCAGACTGAGGAAGTGGGCCGGCCACAGCCACAGAGGCTATTTTGAACGCTGTTGGTTAGTATTTTGGGTTGTGAGTTTGCAAAGCGGGGAATGCCGGGATTTTTCTTACCAGCAGCAAGCAGGGAGAAGAACTTGGCATGCATATTGTGGGAAGGTTTGTGCAAGAATTGCCAAGCAACGAATGACTGAATGAATCCAAGAAATAAAGTATTTTTAAATTATGTACAAAAGAAAAAAGAATAAAATAAAATAGTATAATTAGTCCTCCAGGGCTAAACGAACGTAAAAGGTCGAAATTTTTTGATTGACGAGAGTAAAACGGAGTAGAACTGAATGATTCACGTCAACAAAAAAGCCAAGAGCCGACGCTATTTATTTTTTCCAACGACTGATGCGCATCGAGGCCACGGCGAGAAGGGGCATTTTGGTTGCACTCACAAAGCATCCCCCGTTTCAGATGGTTCGTCCTGGGGCGGTTTGCCGAGATGGTAAGCGGGCGACCCTGACCTTATTTGCGCCAAGACCAAAACCTGAACCGTTTTATCTGGACCAGCATCTCCAGCGGCTAGACGCGTTGCCTTGTTGGGGTTGAAATCTTGCGCGTGTTTTTTTTTTTTTTTTTTTCTCTTTTTTGTTTCTTCTTCGGCAACGTTGAACGATCAAGACTTTGACTTTTGGGGTCGGCTGCAAGAAGTTTGACTACAAAGTTTGCCAAGGTCTACAGTACGTGACCAAAATTAAATCGCTAGCTTCTTTGGTGCTTGTTTACCTAAAAAAGGAGTGTCGCGAGCATCTCCACACCTCGAGCCCAGGAGGCCCTAGAAATAAACGAGGCCTATTTTTGAATTTGGCTCATGCCCCGCCGCTCATTGTTCCGCAATCTGACAGCTGCCATTCGCTTGACTCGGACGTTGGACTTTTTTTTGTCCCTCTGTTTTTCTTGGCTCTACAATAAATCTAACGACTGACTGTACAGACAGGCATAAGCGATACACTCTACGAATAAAAGATATCACTTAGTCTGGAGAAATTGATCCATAGATAATCTTAGCCTTCTGAGGCACAACTGCCGAAGCAATCGGCTCTAAGTGATGTACCCGGAACGCAATCCCGGAAGTGACTTGGCCGCTGACCAGATCGGGATCAGTAACAAGAATGTAGCTCTGCCGGCATTCGGCCAAGATAGTGATTTTGTATTTGGTTGCATCAAATCGATTGCTGTCGTTATAGAATCAAAGCAGTTCACGTGCCAGCAAATCCCATTGCTATTCACTATGCGCAATCACCTACCTCATCTTCTTCTGTTCGTTGTTGCAGTAGCCGTCTCGGGCCGTCTCCGTGAGGCCCCAAAGCACTGCAAAGTGACACGGCAAGATGCGGACCGGCCAGCAGCAGAAGAATGGGATCGGCTCAACACGGCCATCTCCGGCAGGCTCATCAAGCCAGTGCCACCAGGGGGCAGTATGCCACGCGGACCAGCGCTCGCACAGCACTGCGGAATGCCTCGCGACGCAGTCCCAGTGGCTTGATCCATCGTTCCATCTTGGTGATCCCGTCTCGGTCGATTGGAACAACTAGGCCAACGACACGTGCGCCTGATCCAGAGGTGGGTTGCAGCGGTGTCGGCTATCCCTTTTGTGTTGCGAATGCCACGGAGGCAGAGCATGTGCAGGCAGGTGTTGACTTTGGTAGGTAGAGTGGTGTTGTCGTATTGAGCGTGTTGAGATGTCTGTTGATGAATACACGTTGATGTAGTGTGAGTTGCTATGATGGAGCAGCCAGAAACAACAATATCTGGCTCGTCGTCAAGAACAGCGGTCACGACTACCTCGGCCGTTCCAAGGCACCGTTTTCTCTGTCGACCATGTCTTGGAGGTGAGATGGTTGATGCAAATGGCAGGCTGCTGACGCTCAACGAGTGCGGCAATGAGGATCTTTTCTTTGCCGTTCGAGGAGTAAACTTTCTTCCCCTGAAACCGTTTCAGTCCTCGACATGCCTGGTTGTAGCGATGCTGGTTGCATTTAGGGAGGTGGCTTGACCTTTGGCATCTTGACCTCGATAACGATCCGCGCATTGGAATTCCCAAAGGTTCTTGGCCTGCGCTTTTCCATGCTCACAAGCACAGATAGTCCCTAAGCCTTGGACACCATGGTGTACTTCATCACGCAGATCCCTGCGCTTGCCGCCGCTGGCATCTCGGGATATCCAGTTGTAAATGTCTTGATCATGAGAGACTGCAGCAACGTTGAAGATATCTTGAAATTAATTCAGCCTGTTTTCAGATGTGCCAATAGTCAATACCACCTGGCCGGCCAATTTGGTTTCATTTCCCAAGTCGTCGCACATCCCGACTTTGATAGCTGGTATCAGCAGAATTAACGTTGGGCTCCACATCTCCGACCCCCCTAAAGTCCGGCCCCTAAAAATATCTACTCAGCCACGTCAACCCTTTGTTTTATTTTATAAATATCTAGACGAATTTTTCACTTTAGAACTTGCATTTTGAAGATTCTTGCTCCAAACTTTCCAATGAAACAGTACACTGAAAATCAGCTTCTTGCTGCCATTTCTGACATAAGAAATGGCAAATCAGTTCACAAAACCTCGCAAAAATGGGGTATTCCTCGGAGTACCCTTCACGATCGTTTAAAGGGGGCCCAGTCAATTCAACAAGCGAAAAGATTTTGTCAAAGGCTTTCACAGGAGCAGGAGACCTATTTGGCAGATTGGGTACTTGCGCAGGCCGCGTTAGGCCTTCCGCCAACGCATCAAGAACTACGCTATTTTGCGGAACGAATTCTTCAGGCCGCCGGAGAAAGAAAAAGCCTTGGGAAACATTGGGTTAGCCGTTTTATAGCCCGATATCCAATTTTGAAAACCCAAAGGCCCCGGCGAATAGAAAATGCCCGGGTTAATGGGGCTACAACCGAGGTAATTAAATCTTGGTGGTCCTATTTGAAAAATCCCGTTATCGATACTATAAAACCGGCCAACCGTTGGAATATGGACGAAACAGGTATAATGGAAGGCAAAGGATCTAATGGCCTGGTGTTAGGGCGTAATAAAATCCGGCCATTACAGCGAAAAGAGCCTGGAACGCGGGGTTGGACGAGCATAATCGAATGTGTATCAGCTACGGGGGCTGTTATACCTCCCCTCGTTATATTTAAGGGGAAAAACGTACAGCAACAATGGTTTCCAGCTGATTTAAGTCCTTTCGATACCTGGCAATTTCATGCAACAGAAAACGGGTGGACAAATAATGAAACAGGTATCGAATGGTTAAAAAAGGTGTTTATTCCAAATACCCAACCTTTAACTCCTGAAAAGCGTTTATTAGTTCTCGACGGCCACGGATCACACGTCAGCGACGAGTTTATGCTTGTTTGCCTCCAAAATAATATTCAGCTTTTATATTTACCTCCTCATTCGTCGCACGTTCTTCAACCGTTGGATTTATCGGTTTTTGGGCCGTTAAAGGAAGCTTATCGACGTCACCTGGGATTTGTAAACCAGTTTTGCTGTTCAACGGTTGTTGGGAAACGAAACTTTCTACTTTGCTATCGAAAAGCCAGATCAAAAGCATTTATAGCAAAAACCATTCAATCTGGTTGGCGTACGACGGGGTTATGGCCGGTGAACTTGGCAAAACCACTTTTAAACCCGTTTTTATTAGAAAATAGCAACGCCAACGTCGAAAAAGGTAGAAATAACGGCTTCCAAAGGGATAAAACACCGGAAAGCCCAAACCAAAAAATTAACGACCAATCTTTACTTATTTGGAAAACCCCTAAAACGACCCGAGATATTCGACTTCAACTACAGGAAATTTCCCGGTCCGAAAAAAGTAACGCCACTTCACGGCTTTTGTTTGCAAAAGTCCAAAAAAGCTTCGAAACCAAGGATATCTTATTGGCTGAAGCTCAGCAAAAAATCAGTTTGTTAAAAGCAAAATTGGAGGCGGTACGGCCGGTCAAAAGGAAAAGGGTAATTCCGGATCCCAACGAGCTTTTGGTCAGCAAAAAAAACGTTTATGAAGCACAGGAAAATAATAGGGACTGTTTAGAGGATTTGAACGATGGAGAAGAGGTTAGCGAACCGGGAGAGCCTGACAATGATTGTATTATTGTGCGTTGATAGGTTTACATTTAAATCGGTTTATAAAAGGGGTATTTCGTCGTTACATTTTTCAAGGGGGCCGGACTTTAGGGGGGTCGGAGATGTGGAGCCCAACGTTACGACAAAAGCCCGGCTGTCAAAGACGTCACTTCTCGCTTCTTCGCAGCTGCTCAATAGGCAAGCCTTGGAGCAAAGCAAAGCGGCAATCAGAATGGCCCTTGAAGCGGTGGATGCTGCGGCAAAGGCTTCGACGACTGCAAAGCGGTTCTCTGCGGCACTTCGCAATCTGCGTTTGGACCAGACTGGAGGGGCATACTTTAATGAGGTGATCGATGTTTTTTTTTTCCTTTTTTCCTTTTAGTCTTTCACTTTCGTTTCTTGTAAATGAACTCCTCTTGGTGCATCACTGGATCGGCTGGCGATGGGAACAGGCTCATCCCGACCAAGACGATTGGCAACACGAGTTCTGGGGAAAGCATTACGACAAGCTGAGAGAAATAAAGAAGAGCCAAGACCCTCAAACGGTTTTCTGGTGTCACCAATGCGTGGGCAATGAGGAATGGGAGGTTCAAGACGGCAGGCTTTGTCGAGTGGACGGTTGGTAGTGAAATGCCCAAGGCAAAAGCAGCAGTGAGGTCCAAGCACCCAGTACAGCAAACACCGCTTTGTCTTCATTGTTGTTGATGGCCAAGAAAACAATGAATTATTGCTGGACCAATCACATTGTCATTCACCGCTCTGCCATCACCGTCATTGTTTGCCTGAGAGGTAAAGTTGACATAAAACATGCCACGACCAACGCCGACGAGAAGGAAACTTGGGTTTGCGTTTAATCGTATCAACAAGCTTGTACTCACTAGAACTTGATCCCATCTTGTTCGCGAGAATACAAGCAAGCATCCGTGACCAGCTGTTGCGCAAGACTTGCCAGGACCAAAACCCACGAACCAGACACATCCTCTCCACACAAACAACAGCAGAAAATGGCAACCATCTTCCCGTGCGAGTTCCCAGCGCCGCAGCCCACGACCACCTCCCTCGCAAGACTGCACCGCGAAGTCGGAGAGCAGTTTTACCTCGAGATCTGGGAAGCCGTGATCGCCGCCGTGGAGGGATATTGGATGGAGGCGGTGCCGGCGTCGACGCCTCCCTCCTACGCGGCAGGACGGAACCCCAGGATCGACGCCGTCACCAGCTCGCCCGAGCCCGAAGCGCCGCGCCACAGGACCGTGCCCCAGACCGACCCGCTCCGCGACCGCAGAGAGCCCGAGACGCTTCGGGGCTCGAGCTGGACCAAGCAGGCGCGCGTGGAAGAGTCCGTGCTGGAGATGCGGCAGGACCTGAACGCGATGCTGCCGCCTGGCGTTTATGCTCGGCACACAAGGGCCATCAAGGACTTGGTCTGTCGTGCGCACCGGGCTGTCCTGGCTGCTATCGAGGCTGAAGATGACCAGGATGAGTTGGAGACTGAGGCCTTTGTGAATCTCACGGCTGAAGATTTCCAAGACTAGGTGACGACCTTGAATAAATCTCTGGCAGAGTTTGCGGAATCCTGTATGATTAACACTTTGTTTGATGTTTTGACTATTCGATGTCTGAGCTTAACCGAATGTGAGTTATTCTTTTTTATGCAAATGCCAGTATAAGTATTGTTCAAGGCCCCTCAGATATACATTATGTATTTGTGCTGATTGAAGTTTAAATCAGACCATAATGTCCGGGATTCAGGGAGATTACCGCAGCTGAATCAAGTCCACCGAAAGCCAAAGCAACTCGGGTCGCACCGCAGCAGTTTAGGCCAGTGTTACGTACCCATATGATCTACCAGAGGCCAAGAAGAAGAAGAAGAAGAAGAAGAAGAAGAAGAAGGACAGAGAGCTGAACTACTATTGGGCCTCGGGTAAAGTCACGAGCGGCACCATCGAAATATTGAAACGTATACTGACTTACTGAGCGTACCAGGGAACCGAGACCAGCTTTCCTCTGTATAAAATCAAACCCCATCATTTCCGCCTTCTCCAACACCAGAAGCATAGTTTGTCCCAGCCGAACCTCTCGGGGATTCCTCTTTGAGATGACGACATGTTTCGCTTTCAACCGCTACATCCAGCAATAAGACAGCACTGCTCTGATTCTTTACAAGTTCACCGACAACGTCGCGACTCCTGCATAACCCACAGCTGACATTGGCCAAGTTATTGGCACTGGCTGTGTCCTTCTCAAGCCTGGCACACTCGGGCGGCATCGTTCAGGATGCGAATTCCCTTGCAGATTCGTACGACTATGTCATCGCTGGAGGTGGCACTGCGGGACTGACGCTGGGTGACCGCCGGAGTGAGGACGGCAAGAACTCGGTGCTGGTGGCCGAGTGCGGGGATTTAGGTTGGTCTAACTCTACGGCTCCAAGATGGCGAGCCTACACTTTCAACTTGGCTTCAACAAACATCACCCATCAAAAGTCAACGTCACGAGGGCAAGATGGGCATCTACTGGCATCCGCAGTTCAGTCATCCACAGACGGCGACGCGGTCCTTCTCGCACACGGGGCATTGGGATGGCACCCACAGGGACAACTACGAGGTGGATACTCGACTCCAAGGTGACCAGGGTTGTGTCTGATGGCACGAGAGCTGTCGGGGTGGCTTTTGTGCCGTCCGCGGGAGGCTCTGGGCTGTCGACAACGGTCGATGCGAGAAAGTAAGTCGTCTCGTCAGCGGGTGCAGTTCACAGCCCGCATATCCTGCAGTTGAGCGGCGTGTGTCCCAAGAGGGCCGAGGCTGCTCGAGTCGGCCAAGATTTCAGTCGTTGCCGACGTTCCAGGATCACCCGACGCCCTTGGCTCACTTTTCCCTGCCAGTAATCTCACCAGCCCGCTACGCCGAGGTAGCCGACGCGCTCGCGGCCCAAGACCCAGCGGCACCCCCACCCGGCCGTGATAAAGGGGGTACGGCCAACAGATAGCGGCCTACGCGGCGGCGATGCGACGCAACGACACGGCCTTGTACAGCCTCGTCATCAACAGCGGCAGCTCGACGGGCGGTCGTCCGAAGGGTGGCTCGTGGCGCCGCACCAGCTCAGCCGAGGCAGCGCCGACATGGACGCCGCGGACGCGCCGGGGCTTACTTCCACCCGTGGTCGACTACCGCGCCCTGTCCAAACCCGCTCGATCGGGACGTCATGGTGGAGACGATCCGCTCCACGCGCCGCTTCTTCACCGAGAACCCGGCCGTGGGCGCAGTGAGGGTAGTTCCACATCCCACGCATTGAAAGCCTTGGGTAGGTTGTAGTACCCACAATACGTCTTAATCATGTTCTCAAATGATGGATGTTCTGTTGCGTCTGGAAAATAATGAAATGCACGGCACTTTGGATCAGGATAAACATCATCCCAGTACTCGGTCTTTTTTTCTGTTTTTTGTTTTTTCCTTTTTTTTTGTTATCCTTGCTGCCGCCCGGGATTGGACTTTGCGTAATCGCCAGGCTGGACGGCCCGGATGCTAAGAGTGCTAGGCCGTCGAATGCAGACAAGTGGGCCGGTAAAAGGACCATCTTCGACGGCATTGCAAAATTGATGGTAATGACAGAGTTTAATCAAGTTGGTAGCGCAGGTAATATATTCAACAAAGAGGAAGTGGACATGGTTAAACAATTGAACAGCAATAGACGAGCTATGTAAAGCATAAAATATGGGGCGTCGACGCATGTGCATGTGGAAAAAGTGCCGAATTGATAGCCATAAAAGGGTCAGCCTTGAATATATTAATCTATAAAAAGAAGAAGCATAAAAATTGGGAATATCTTTTTGGTACAGGAAACTGTAAGAATAAACCATCATGTTATTTATAGCTCACCGCATGGACATGTACGAGGCAGGATTCCTAGGCTTGCCAGAGTGAAAATGGACAGTGTAGTTGTGAGCGTTGAGTTTTCAAGGGCTTTGAATTCTAATTAAAGAAACAACTGCTGATTTTGCCAGCACCCATATGTATAGCCGCTAAATTCTCAGCGCTAGAATGACTCTCGCCTACTTTGCTTTCTCCATCTCTACCCACATCTCCGAAAGGCACTTGTCCCATCGATTTTTTTTTTCAATCATTACCCTACGTTCGGCATATCTCACCATCTACCATGGGTTTCAAAACCTTTCTCGCTGCTTTCGCTGTTGCCACGGCCTATCTCCCAACGGCTCTTGCAGGTTTCCAATGTCAAATACTGCACTATGGGGGTGATATAACTAAACCAACCATATACACCGCTGATATTAATGGTCATATAGAACCCTCAGGCGAGTGGATTCGTATTAGGAGCAATTGCCGACCACAGAAATTCGATTTGCCAGACGGTACAAAACTTGCATATAGGTTCGCATGGGAAACGGCATGGCGGACGAGCTAGAATGTCTTGATAATTACAGCGGGGTTTGAGCATCTTGTTTCGGCTGTTAATTTGGCTTTGGGATCAAACACAAGTCAACACCATCCCACATTTTCTCTTCTTCACTCATTTCTTGTTTTTTTTTTTTTTTTTTTTTTTTTTTTTTTTTTTTTTTTCTGTTTGTTTTTGCTATGAATTCCTTCAATAGAAACCTAATTGGAATTACGCAAACAAGCAACTACCACTTTCCCTTCTCCTCACTTCTCCATACATTTCCAGCTCAGCCACAACTGCAAACGGTGCTGGGTATGAGCAATTCATCAATAATGCCAGGGCATGTCTTTTAAACATGCTTCGCAGCTGCGACCAAATCCGCGCCCGTTATGTCGTCCTTGACTGGCCGAAGATTGATGCACACGATACGCAAAAGGGTGGCCAATCTTGCCATGATCGACAAGAAGGGTTTTTTTTTGGTCGTCAATCGCGAAATCGAAGTTACGGGTGGGAGAGCCCGACGAAGCGTCCGTAATGCTTGACAAAAGCGACCGGGTTTGAATCGTTTGATATCAAGCGCGGAATCGACGAACAGATCGGCTTGTCTTTAACTGCCGATCCAAGAAAAAGTCCCCTTGATCTTTTATCACGGTACTGTAGTCGTCATTTTGCCCACCGTATGTGTATATATGATATCCCGCATCTCCACTGTTAACTGCAAACACCACTAATATTTCTTTCCAACCAGACTCTATGCCTTATCCGCGCCTTAGACTGAATCAGAATCTTCCCCGGCAAACTTTAATGGACGCAAGTCCCGCGACGTTGTGGGCATGGGGGGTCACTTATCACATTGCCTTGAATGGCACGGCAGATTGTGAGTCTGCCAACGATTGAGTGATCAATACGAATCAACAAGGGCTTATGGCATTATGCTTTCAACAAATGACTTTGTAGAATCGGCTCGAGAAAGTCATGAGCGGCTCAAAGGGGCAGCCGAACTTCTGAAGGACAAGTAAGGCTTACCAGATGTCCAGTGACTGAACGGTTTCCTACTTGCTTTCTCGTTGTTGGGAGCCACCAAGTAGAGCCAACATCAGTTAATTATTTCAGCCTACATGCCAAATGAAGTACCAAAGTTTAATCACTTCGGTGGCTGCCCTGCCCTGGTATCTGTATAACCCCCTCATGTCTTATAAACGAAACCCATTTCTAACGATAGCAACATCACCCTGCTTTGGGCAGAAAAAAGTCCTATCGGATCCATTTCCCACCATTGACATGTGCGCCGTTGTTGTGTTGAGCCAGTCCTTGGGCAGGAAGAAGTGTCTTCGCAGCCCGAGTTGGGATTGATTAGGATCTGGGCTCCCACTGTTTTCCGACCTATTGCATGACGATTCCATTTCGGTTATCATTAAATTGGTGAGGTTGTAAGATAGCACCCAGCCGTCAAAGGCCAGAAAGACAAGACTGTTACCGTTCGCGCCGAGCAGTAACTTGACCTTGTTGCTCACGAAAGCTGGCAGTCTTTTGGGATCATCGGGTTCGGCTTTGCACGAGGTATCTAAAAGATACAGATCAAACCCGGCGTGCGATGTTAACGCCCAAGCTCTGTCGTTGCTCGATAGGGCTGCAACCCTAAGCTTGCCGCTATCGATACAAGCGGACCAGGCTACTGTCTCGCTCTGTGTTGGTTTGTTTAACTGCAAAACATGGCCAGAGATGGGCAGAGACGACGCATGCGGCTCCAAAGGAGCGTTAGGGACATCAGATGATTGCGTAGGCTCAGGTTGAGAATCGCCGCCATGGCCTTGTTGCGTTAATGCTGTTACTTCAAGCCCAGTGCTCCACTCGTGCTCCCGGACAACCTTGCCATGCAGACAAAGCAGTCGACCAGTGTTTGTGGGGTGCAGCGCCCAGTGTCCCCTAGTTTGATTCTCCTTCCGTGCCAGCGGTGGGATGACTTCCAGCTTGGCCCTCAAATCCCAGACATGCTCTGCGTCATCTGTGCTCAGCAGAAGTAGCCTCTCGTCGGGGCTGAACAGCGCCTGCCTTGCACGCTCCCTGAGACGACAGTCAAACACAGGGAAAACAGCCCACCTCCCAGTGAAGCCTCGGAGCTCATTGCGGGTGCGTTCCTTCTCAGGCATGGCCGGTTTCACGTCCTTGATCTGCAGGCGCTTGCAGACAATGTACCCCAAGTCATCACCAGATATCATGTATTTTCCAGAGGGTGACCAGGACAAGAGGTCCACCGTGTGATGCAAGGGGTGTGAGTGCACCTTGCGCAGCCGGTTCCCATCGTCGAGGGCATCGTGGATCACCACAGAACCGTCCTCACGGGCGCAGGCAAAGAATTTATCCTCTGGCCCAATGGCAAGCGCAGTGATGGCCACGTTCTCGGCGGACGGTGTAGCTGTAAACACGGGCTCTGTGACCGCGTAGCTGCCTGATGTGCTGCTGGTGGCGTCCTCGTTTTCAGGTTCCTCGTCAGATCGAACCAGCGCATCCGGCTCCCAGACGTTGCAGACTGGGCCGCGAATGTCGTAGAAGCGTTGATTGTCGGGACTGAAGACAACGCTCATCGTTGGGTCGTCGCCAAGGCCGCAGGTTAGCCGATACACGAGGTGCAGCTGGGGCAGGGCCCAGATGCTGGTTACACCGATGTAGTCTACCCCGAGGAGGAGGGATCCATCTTCAGAGAGGGCAATGTCCTTGGCTTCGACGTTGGGATACTCGATAACATCGCTGCTCGCCAGGCGCCACTCCCAGAGCGAATTGTCCTGGCAGAGAACCAGGAGCCGGCTGCTGTCTGGATGCCACAGGAGTTGTTCCTGGTACACCAGAGGATTCCACAACGCGCTGCTTTGACATCTCAGAGGCCCCCTAGTTTGCTTAGTCCGGTCCCAAACAATCGGTGGTCTCCCACGCCATGCCATTGCGACCTTGGTTAGGTCGGAGCTGATGGCCTGCTTCCAGGGGCACCCCTCGTAACCGACATCCAGGCCCGCAAGGTCCATTTTGGAGCTTTCCGAGGCGCCGTTGTCAACCTGCATGATTTGAACAGTGCAGTTATCAAAGGCGGCTACGAGCTCCGCTTCCCCTGGTCCAAATCTCAAATGGCGCACAATAGCATCGACTGCCTTGGGTATCTCATGAAGCTTCTCTCCGGTGGTAACATGCCAAATAACAAAGCAGCTGAACCCGGCCACTGCAAGATGCTGACCGCCTCGACCAATCGCCATCATCGGGACATACCCGGTGTGCTTGAACCTGCGGACTTTTTCGCACGTTTGAACATTCCAGGCAGTGACGACGCCGGCACTGCTAACCAGTGTGAAGAAGAGGCCCTCGGCAGCAAGCACCTGGTTGCCAAACTCATCATTGCCGACCGGCACGCTGGCGAGACAGTCATCCCATGTCTCGGACCGAATGCCACTGACAGAGAGACGTCCATGATCCAGGCGAGCCGCCGGCAAGGAAGAGGAGTTAGTCCCGCCGGCACACTGTCCTCCATAGACCTTGGCCACCATGGACGCACGTGGACACATAGGCGGTACATTACGGTAGACCGCCGAGGGGCTGCCGACCAGGTTAGCAGCGAACTTGCCGGCGATTCGGATGAAGTCAACCGCCCAAGGCTGGATCCAGGCCCAGGAGTTGCGAGGAGGCGTTGTACCCATGGAGCGCATCAGCTGACGCGATTCTGACCTGGGCCGGCGGGTCGATCTCTTGACAAACTTTTTGAGGTGCTTTGCTGTTTGAACCAGCTGCGTCATGTCACCCGAGAGAGAAAGAGCTTCTATCCAAGACAGACAGTGGTTGAGCATAAATACCTCGAGGGCCTCTAGCAGCTCTGGGCTGTCCACGGGGGATTTTGATACATGTTTGGCCCAGTTGTTGACCGCATAACGTTGGGCTCCACATCTCCGACCCCCCTAAAGTCCGGCCCCCTTGAAAAATGTAACGACGAAATACCCCTTTTATAAACCGATTTAAATGTAAACCTATCAACGCACAATAATACAATCATTGTCAGGCTCTCCCGGTTCGCTAACCTCTTCTCCATCGTTCAAATCCTCTAAACAGTCCCTATTATTTTCCTGTGCTTCATAAACGTTTTTTTTGCTGACCAAAAGCTCGTTGGGATCCGGAATTACCCTTTTCCTTTTGACCGGCCGTACCGCCTCCAATTTTGCTTTTAACAAACTGATTTTTTGCTGAGCTTCAGCCAATAAGATATCCTTGGTTTCGAAGCTTTTTTGGACTTTTGCAAACAAAAGCCGTGAAGTGGCGTTACTTTTTTCGGACCGGGAAATTTCCTGTAGTTGAAGTCGAATATCTCGGGTCGTTTTAGGGGTTTTCCAAATAAGTAAAGATTGGTCGTTAATTTTTTGGTTTGGGCTTTCCGGTGTTTTATCCCTTTGGAAGCCGTTATTTCTACCTTTTTCGACGTTGGCGTTGCTATTTTCTAATAAAAACGGGTTTAAAAGTGGTTTTGCCAAGTTCACCGGCCATAACCCCGTCGTACGCCAACCAGATTGAATGGTTTTTGCTATAAATGCTTTTGATCTGGCTTTTCGATAGCAAAGTAGAAAGTTTCGTTTCCCAACAACCGTTGAACAGCAAAACTGGTTTACAAATCCCAGGTGACGTCGATAAGCTTCCTTTAACGGCCCAAAAACCGATAAATCCAACGGTTGAAGAACGTGCGACGAATGAGGAGGTAAATATAAAAGCTGAATATTATTTTGGAGGCAAACAAGCATAAACTCGTCGCTGACGTGTGATCCGTGGCCGTCGAGAACTAATAAACGCTTTTCAGGAGTTAAAGGTTGGGTATTTGGAATAAACACCTTTTTTAACCATTCGATACCTGTTTCATTATTTGTCCACCCGTTTTCTGTTGCATGAAATTGCCAGGTATCGAAAGGACTTAAATCAGCTGGAAACCATTGTTGCTGTACGTTTTTCCCCTTAAATATAACGAGGGGAGGTATAACAGCCCCCGTAGCTGATACACATTCGATTATGCTCGTCCAACCCCGCGTTCCAGGCTCTTTTCGCTGTAATGGCCGGATTTTATTACGCCCTAACACCAGGCCATTAGATCCTTTGCCTTCCATTATACCTGTTTCGTCCATATTCCAACGGTTGGCCGGTTTTATAGTATCGATAACGGGATTTTTCAAATAGGACCACCAAGATTTAATTACCTCGGTTGTAGCCCCATTAACCCGGGCATTTTCTATTCGCCGGGGCCTTTGGGTTTTCAAAATTGGATATCGGGCTATAAAACGGCTAACCCAATGTTTCCCAAGGCTTTTTCTTTCTCCGGCGGCCTGAAGAATTCGTTCCGCAAAATAGCGTAGTTCTTGATGCGTTGGCGGAAGGCCTAACGCGGCCTGCGCAAGTACCCAATCTGCCAAATAGGTCTCCTGCTCCTGTGAAAGCCTTTGACAAAATCTTTTCGCTTGTTGAATTGACTGGGCCCCCTTTAAACGATCGTGAAGGGTACTCCGAGGAATACCCCATTTTTGCGAGGTTTTGTGAACTGATTTGCCATTTCTTATGTCAGAAATGGCAGCAAGAAGCTGATTTTCAGTGTACTGTTTCATTGGAAAGTTTGGAGCAAGAATCTTCAAAATGCAAGTTCTAAAGTGAAAAATTCGTCTAGATATTTATAAAATAAAACAAAGGGTTGACGTGGCTGAGTAGATATTTTTAGGGGCCGGACTTTAGGGGGGTCGGAGATGTGGAGCCCAACGTTAGTGCAAGAGGGGGAAGTCTCCCGAGATTGTGACTAGGTCGTCGCCAGTCGTCACCGGAATAGAGGCGAATCTTGACTTCCACTGCTCGTCGCACAGGTAGGCAAGGCATGTTGTAGCAATCGTTTCGTGTGCGAGCTGCTCGTCGATCCAACCCGAGCCACCGCCGTCCTCACCCTTTTCATCGAGTAAGAACTCCCGGGCTGTTGTGTGTATCAAAGAGATGCGCTGCTTTCCGGGTTGCGTTTTTGTTTGGTCGACGGTGATAAAGTGGCCACAGATCTGCGTCATGGACACGGCCAGGTTCAGAAACTCGCCAAACTCGAGACTCAACGCCGCCGCCATCTCGTCAACAAAGAGCGGGCGCACGCTACATGTCACCCACTCCAGCACTCTCCTCGCCAGTCTGTTATTCCTTGGGTTCTGCCTTTCGATGTTTTCGAGCATGCGTTTGTACATTGCAGCCATGCCCCGTGGGACCTTTGTCAGGGCAGCTAGGAGATCATTCTTTATATGCCAGCTGTCTTGGATGAGTTCGAGCGCCAGGCGTGCCCAGAGAAAAGACCCATGGGCTTTCTTGAGCATTTCATCTCTAACAAAAGCCTGCGTCGGTGGATCGACTGGCACGACCTCCTGGACGGCCCTGGTAATGTAGGCTTCCATGTCAGCCTCAGTATCAGACGCTGCCAAGGAGTACGTCGTTCCCCTCCACTGTGCCCAGGTAGGGGCTACCTTGAGGGGTCTGCTGGTCATCAAAACCCTGATTGGCGTCTGTGAAGATATCGAGGAGATGAGTGAAAGGAGGGCGCCGGGGCTATCAGATTCGTCCAGGCTGTCAAGGACCCAGTATATAGGTCTAGATAGCTTCAATCTGAAGAGAAGACCTTGAAAGTAGCGATCCCAAAGCGTTTGAAAGTCAAAAGCGGTAGCCGGCGAGGACAAAGAATAATCCGTCTTTTCTTCCAGTCGTAACACCGCGTCGCAGAACTCTGGGATAGAAGAGGCCATCTGTGCCGCAAGTGCCCTGAAACAATAATTCCTTGTACTGGTAAACAGGTTCGTGCGGTCAAAGAAATGATACTGCACATTGAGTCCCATTGCCTGAAGTCTCCTGACGCTCAGCCGGGACAACACTGTTTTCCCAGTTCCAGGAAGTCCGATGAGCAGAAATTGGCGACAGTCGGCCACTTGATCACTGCTATAGAACATCCAGCTTTTAAATTCGTCTTTTTCGAAGAGCCAGCCTCCGGAGGTTGAGTACCTGATGTTATCGGCGTCAATTGGTGTAATGATATTCTGGGGAATGTCCCTGATGCCGAAAATATCTCGAATTCTTTGGTCGATATTCGACTGATTCAAAGGTTCAGGCTCGCTTGGGAAGTCTGCTTCCACCAGAGGAGGCCCTGTCGAAACACATTAGTATGACTGACAAAGAATTTTCGGCCCGGTGCTTGGCTTGTTTTTGATGTTCAAATTCATAGACAGCTCGCAAAAATAAGACAATCAAGACGCTTAGCATACCAGTAGCTGTTAGTTCTAAGGCCCATCTTTTGAGAACACTTTTAACTTTTCTGAAGTTTGGGTCTGATCTGTCCCTAAACTTGCAAATAGTATGATGGTCGGCGTCCATGCCCGCCGATGTTTCCTGAGGAAACCCCAATACTGCAGACGATTTTTCCACAATCTGCAGTCCGTCTCTCAAGCTGGTAAGTGCCCATTTTCCCCGAGGTATGCTGAGAAGATAAAACTGACCATGACTTTGGTTACACCTAGACTAGTCTTGAGCGTTTCAAAAAATGAACAAAGCAGTAGGCCGTCGCAGTGCTGCCGAAAAACCTCATTGATGTCTTGGATTGTCTCCGAGTTGACGTCCAAGCTAGACACGTACGCCCTTGTGGTCCCTGTCGGCGTTGCCGCAAGGATGCTGTTGAGTGTCTTGGCGTACTGTGATCCTCGGTGTGGTGTAGCCAGGAAAAGGATTCCCCTGACCCTTGCCACGAGGTCTGCGTACCGGTCGTCGTGTCTACCCAGGGAATAAGCCTTCTTTACCACCAGGCCGCCCATTGAGTGCACCACAAATATTATCGGTTTTTGGGAGTCTTTATCGTCGTCTGTGGCCGCCAGCAACTGCATCAGGAGATCTTTGGCGAAGTCGAGAATGGTCAGGTTAGTGGCGGCTCCTCGAAAGCTGGCGTTGTAGCCGAAAGTAGAGATGCGAAACCTAGCCATCGCAGGTTCCCCTTCAGGCAGCCAGTCGGGCCAAAAGAGCGCCGTATCACGGTTCCACGACCATGTCCTCCATGCGGTGCCACCCAGTCCATGAACAAACACTATGTCCCCGGCAGGCTCATCGACTGGGTGCACAATTTGTAGGCCCAACGGGTCTTCTGTAACACCGCTGCGGCTGGGTTCAACACCTGTGGCAGACCGTGCTCCAAATGTTGATGACGAGAAAAAGCTCCGGAACTGTGGCAGCAACCTGGGACGTGTTGTAAGATCAAGAGATCCTTGAGCCTGGCCAAATGACTGTTCCTTGTTTGGTGCGATTCTTGTGTCACTAAATGAAGATGACGAGGTCGACGCATGGCGGGGATTTGGGGATGCATGGTCGCCATCGAGTGAGCCTGAGACCGAAGACTCGGATTTGAAGCGACCCCGGCGGAATTTCTGTACGCATTTCAGTCTTTGATCGATCAACATCGGGCAGGAAAGCAAGACTCACCATCAGGACTTGTGGAACTCTAGGGAGATAATTATGGCCAACATCGGTCAAGACCCACTGTCGCACAATGTTGTGTCACCGCGAGTGTATGGCGAAATCATTGTCACGGGGCTCGGAGGAAAAGTTTCGGGGACGACATGAGTTGGGGTGACGATTCTTGCTTCGTTCATTGACGCCAGACTCCCCATGCAAGAGTTACAAGCCGATGCTCCAATGGAATAACACAGCTGCCAACGATATGGCCTTGCAGCATGAGGTGATGCACTAATTGGCTAGACCTGCAGGCCGGGCGTGCGATGGTTGGTTGCCAAGAGGAGGAGCCAAGGATCAATCGGCGCCTATGGCATGTTGCTTGGGAATTCGCAGGCCAAGTACCTGTGACACCCATGCTTGCCAAGCTTGCCCCTCTTTGGTCGCTCAAAATGGCCCTATTAGCAAGAAGTTACTTGGTACTATATACATCATATCATCCAAACAGCCTGCAGACTTGCTGGTGGCCCCGCGCCCGCCCGCCCGCCAAAAAAAAAAAAAAAGGTCGAATTGAGGTTCCAGTTCCTTTTCATGTGCCGAAAAAAAAAAAAAAAAAAAAAAAAAAAAATTGAAGTTGTGTAACCCATGGACTTCGCCGACATAAAAGATGGCAAGGTTACTCTCCGGAAAAACGAGTCTGTCTTCTGAGAGCGTAAGTGTGCAAATGACGACCACTGTAGCAAGGTGAGTTGTGCCAGTAGTGATGCTCAACCATGCCGACTCCGACTCCACATCACCCAATACCGGGAATCAATAAGGACGAACCGGAATACCAATTGAACGAGACCGAAAATTCGGCGTCAGATACAATTGGCATCAACCTCGCACAGAGTCAAGAGGTTACCCCTACAGGTCCACTTCCGCCGCCAGAGATTACCAATAGTATTGAAGTCGACGAAAATGTCATCAAGGGTTAGCACCTACAATATTACATGTGTATAATTGGCGCAATCCATCTGGCTAAATGTATTACTTGACTAAAAATACAGTATTTCCCGACAAGGAAGCCAAGATATCGGCGGCGTTTGGATACGGCAAGTCACACTGGGGCATAACGGCAAAGATTGAAGTTGAGCTTCCAAATGGACGACAGCGAAGCTATTTCATGAAGGTGGGGCGGGCATACATTTCCTCAATTACTACGCTCTCCTGCTGCATTTCCAGCGATCACGACTTCTGGGGGAAAGAAAAAGTACAGCACTAAACATTTTATCGTACACAGGCCATCAAACAAAGAGAGCTCGGCATGGTGATTTGCGAAGGCGAGCTGAAAAGTCTGCAAGAAATCCACAAGACGACTCCTGGTTTTTGCCCTGAGCCATATGGCTGGGGACAATTCGCCAGCGACCCCGAAACGTACTTTGTACTGGTTGAGTTCAGGAGTATTCGGGAAAGTGTGAGTAAAAAAGAAATACATATATAATAAGAATAAAGATACAAAAGGTCGGTGGGGAGGTCAAGACTAATACGGTCTTTTTGCCCACACAACCGACTTCCACTCGTGCATCTGAACAGCCACGGGGCTAATACTAGTCATTTTTACCCACCATTTCACCAGCCGGCCGAGTCCTCCACGCTCGCAGCCAGCCTCGCCCGGCTCCACAGCGACTCTAGGTCTCCGACGGGCAAGTTTGGCTTCGGGATGCGGACGTGCCACATCCGGATCGACCAGGCCGTCGACTTTTGGTCAGATTCGTGGGCGGCCGTGTACGGAAGCCACCTGCGTCATGTCGTCGAGTTGGCGAAGCCGTTTCTCAAATGGCCCGAGTTCGACATCGTGGCCGATCTGACGGTCGAAAAAGTAGTGCCCGTGCTCTTGCTTCCGCTACAAGCCGAGGGGCGGACTCTGAAGCCGTGTCTGGTGCACGGTGATTGTTGGGACGGCAACACTGCCACGGACGGCACGACTGGCGAGGCCTTCATATTTGATGTGTGTTCCTTCTACGCTCATAACGAGTACGACACGGGCAACTGGCGGACCCCGAGACATCGCCTTAGTCGCCCGGAGTACATAAACGCTTACAAGGAGCTGATGCCGCCCTCGGAGCCAGGTGAGCAAAGACTTTTTTCCCATGACTGCAGCTCCCCGTACACATTTGCCCCGCTGACTTTTCTGCACATAGTTGAGGAATGGGAAGCTAGAAACATCCTGTATTCTCTACCATTCAACCTTGGGAATGTCATGTTTGTGCCCAAGTCTACCCAGCGACAAGTGTAAGTCTATGTCTTCTCCCGAGCTTGGAGCCGGCGTTTCTGTTATGGCTTCTGATGCGGTGTCTTTGTCACAGTGTCTACCAGGACATGATAAATCTCTGCAAGATGTTCTGCCCTCGAGATTTAGAGCAAGCTATGGCAAGTTTGGGGTGAGCAAATGAATCAAGCAATGGCTGTGAAGGGGAAAGCAGAGGAAAGGGGTCGAGTCCATTCACGGGTGCTGGCGAGGAATATGATGAACAAGAGGAGGAGGGGGATGAAAAAGAGAAGTTGTGAAGCATCGCCACGGGGGTTCGATGATATCCTTATCAGTCTGAGACTGAAAGAGGAATGCAGTCGCAAGTTTACCTCCTATACGGTGAAGCGAGGTGCTATTTTTGATCTTTACCTAGCCACGCAGTGTTGAAGAAACGAATTCGTGAGAAGGTGGGACCATGTTGGGGTTGGGATGAGGGCCCAAAGATACATACATGAAGTGGTGCACTCCGCTCACATGACTGTCAGGATTCAATATATGTCAGATCAACCGTCTGTGGTAACAACAGCTGCCGGTTTGACAGAACTGCCATCCTAGTCATGTCAACATACGCTATGATCTGCAACAAACTGGTTCCAGACTAGACCTCGTACGGACCACGATAGACCGACCGATGGAGAACAGCATAGGTGATGGACGGCAAGGTCGGCTGGCGATCATAGCACCCAGATACGCCAAAGAAGGCCCGAGGTAACATTGAGCCCCAAGAATCACGGTGCGGTCGCCTGCTGTTCGCCCCGAACCGTCGGGAAAGCTTGCCTTGCAGCAGCTGAGGCGGCTCGAGAGCAAATCTATCCTGCCTGCAGCCAAACGGCGGCCACCGAAGCGCCCCAGCAAAGCATGACTGGGGATGCGGGAGCACACGCGGCCGAACCCGCGGTTCACGCCCTAGGGC